>NC_091480.1:41014009-41614009 GCF_036971445.1 Narcine bancroftii | reverse complement strand
CACGAGAAGTACTGAAGGATCCACAAATTAGTGCTGGGGAAGTACTCAATGATCCATATATTAGTACTGCTTAAGTACTGAATGACCCTAAATTTAGTACTGGAGACGTACGGAATGATCCATACATTAGTACTGGAGTAGTACTGAATGTTCCACACCTTAGTACTGGAGATGTACTGACTTTTCCACACCTTGGTACTGGAGAAATACTGAGTGATCCACACATTAGTACTGGATATGTACTGAAGGATCCACAACTTTGTACTGTGGAAGTAATGAATTATCCACACATTATTACTGGGGAAGTACTGAATAACCCACATATTAGTACTGGAGCAATACAGAATGAATTACACCTTAGTACTGGGGAAGTATTGAATGATCCACACAATAGTACAAGAGCAGTACTGAATGATCCACAACTTTGTATTGGGGAAGTACTGAATTATCCACACATTATTACTGGGGAAGTACTGACTGATCCACACATTAGTACTGGAGCAGTACTGAATTATCCACACCTTAGACTGCGGAAGTACTGAATTATCCACACCTTAGTACTAGGGAACTACGGAATTATCCACACATTATTACTGGGGAAGTACTCAATAACCCACATATTAATACTGGACCAATACTGAATGATTCACACCTTAGTTCTGGAGAAATACTGAATTATCCACGCATTAGTGCTGGAGAAGTACTGAATGATCCACAAATTAGTAATGGACAATTACTGAATAATCCATACATTAGTTCTGGAGAAGTACTAAATGATCCTAACATTAGTACTGGAGCAGTACTGAATGATCCACACCTTACTACTGGAGATGTACTGAATGATCCACACCTTAGTAATTGAGAACAACTTCATGATCCACACCTTAGTACTCGGAAAGTACTGAATGAACCACAAATAGTACTAGACCAGTACAGAATGATCCACACCTTCGTATTGGGGAACTACTGAATGAACCACACATTAGTACTGAATTATTTACACATTAATACTGGATGAATACTAAATTATCAACATTTTAGTACTGGGGAGAACTGAATGAAACACACAATAGTACAAGAGCAGTACTGAATGATCCACAACTTTGTATTGGGGAAGTACTGAATTATCCACACATTATTACTGGGGAAGTTCTGACTGATCCACACATTAGTACTGGAGCAGTACTGAATTATCCACACCTTAGACTGCGGAAGTACTGAATTATCCACACCTTAGTACTAGGGAACTACAGAATTATCCACACATTATTACTGGGGAAGTACTCAATAACCCACATATTAATACTGGACCAATACTGAATGATTCACACCTTAGTTCTGGAGAAATACTGAATTATCCACGCATTAGTGCTGGGGAAGTACTGAATGATCCACAAATTAGTAATGGAGAATTACTGAATAGTCCATACATTAGTTCTGGAGAAGTACTAAATGATACATACATTAGTACTGGAGCAGTACTGAATGATCCACACCTTACTACTGGAGATGTACTGAATGATCCACACCTTAGTAATTGAGAACTACTTCATGATCCACACCTTAGTACTCGGAAAGTACTGAATGAACCACAAATAGTACTAGACCAGTACAGAATGATCCACCCCTTCGTATTGGCGAAGTACTGAATGAACCACACATTAGTACTGAATTATTTACACATTAATACTGGATGAATACTAAATTATCAACATTTTAGTAATGGGGAGAACTGAATGATACACACAATAGTACAAGAGCAGTACTGAATGATCCACAACTTTGTATTGGGGAAGTACTGAATTATCCACACATTATTACTGGGGAAGTACTGACTGATCCACACATTAGTACTGGAGCAGTATTGAATGATCCACACCTTAGACTGCGGAAGTACTGAATTATCCACACCTTAGTACTAGGGAACTACAGAATTATCCACACATTATTACTGGGGAAGTACTGAATGATCCACACATTCGTACTGGAGCAGTACTAAATGATCCACACATTAGTACTAGGGAAGTGCTCAATGATCCACATATTAGTACTGAAGTAGAGAATGACCCACAACTTAGTACTGGAGAAGTACGGAATGATCCATACATTAGTACTGGAGCAGTACTGAATGATCCACAACTTAGTACCGGGGATGTACACAATGATCCACATATTAGTACTAGAGAAATACTGAATGATCCACAACTTAGAACTGAGGAAGTACTGGATGATCCAAAATTTGTACTGGAGAAGTTCTGAATGATCCACACCTTATTACTGGGGAAGTTCTGTAAGATGAATGATACACACATGGGTACTTGGGAAGTACTGAATGATCCAATCTTAGTACAGGAGAAGTATTGAAAGATCCACAAATTAATATTCCAGAAGTACTGAATGATTCTCACCTTTGTACTGGGGAAGTACTCAATGATCCATATATTAGTACTGGCGAAGTACGGAATGATCCACAACGTCATACTGGAGAAGTACGGAATGATCGATACATTCGTACTGGAGCAATACTGAATGATCCACACCTTAGTACCGGAGAAGTACTGAATGATCCACAACTTAGAACTAAGGAAGTACTGAATGATCCAAAATTAGTACTGTGAAAGTACTGAATGATCCACACTTTAGTAATGGAGAAGAACTGAATGATGAACACATTAATACTGGCGAAGTCCTGAATTATACACATGAGTACTGGGGAATACTGAATGATCCACACCTTAGTACTGAGGAAGTACTCATTGATCCACATATTAGTGCTGGAGAATTACTGAATGACCCACAACTTAGTACTGGAGAAGTACGAAATGATCCATACATTAGTACTGGAGCAGAACTAAATGATCCACACCATATTACTGGGGAAGTACTCAATGATCCACATATTAGTACTGGAGAAGTACTGAATGATCCACAACTTATTATTGAGGAAGTACTGTAAGATCCACACATTAGTACCGGAGCAGTACTGAATGATCCACACCTTAGTGATGGAGAAGAACTGAATGATCCACATATTAGTACTGGGGAAGTCCTGAATTATCCACACATTTGTGATTGAGAAATACTCAGTGATCTACACATTAGTACTGGAACAGTGCTGAATGATCCTCACTTTAGTACTGGGGAAGTACTCAATGATCCACATAATAGTACTGGAGAAGTACGGAATGATCCATACATTAGTACTGGAGCAGTACTGAATGATCCACACCTTATTAATTGGGAAGTACTGGATGATCCACACATTAGTACTGGAGAAGTACTGAATGATCCACACAATTGTACTGGAGAAATGCTGAATGCTCCAAACCTTAGTGCAGGTGAATTAATGAATTATTCACATATTAGTACTGGAGAAGTACTGAATGATACACATATTAGTACTGGGAAATACTGAATGATCCACACATTAGTACTGAGGAAGTACTCAATCATCCACATATTAGTACTGGAGAAGTACTGAATTACCCACAACTTAGTACTGCAGAAGTAGGTAATGATCCACACATTAGTACCGGGGAAGTACTGAAGGATGCACAACTTAGAAATGGAGAATTACTGAATAATCCATAGATTAGTACTGGAGCAGTACTGAATGATTCACACATTAGTACTCGAGATGTACTGAAGGATCCACACCTTAGTACTGGAGCAGTACTGAATGATTCACACCTTAGTACTGGAGAAATAGTGAATTATCCACGCATTAGTACTGGGGAAGTACTGAATGATCCACACATTAATACTGGAGATGTACTGAATAACCCCACGTTAGTACTGGGGAAGTACTGAATGATCCACACATTTGTACTCGAGAAGTACTGAAGGATCCACACCTTCGTATTGGGGAATTGCTGAATGAACCATACATTATTACTGGGGAAGTACTGACTGATCCACACATTAGTACTGGAGTAGTACTGAATGTTCCATGCCTTAGTACTGGGGAAGTACTAAATTATCCACTCCTTTGTACTGGGGAAATACTGAATGATCCACACATTAGTACTGGATATGTACTGAAGGATCCACAACGTAATACTGGGGAAGTTCTGAATGATCCACACAATAGTACAAGAGCAGTACTGAATGATCCACAACTTTGTATTGGGGAAGTACTGAATTATCCACACATTATTACTGGGGAAGTACTGACTGATCCACACATTAGTACTGGAGCAGTACTGAATTATCCACACCTTAGACTGCGGAAGTACTGAATTATCCACACCTTAGTACTAGGGAACTACGGAATTATCCACACATTATTACTGGGGAAGTACTCAATAACCCACATATTAATACTGGACCAATACGGAATGATTCACACCTTAGTTCTGGAGAAATACTGAATTATCCACGCATTAGTGCTGGGGAAGTACTGAATGATCCACAAATTAGTAATGGAGAATTACTGAATAGTCCATACATTAGTTCTGGAGAAGTACTAAATGATACATACATTAGTACTGGAGCAGTACTGAATGATCCACACCTTACTACTGGAGATGTAATGAATGATCCACACCTTAGTAATTGAGAACTACTTCATGATCCACACCTTAGTACTCGGAAAGTACTGAATGAACCACAAATAGTACTAGACCAGTACAGAATGATCCACACCTTCGTATTGGGGAAGTACTGAATGAACCACACATTAGTACTGAATTATTTACACATTAATACTGGATGAATACCAAATTATCAACATTTTAGTAATGGGGAGAACTGAATGATACACACAATAGTACAAGAGCAGTACTGAATGATCCACAACTTTGTATTGGGGAAGTACTGAATTATCCACACATTATTACTGGGGAAGTACTGACTGATCCACACATTAGTACTGGAGCAGTATTGAATGATCCACACCTTAGACTGCGGAAGTACTGAATTATCCACACCTTAGTACTAGGGAACTACAGAATTATCCACACATTATTACTGGGGAAGTACTGAATAACCCATATATTAATACTGGAGCAATACTGAATGATTCACACCTTCGTACTGGAGAAATACTGAATTATCCACGCATTGGTACTGGGGAAGTATTGAATGATCCACACATTAGTACTGAGGAAGTACTCAATCATCCACATATTAGTGCTGGAGAAGTACTGAATGACCCACAACTTAGTACTGCAGAATAGGTAATGATCCATACATTAGGTCACGAGAAGTACTGAAGGATCCACAAATTAGTGCTGGGGAAGTACTCAATGATCCATATATTAGTTCTGGTTAAGTACTGAATGACCCTAAATTTAGTACTGGAGACGTACGGAATGATCCATACATTAGTACTGGAGTAGTACTGAATGTTCCACACCTTAGTACTGGAGATGTACTGAATGATCCACACCTTAGAAATCGAGAACCACTTAATGATCCATACCTTAGTACTGGGAAAGTACTGAATGAACCACAAATAGTACTAGACCAGTACAGAATGATCCACACCTTCGTATTGGGGAAGTACTGAATGAACTACACATTAGTACTGAATTATTTACACATTAATACTGGATGAATACTAAATGATCAACATTTTAGTACTGGGGAGAACTGAATGATACACACATTAGTACTGGAGAAGTACTGAATGATCCACACATTAGTACTTGGAGAGTACTTAATTGTCCACACGTTAGTACTGGTGAAGTACTGAATGGTCCATACATTAGTATCGGAGAATTACTGAATGATCCACAATTTAGTACCGGGGAAGTACTGAATGGTCCATACATTAGTATCGGAGAAGTACTGAATGATCCACACATTAGTAGTGGGGAAGTACTGAATAATCCATACAATAGTACTAGAGCAGTACTGAATGATCCACACATTAGTACTGGAGCAGTACTAAATGATCCACACATTAGTACTAGGGAAGTACTCAATGATCCACATATTAGTACTGAAGTAGAGAATGACCCACAACTTAGTACTGGAGAAGTACGGAATGATCCATACATTAGTACTGGAGCAGTACTGAATGATCCACAACTTAGTACAGGGGATGTACACAATGATCCACATATTAGTACTAGAGAAATACTGAATGATCCACAACTTAGAACTGAGGAAGTACTGGATGATCCAAAATTTGTACTGGAGAAGTTCTGAATGATCCACACCTTATTACTGGGGAAGTTCTGTAAGATGAATGATACACACATGGGTACTTGGGAAGTACTGAATGATCCAATCTTAGTACAGGAGAAGTATTGAAAGATCCACAAATTAATATTCCAGAAGTACTGAATGATTCTCACCTTTGTACTGGGGAAGTACTCAATGATCCATATATTAGTACTGGCGAAGTACGGAATGATCCACAACGTCATACTGGAGAAGTACGGAATGATCGATACATTCGTACTGGAGCAATACTGAATGATCCACACCTTAGTACCGGAGAAGTACTGAATGATCCACAACTTAGAACTAAGGAAGTACTGAATGATCCAAAATTAGTACTGTGAAAGTACTGAATGATCCACACTTTAGTAATGGAGAAGAACTGAATGATGAACACATTAGTACTGGCGAAGTACTGAATTATACACATGAGTACTGGGGAATACTGAATGATCCACACCTTAGTACTGAGGAAGTACTCATTGATCCACATATTAGTACTGGAGAATTACTGAATGACCCACAACTTAGTACTGGAGAAGTACGAAATGATCCATACATTAGTACTGGAGCAGAACTAAATGATCCACACCATATTACTGGGGAAGTACTCAATGATCCACATATTAGTACTGGAGAAGTACTGAATGATCCACACCTTATTATTGAGGAAGTACTGTAAGATCCACACATTAGTACCGGAGCAGTACTGAATGATCCACACCTTAGTGATGGAGAAGAACTGAATGATCCACATATTAGTACTGGGGAAGTCCTGAATTATCCGCACATTTGTGATTGAGAAATACTCAGTGATCTACACATTAGTACTGGAACAGTGCTGAATGATCCTCACTTTAGTACTGGGGAAGTACTCAATGATCCACATAATAGTACTGGAGAAGTACGGAATGATCCATACATTAGTACTGGAGCAGTACTGAATGATCCACACCTTATTAATTGGGAAGTACTGGATGATCCACACATTAGTACTGGAGAAGTACTGAATGATCCACACAATTGTACTGGAGAAATGCTGAATGCTCCAAACCTTAGTACAGGTGAATTAATGAATTATGCACATATTAGTACTGGAGAAGTACTGAATAATACACACATTAATAATGGGAAATACTGAATGATCCACACATTAGTACTGAGGAAGTACTCAATCATCCACATATTAGTACTGGAGAAGTACTGAATTACCCACAACTTAGTACTGCAGAAGTAGGTAATGATCCACACATTAGTACCGGGGAAGTACTGAATGATCCACAAATTAGTAATGGAGAATTACTGAATAGTCCATACATTAGTTCTGGAGAAGTACTAAATGATACATACATTAGTACTGGAGCAGTACTGAATGATCCACACCTTACTACTGGAGATGTAATGAATGATCCACACCTTAGTAATTGAGAACTACTTCATGATCCACACCTTAGTACTCGGAAAGTACTGAATGAACCACAAATAATACTAGACCAGTACAGAATGATCCACACCTTCGTATTGGGGAAGTACTGAATGAACCACACATTAGTACTGAATTATTTACACATTAATACTGGATGAATACTAAATTATCAACATTTTAGTAATGGGGAGAACTGAATGATACACACAATAGTACAAGAGCAGTACTGAATGATCCACAACTTTGTATTGGGGAAGTACTGAATTATCCACACATTATTACTGGGGAAGTACTGACTGATCCACACATTAGTACTGGAGCAGTATTGAATGATCCACACCTTAGACTGCGGAAGTACTGAATTATCCACACCTTAGTACTAGGGAACTACAGAATTATCCACACATTATTACTGGGGAAGTACTGAATAACCCATATATTAATACTGGAGCAATACTGAATGATTCACACCTTCGTACTGGAGAAATACTGAATTATCCACGCATTAGTACTGGGGAAGTATTGAATGATCCACACATTAGTACTGAGGAAGTACTCAATCATCCACATATTAGTACTGGAGAAGTACTGAATGACCCACAACTTAGTACTGCAGAATAGGTAATGATCCATACATTAGGTCACGAGAAGTACTGAAGGATCCACAAATTAGTGCTGGGGAAGTACTCAATGATCCATATATTACTTCTGGTTAAGTACTGAATGACCCTAAATTTAGTACTGGAGACGTACGGAATGATCCATACATTAGTACTGGAGTAGTACTGAATGTTCCACACCTTAGTACTGGAGATGTACTGAATGATCCACACCTTAGAAATCGAGAACCACTTAATGATCCATACCTTAGTACTGGGAAAGTACTGAATGAACCACAAATAGTACTAGAACAGTACAGAATGATCCACACCTTCGTATTGGGGAAGTACTGAATGAACTACACATTAGTACTGAATTATTTACACATTAATACTGGATGAATACTAAATGATCAACATTTTAGTACTGGGGAGAACTGAATGATACACACATTAGTACTGGAGAAGTACTGAATGATCCACACATTAGTACTTGGAGAGTACTTAATTGTCCACTCGTTAGTACTCGTGAAGTACTGAATGGTCCATACATTAGTATCGGAGAATTACTGAATGATCCACAATTTAGTACCGGGGAAGTACTGAATGGTCCATACATTAGTATCGGAGAAGTACTGAATGATCCACACATTAGTAGTGGGGAAGTACTGAATAATCCATACAATAGTACTAGAGCAGTACTGAATGATCCACACATTAGTACTGGAGCAGTACTAAATGATCCACACATTAGTACTAGGGAAGTGCTCAATGATCCACATATTAGTACTGAAGTAGAGAATGACCCACAACTTAGTACTGGAGAAGTACGGAATGATCCATACATTAGTACTGGAGCAGTACTGAATGATCCACAACTTAGTACAGGGGATGTACACAATGATCCACATATTAGTACTAGAGAAATACTGAATGATCCACAACTTAGAACTGAGGAAGTACTGGATGATCCAAAATTTGTACTGGAGAAGTTCTGAATGATCCACACCTTATTACTGGGGAAGTTCTGTAAGATGAATGATACACACATGGGTACTTGGGAAGTACTGAATGATCCAATCTTAGTACAGGAGAAGTATTGAAAGATCCACAAATTAATATTCCAGAAGTACTGAATGATTCTCACCTTTGTACTGGGGAAGTACTCAATGATCCATATATTAGTACTGGCGAAGTACGGAATGATCCACAACGTCATACTGGAGAAGTACGGAATGATCGATACATTCGTACTGGAGCAATACTGAATGATCCACACCTTAGTACCGGAGAAGTACTGAATGATCCACAACTTAGAACTAAGGAAGTACTGAATGATCCAAAATTAGTACTGTGAAAGTACTGAATGATCCACACTTTAGTAATGGAGAAGAACTGAATGATGAACACATTAGTACTGGCGAAGTACTGAATTATACACATGAGTACTGGGGAATACTGAATGATCCACACCTTAGTACTGAGGAAGTACTCATTGATCCACATATTAGTACTGGAGAATTACTGAATGACCCACAACTTAGTACTGGAGAAGTACGAAATGATCCATACATTAGTACTGGAGCAGAACTAAATGATCCACACCATATTACTGGGGAAGTACTCAATGATCCACATATTAGTACTGGAGAAGTACTGAATGATCCACACCTTATTATTGAGGAAGTACTGTAAGATCCACACATTAGTACCGGAGCAGTACTGAATGATCCACACCTTAGTGATGGAGAAGAACTGAATGATCCACATATTAGTACTGGGGAAGTCCTGAATTATCCACACATTTGTGATTGAGAAATACTCAGTGATCTACACATTAGTACTGGAACAGTGCTGAATGATCCTCACTTTAGTACTGGGGAAGTACTCAATGATCCACATAATAGTACTGGAGAAGTACGGAATGATCCATACATTAGTACTGGAGCAGTACTGAATGATCCACACCTTATTAATTGGGAAGTACTGGATGATCCACACATTAGTACTGGAGAAGTACTGAATGATCCACACAATTGTACTGGAGAAATGTTGAATGCTCCAAACCTTAGTGCAGGTGAATTAATGAATTATTCACATATTAGTACTGGAGAAGTACTGAATGATAAACACATTAGTACTGGGAAATACTGAATGATCCACACATTAGTACTGAGGAAGTACTCAATCATCCACATATTAGTACTGGAGAAGTACTGAATTACCCACAACTTAGTACTGCAGAAGTAGGTAATGATCCACACATTAGTACCGGGGAAGTACTGAAGGATGCACAACTTAGAAATGGAGAATTACTGAATAATCCATAGATTAGTACTGGAGCAGTACTGAATGATTCACACATTAGTACTCGAGATGTACTGAAGGATCCACACCTTAGTACTGGAGCAGTACTGAATGATTCACACCTTAGTACTGGAGAAATAGTGAATTATCCACGCATTAGTACTGGGGAAGTACTGAATGATCCACACATTAATACTGGAGATGTACTGAATGACCCCACGTTAGTACTGGGGAAGTACTGAATGATCCACACATTTGTACTCGAGAAGTACTGAAGGATCCACACCTTCGTATTGGGGAATTACTGAATGAACCATACATTATTACTGGGGAAGTACTGACTGATCCACACATTAGTACTGGAGTAGTACTGAATGTTCCATGCCTTAGTACTGGGGAAGTACTAAATTATCCACTCCTTGGTACTGGGGAAATACTGAATGATCCACACATTAGTACTGGATATGTACTGAAGGATCCACAACGTAATACTGGGGAAGTTCTGAATGATCCACACAATAGTACAAGAGCAGTACTGAATGATCCACAACTTTGTATTGGGGAAGTACTGAATTATCCACACATTATTACTGGGGAAGTACTGACTGATCCACACATTAGTACTGGAGCAGTACTGAATTATCCACACCTTAGACTGCGGAAGTACTGAATTATCCACACCTTAGTACTAGGGAACTACGGAATTATCCACACATTATTACTGGGGAAGTACTCAATAACCCACATATTAATACTGGACCAATACGGAATGATTCACACCTTAGTTCTGGAGAAATACTGAATTATCCACGCATTAGTGCTGGGGAAGTACTGAATGATCCACAAATTAGTAATGGAGAATTACTGAATAGTCCATACATTAGTTCTGGAGAAGTACTAAATGATACATACATTAGTACTGGAGCAGTACTGAATGATCCACACCTTACTACTGGAGATGTAATGAATGATCCACACCTTAGTAATTGAGAACTACTTCATGATCCACACCTTAGTACTCGGAAAGTACTGAATGAACCACAAATAGTACTAGACCAGTACAGAATGATCCACACCTTCGTATTGGGGAAGTACTGAATGAACCACACATTAGTACTGAATGATTTACACATTAATACTGGATGAATACCAAATTATCAACATTTTAGTAATGGGGAGAACTGAATGATACACACAATAGTACAAGAGCAGTACTGAATGATCCACAACTTTGTATTGGGGAAGTACTGAATTATCCACACATTATTACTGGGGAAGTACTGACTGATCCACACATTAGTACTGGAGCAGTATTGAATGATCCACACCTTAGACTGCGGAAGTACTGAATTATCCACACCTTAGTACTAGGGAACTACAGAATTATCCACACATTATTACTGGGGAAGTACTGAATAACCCATATATTAATACTGGAGCAATACTGAATGATTCACACCTTCGTACTGGAGAAATACTGAATTATCCACGCATTGGTACTGGGGAAGTATTGAATGATCCACACATTAGTACTGAGGAAGTACTCAATCATCCACATATTAGTACTGGAGAAGTACTGAATGACCCACAACTTAGTACTGCAGAATAGGTAATGATCCATACATTAGGTCACGAGAAGTACTGAAGGATCCACAAATTAGTGCTGGGGAAGTACTCAATGATCCATATATTAGTTCTGGTTAAGTACTGAATGACCCTAAATTTAGTACTGGAGACGTACGGAATGATCCATACATTAGTACTGGAGTAGTACTGAATGTTCCACACCTTAGTACTGGAGATGTACTGAATGATCCACACCTTAGAAATCGAGAACCACTTAATGATCCATACCTTAGTACTGGGAAAGTACTGAATGAACCACAAATAGTACTAGACCAGTACAGAATGATCCACACCTTCGTATTGGGGAAGTACTGAATGAACTACACATTAGTACTGAATTATTTACACATTAATACTGGATGAATACTAAATGATCAACATTTTAGTACTGGGGAGAACTGAATGATACACACATTAGTACTGGAGAAGTACTGAATGATCCACACATTAGTACTTGGAGAGTACTTAATTGTCCACACGTTAGTACTGGTGAAGTACTGAATGGTCCATACATTAGTATCGGAGAATTACTGAATGATCCACAATTTAGTACCGGGGAAGTACTGAATGGTCCATACATTAGTATCGGAGAAGTGCTGAATGATCCACACATTAGTAGTGGGGAAGTACTGAATAATCCATACAATTGTACTAGAGCAGTACTGAATGATCCACACATTAGTACTGGAGCAGTACTAAATGATCCACACATTAGTACTAGGGAAGTGCTCAATGATCCACATATTAGTACTGAAGTAGAGAATGACCCACAACTTAGTACTGGAGAAGTACGGAATGATCCATACATTAGTACTGGAGCAGTACTGAATGATCCACAACTTAGTACAAGGGATGTACACAATGATCCACATATTAGTACTAGAGAAATACTGAATGATCCACAACTTAGAACTGAGGAAGTACTGGATGATCCAAAATTTGTACTGGAGAAGTTCTGAATGATCCACACCTTATTACTGGGGAAGTTCTGTAAGATGAATGATACACACATGGGTACTTGGGAAGTACTGAATGATCCAATCTTAGTACAGGAGAAGTATTGAAAGATCCACAAATTAATATTCCAGAAGTACTGAATGATTCTCACCTTTGTACTGGGGAAGTACTCAATGATCCATATATTAGTACTGGCGAAGTACGGAATGATCCACAACGTCATACTGGAGAAGTACGGAATGATCGATACATTCGTACTGGAGCAATACTGAATGATCCACACCTTAGTACCGGAGAAGTACTGAATGATCCACAACTTAGAACTAAGGAAGTACTGAATGATCCAAAATTAGTACTGTGAAAGTACTGAATGATCCACACTTTAGTAATGGAGAAGAACTGAATGATGAACACATTAGTACTGGCGAAGTACTGAATTATACACATGAGTACTGGGGAATACTGAATGATCCACACCTTAGTACTGAGGAAGTACTCATTGATCCACATATTAGTACTGGAGAATTACTGAATGACCCACAACTTAGTACTGGAGAAGTACGAAATGATCCATACATTAGTACTGGAGCAGAACTAAATGATCCACACCATATTACTGGGGAAGTACTCAATGATCCACATATTAGTACTGGAGAAGTACTGAATGATCCACACCTTATTATTGAGGAAGTACTGTAAGATCCACACATTAGTACCGGAGCAGTACTGAATGATCCACACCTTAGTGATGGAGAAGAACTGAATGATCCACATATTAGTACTGGGGAAGTCCTGAATTATCCGCACATTTGTGATTGAGAAATACTCAGTGATCTACACATTAGTACTGGAACAGTGCTGAATGATCCTCACTTTAGTACTGGGGAAGTACTCAATGATCCACATAATAGTACTGGAGAAGTACGGAATGATCCATACATTAGTACTGGAGCAGTACTGAATGATCCACACCTTATTAATTGGGAAGTACTGGATGATCCACACATTAGTACTGGAGAAGTACTGAATGATCCACACAATTGTACTGGAGAAATGCTGAATGCTCCAAACCTTAGTACAGGTGAATTAATGAATTATGCACATATTAGTACTGGAGAAGTACTGAATGATACACACATTAGTAATGGGAAATACTGAATGATCCACACATTAGTACTGAGGAAGTACTCAATCATCCACATATTAGTACTGGAGAAGTACTGAATTACCCACAACTTAGTACTGCAGAAGTAGGTAATGATCCACACATTAGTACCGGGGAAGTACTGAATGATCCACAAATTAGTAATGGAGAATTACTGAATAGTCCATACATTAGTTCTGGAGAAGTACTAAATGATACATACATTAGTACTGGAGCAGTACTGAATGATCCACACCTTACTACTGGAGATGTAATGAATGATCCACACCTTAGTAATTGAGAACTACTTCATGATCCACACCTTAGTACTCGGAAAGTACTGAATGAACCACAAATAGTACTAGACCAGTACAGAATGATCCACACCTTCGTATTAGGGAAGTACTGAATGAACCACACATTAGTACTGAATTATTTACACATTAATACTGGATGAATACTAAATTATCAACATTTTAGTAATGGGGAGAACTGAATGATACACACAATAGTACAAGAGCAGTACTGAATGATCCACAACTTTGTATTGGGGAAGTACTGAATTATCCACACATTATTACTGGGGAAGTACTGACTGATCCACACATTAGTACTGGAGCTGTATTGAATGATCCACACCTTAGACTGCGGAAGTACTGAATTATCCACACCTTAGTACTAGGGAACTACAGAATTATCCACACATTATTACTGGGGAAGTACTGAATAACCCATATATTAATACTGGAGCAATACTGAATGATTCACACCTTCGTACTGGAGAAATACTGAATTATCCACGCATTAGTACTGGGGAAGTATTGAATGATCCACACATTAGTACTGAGGAAGTACTCAATCATCCACATATTAGTACTGGAGAAGTACTGAATGACCCACAACTTAGTACTGCAGAATAGGTAATGATCCATACATTAGGTCACGAGAAGTACTGAAGGATCCACAAATTAGTGCTGGGGAAGTACTCAATGATCCATATATTAGTTCTGGTTAAGTACTGAATGAACCTAAATTTAGTACTGGAGACGTACGGAATGATCCATACATTAGTACTGGAGTAGTACTGAATGTTCCACACCTTAGTACTGGAGATGTACTGAATGATCCACACCTTAGAAATCGAGAACCACTTAATGATCCATACCTTAGTACTGGGAAAGTACTGAATGAACCACAAATAGTACTAGACCAGTACAGAATGATCCACACCTTCGTATTGGGGAAGTACTGAATGAACTACACATTAGTACTGAATTATTTACACATTAATACTGGATGAATACTAAATGATCAACATTTTAGTACTGGGGAGAACTGAATGATACACACATTAGTACTGGAGAAGTACTGAATGATCCACACATTAGTACTTGGAGAGTACTTAATTGTCCACACGTTAGTACTGGTGAAGTACTGAATGGTCCATACATTAGTATCGGAGAATTACTGAATGATCCACAATTTAGTACCGGGGAAGTACTGAATGGTCCATACATTAGTATCGGGGAAGTACTGAATGATCCACACATTAGTAGTGGGGAAGTACTGAATAATCCATACAATAGTACTAGAGCAGTACTGAATGATCCACACATTAGTACTGGAGCAGTACTAAATGATCCACACATTAGTACTAGGGAAGTGCTCAATGATCCACATATTAGTACTGAAGTAGAGAATGACCCACAACTTAGTACTGGAGAAGTACGGAATGATCCATACATTAGTACTGGAGCAGTACTGAATGATCCACAACTTAGTACAGGGGATGTACACAATGATCCACATATTAGTACTAGAGAAATACTGAATGATCCACAACTTAGAACTGAGGAAGTACTGGATGATCCAAAATTTGTACTGGAGAAGTTCTGAATGATCCACACCTTATTACTGGGGAAGTTCTGTAAGATGAATGATACACACATGGGTACTTGGGAAGTACTGAATGATCCAATCTTAGTACAGGAGAAGTATTGAAAGATCCACAAATTAATATTCCAGAAGTACTGAATGATTCTCACCTTTGTACTGGGGAAGTACTCAATGATCCATATATTAGTACTGGCGAAGTACGGAATGATCCACAACGTCATACTGGAGAAGTACGGAATGATCGATACATTCGTACTGGAGCAATACTGAATGATCCACACCTTAGTACCGGAGAAGTACTGAATGATCCACAACTTAGAACTAAGGAAGTACTGAATGATCCAAAATTAGTACTGTGAAAGTACTGAATGATCCACACTTTAGTAATGGAGAAGAACTGAATGATGAACACATTAGTACTGGCGAAGTACTGAATTATACACATGAGTACTGGGGAATACTGAATGATCCACACCTTAGTACTGAGGAAGTACTCATTGATCCACATATTAGTACTGGAGAATTACTGAATGACCCACAACTTAGTACTGGAGAAGTACGAAATGATCCATACATTAGTACTGGAGCAGAACTAAATGATCCACACCATATTACTGGGGAAGTACTCAATGATCCACATATTAGTACTGGAGAAGTACTGAATGATCCACACCTTATTATTGAGGAAGTACTGTAAGATCCACACATTAGTACCGGAGCAGTACTGAATGATCCACACCTTAGTGATGGAGAAGAACTGAATGATCCACATATTAGTACTGAGGAAGTCCTGAATTATCCACACATTTGTGATTGAGAAATACTCAGTGATCTACACATTAGTACTGGAACAGTGCTGAATGATCCTCACTTTAGTACTGGGGAAGTACTCAATGATCCACATAATAGTACTGGAGAAGTACGGAATGATCCATACATTAGTACTGGAGCAGTACTGAATGATCCACACCTTATTAATTGGGAAGTACTGGATGATCCACACATTAGTACTGGAGAAGTACTGAATGATCCACACAATTGTACTGGAGAAATGCTGAATGCTCCAAACCTTAGTACAGGTGAATTAATGAATTATTCACATATTAGTACTGGAGAAGTACTGAATGATACACACATTAGTACTGGGAAATACTGAATGATCCACACATTAGTACTGAGGAAGTACTCAATCATCCACATATTAGTACTGGAGAAGTACTGAATTACCCACAACTTAGTACTGCAGAAGTAGGTAATGATCCACACATTAGTACCGGGGAAGTACTGAAGGATGCACAACTTAGAAATGGAGAATTACTGAATAATCCATAGATGAGTACTGGAGCAGTACTGAATGATTCACACATTAGTACTCGAGATGTACTGAAGGATCCACACCTTAGTACTGGAGCAGTACTGAATGATTCACACCTTAGTACTGGAGAAATAGTGAATTATCCACGCATTAGTACTGGGGAAGTACTGAATGATTCACACATTAATACTGGAGATGTACTGAATGACCCCACGTTAGTACTGGGGAAGTACTGAATGATCCACACATTTGTACTCGAGAAGTACTGAAGGATCCACACCTTCGTATTGGGGAATTACTGAATGAACCATACATTATTACTGGGGAAGTACTGACTGATCCACAAATTAGTACTGGAGTAGTACTGAATGTTCCATGCCTTAGTACTGGGGAAGTACTAAATTATCCACTCCTTGGTACTGGGGAAATACTGAATGATCCACACATTAGTACTGGATATGTACTGAAGGATCCACAACGTAATACTGGGGAAGTTCTGAATGATCCACACAATAGTACAAGAGCAGTACTGAATGATCCACAACTTTGTATTGGGGAAGTACTGAATTATCCACACATTATTACTGGGGAAGTACTGACTGATCCACACATTAGTACTGGAGCAGTACTGAATTATCCACACCTTAGACTGCGGAAGTACTGAATTATCCACACCTTAGTACTAGGGAACTACGGAATTATCCACACATTATTACTGGGGAAGTACTCAATAACCCACATATTAATACTGGACCAATACTGAATGATTCACACCTTAGTTCTGGAGAAATACTGAATTATCCACGCATTAGTGCTGGGGAAGTACTGAATGATCCACAAATTAGTAATGGAGAATTACTGAATAGTCCATACATTAGTTCTGGAGAAGTACTAAATGATCCATACATTAGTACTGGAGCAGTACTGAATGATCCACACCTTACTACTGGAGATGTACTGAATGATCTACACCTTAGGAATTGAGAACTACTTCATGATCCACACCTTAGTACTCGGAAAGTACTGAATGAACCACAAATAGTACTAGACCAGTACAGAATGATCCACACCTTCGTATTGGGCAAGTACTGAATGAACCACACATTAGTACTGAATGATTTACACATTAATACTGGATGAATACTAAATTATCAACATTTTAGTACTGGGGAGAACTGAATGATACACACAATAGTACAAGAGCAGTACTGAATGATCCACAACTTTGTATTGGGGAAGTACTGAATTATCCACACATTATTACTGGGGAAGTATTGACTGATCCACACATTAGTACTGGAGCAGTATTGAATGATCCACATCTTAGACTGCGGAAGTACTGAATTATCCACACCTTAGTACTAGGGAACTACAGAATTATCCACACATTATTACTGGGGAAGTAATGAATAACCCATATATTAATACTGGAGCAATACTGAATGATTCAAACCTTCGTACTGGAGAAATACTGAATTATCCACGCATTAGTACTGGGGAAGTATTGAATGATCCACACATTAGTACTGAGGAAGTACTCAATCATCCACATATTAGTACTGGAGAAGTACTGAATGACCCACAACTTAGTACTGCAGAATAGGTAATGATCCATACATTAGGTCACGAGAAGTACTGAAGGATCCACAAATTAGTGCTGGGGAAGTACTCAATGATCCATATATTAGTACTGGTTAAGTACTGAATGACCCTAAATTTAGTACTGGAGACGTACGGAATGATCCATACATTAGTACTGGAGTAGTACTGAATGTTCCACACCTTAGTACTGGAGATGTACTGAATTTTCCACACCTTGGTACTGGAGAAATACTGAGTGATCCACACATTAGTACTGGATATGTACTGAAGGATCCACAACTTTGTACTGTGGAAGTAATGAATTATCCACACATTATTACTGGAGAATTACTGAATAACCCACATATTAGTACTGGAGCAATACAGAATGAATTACACCTTAGTACTGGGGAAGTATTGAATGATCCACACAATAGTACAAGAGCAGTACTGAATGATCCACAACTTTGTATTGGGGAAGTACTGAATTATCCACACATTATTACTGGGGAAGTACTGACTGATCCACACATTAGTACTGGAGCAGTACTGAATTATCCACACCTTAGACTGCGGAAGTACTGAATTATCCACACCTTAGTACTAGGGAACTACGGAATTATCCACACATTATTACTGGGGAAGTACTCAATAACCCACATATTAATACTGGACCAATACTGAATGATTCACACCTTAGTTCTGGAGAAATACTGAATTATCCAATCATTAGTGCTGGGGAAGTACTGAATGATCCACAAATTAGTAATGGAGAATTACTGAATAGTCCATACATTAGTTCTGGAGAATACTAAATGATCCATACATTAGTACTGGAGCAGTACTGAATGATCCACACCTTACTACTGGAGATGTACTGAATGATCCACACCTTAGTAATTGAGAACTACTTCATGATCCACACCTTAGTACTCGGAAAGTACTGAATGAACCACAAATAGTACTAGACCAGTACAGAATGATCCACACCTTCGTATTGGGGGAGTACTGAATGAACCACACATTAGTACTGAATTATTTACACATTAATACTGGATGAATACTAAATTATCAACATTTTAGTACTGGGGAGAACTGAATGATACACACAATAGTACAAGAGCAGTACTGAATGATCCACAACTTTGTATTGGGGAAGTACTGAATTATCCACACATTATTACTGGGGAAGTACTGACTGATCCACACATTAGTACTAGAGCAGTATTGAATGTTCCACACCTTAGTACTGGAGATGTACTGAATTTTCCACACCTTGGTACTGGAGAAATACTGAGTGATCCACACATTAGTACTGGATATGTACTGAAGGATCCACAACTTTGTACTGTGGAAGTAATGAATTATCCACACATTATTACTGGGGAAGTACTGAATAAACCACATATTAGTACTGGAGCAATACAGAATGAATTACACCTTAGTACTGGGGAAGTATTGAATGATCCACACAATAGTATAAGAGCAGTACTGAATGATCCACAACTTTGTATTGGGGAAGTACTGAATTATCCACACATTATTACTGGGGAAGTACTGACTGATCCACACATTAGTACTGGAGCAGTACTGAATTATCCACACCTTAGACTGCGGAAGTAATGAATTATCCACACCTTAGTACTAGGGAACTACGGAATTATCCACACATTATTACTGGGGAAGTACTCAATAACCCACATATTAATACTGGACCAATACTGAATGATTCACACCTTAGTTCTGGAGAAATACTGAATTATCCACGCATTAGTGCTGGAGAAGTACTGAATGATCCACAAATTAGTAATGGAGAATTACTGAATAGTCCATACATTAGTTCTGGAGAAGTACTAAATGATCCTAACATTAGTACTGGAGCAGTACTGAATGATCCATACCTTACTACTGGAGATGTACTGAATGATCCACACCTTAGTAATTGAGAACAACTTCATGATCCACACCTTAGTACTCGGAAAGTACTGAATGAACCACAAATAGTACTAGACCAGTACAGAATGATCCACACCTTCGTATTGGGGAACTACTGAATGAACCACACATTAGTACTGAATTATTTACACATTAATACTGGATGAATACTAAATTATCAACATTTTAGTACTGGGGAGAACTGAATGAAACACACAATAGTACAAGAGCAGTACTGAATGATCCACAACTTTGTATTGGGGAAGTACTGAATTATCCACACATTATTACTGGGGAAGTTCTGACTGATCCACACATTAGTACTGGAGCAGTACTGAATTATCCACACCTTAGACTGCGGAAGTACTGAATTATCCACACCTTAGTACTAGGGAACTACGGAATTATCCACACATTATTACTGGGGAAGTACTCAATAACCCACATATTAATACTGGACCAATACTGAATGATTCACACCTTAGTTCTGGAGAAATACTGAATTATCCACGCATTAGTGCTGGGGAAGTACTGAATGATCCACAAATTAGTAATGGAGAATTACTGAATAGTCCATACATTAGTTCTGGAGAAGTACTAAATGATACATACATTAGTACTGGAGCAGTACTGAATGATCCACACCTTACTACTGGAGATGTACTGAATGATCCACACCTTAGTAATTGAGAACTACTTCATGATCCACACCTTAGTACTCGGAAAGTACTGAATGAACCACAAATAGTACTAGACCAGTACAGAATGATCCACCCCTTCGTATTGGCGAAGTACTGAATGAACCACACATTAGTACTGAATTATTTACACATTAATACTGGATGAATACTAAATTATCAACATTTTAGTAATGGGGAGAACTGAATGATACACACAATAGTACAAGAGCAGTACTGAATGATCCACAACTTTGTATTGGGGAAGTACTGAATTATCCACACATTATTACTGGGGAAGTACTGACTGATCCACACATTAGTACTGGAGCAGTATTGAATGATCCACACCTTAGACTGCGGAAGTACTGAATTATCCACACCTTAGTACTAGGGAACTACAGAATTATCCACACATTATTACTGGGGAAGTACTGAATAACCCATATATTAATACTGGAGCAATACTGAATGATTCACACCTTCGTACTGGAGAAATACTGAATTATCCACGCATTAGTACTGGGGAAGTATTGAATGATCCACACATTATTACTGAGGAAGTACTCAATCATCCACATATTAGTAGTGGAGAAGTACTGAATGACCCACAACTTAGTACTGCAGAATAGGTAATGATCCATACATTAGGTCACGAGAAGTACTGAAGGATCCACAAATTAGTGCTGGGGAAGTACTCAATGATCCATATATTAGTTCTGGTTAAGTACTGAATGACCCTAAATTTAGTACTGGAGACGTACGGAATGATCCATACATTAGTACTGGAGTAGTACTGAATGTTCCACACCTTAGTACTGGAGATGTACTGAATGATCCACACCTTAGAAATCGAGAACCACTTAATGATCCATACCTTAGTACTGGGAAAGTACTGAATGAACCACAAATAGTACTAGACCAGTACAGAATGATCCACACCTTCGTATTGGGGA
Organism: Narcine bancroftii; assembly: GCF_036971445.1. Taxonomy (NCBI): domain Eukaryota; kingdom Metazoa; phylum Chordata; class Chondrichthyes; order Torpediniformes; family Narcinidae; genus Narcine; species Narcine bancroftii. Next base: position 41,591,422 of record NC_091480.1, on the reverse strand, counting down.
AGTACTGAATGAACTACACATTAGTACTGAATTATTTACACATTAATACTGGATGAATACTAAATGATCAACATTTTAGTACTGGGGAGAACTGAATGATACACACATTAGTACTGGAGAAGTACTGAATGATCCACACATTAGTACTTGGAGAGTACTTAATTGTCCACACGTTAGTACTGGTGAAGTACTGAATGGTCCATACATTAGTATCGGAGAATTACTGAATGATCCACAATTTAGTACCGGGGAAGTACTGAATGGTCCATACATTAGTATCGGAGAAGTACTGAATGATCCACACATTAGTAGTGGGGAAGTACTGAATAATCCATACAATAGTACTAGAGCAGTACTGAATGATCCACACATTAGTACTGGAGCAGTACTAAATGATCCACACATTAGTACTAGGGAAGTGCTCAATGATCCACATATTAGTACTGAAGTAGAGAATGACCCACAACTTAGTACTGGAGAAGTACGGAATGATCCATACATTAGTACTGGAGCAGTACTGAATGATCCACAACTTAGTACCGGGGATGTACACAATGATCCACATATTAGTACTAGAGAAATACTGAATGATCCACAACTTAGAACTGAGGAAGTACTGGATGATCCAAAATTTGTACTGGAGAAGTTCTGAATGATCCACACCTTATTACTGGGGAAGTTCTGTAAGATGAATGATACACACATGGGTACTTGGGAAGTACTGAATGATCCAATCTTAGTACAGGAGAAGTATTGAAAGATCCACAAATTAATATTCCAGAAGTACTGAATGATTCTCACCTTTGTACTGGGGAAGTACTCAATGATCCATATATTAGTACTGGCGAAGTACGGAATGATCCACAACGTCATACTGGAGAAGTACGGAATGATCGATACATTCGTACTGGAGCAATACTGAATGATCCACACCTTAGTACCGGAGAAGTACTGAATGATCCACAACTTAGAACTAAGGAAGTACTGAATGATCCAAAGTTAGTACTGTGAAAGTACTGAATGATCCACACATTAGTAATGGAGAAGAACTGAATGATGAACACATTAGTACTGGCGAAGTACTGAATTATACACATGAGTACTGGGGAATACTGAATGATCCACACCTTAGTACTGAGGAAGTACTCATTGATCCACATATTAGTACTGGAGAATTACTGAATGACCCACAACTTAGTACTGGAGAAGTACGAAATGATCCATACATTAGTACTGGAGCAGAACTAAATGATCCACACCATATTACTGGGGAAGTACTCAATGATCCACATATTAGTACTGGAGAAGTACTGAATGATCCACACCTTATTATTGAAGAAGTACTGTAAGATCCACACATTAGTACCGGAGCAGTACTGAATGATCCACACCTTAGTGATGGAGAAGAACTGAATGATCCACATATTAGTACTGGGGAAGTCCTGAATTATCCACACATTTGTGATTGAGAAATACTCAGTGATCTACACATTAGTACTGGAACAGTGCTGAATGATCCTCACTTTAGTACTGGGGAAGTACTCAATGATCCACATAATAGTACTGGAGAAGTACGGAATGATCCATACATTAGTACTGGAGCAGTACTGAATGATCCACACCTTATTAATTGGGAAGTACTGGATGATCCACACATTAGTACTGGAGAAGTACTGAATGATCCACACAATTGTACTGGAGAAATGCTGAATGCTCCAAACCTTAGTACAGGTGAATTAATGAATTATTCACATATTAGTACTGGAGAAGTACTGAATGATACACACATTAGTACTGGGAAATACTGAATGATCCACACATTAGTACTGAGGAAGTACTCAATCATCCACATATTAGTACTGGAGAAGTACTGAATTACCCACAACTTAGTACTGCAGAAGTAGGTAATGATCCACACATTAGTACCGGGGAAGTACTGAAGGATGCACAACTTAGAAATGGAGAATTACTGAATAATCCATAGATTAGTACTGGAGCAGTACTGAATGATTCACACATTAGTACTCGAGATGTACTGAAGGATCCACACCTTAGTACTGGAGCAGTACTGAATGATTCACACCTTAGTACTGGAGAAATAGTGAATTATCCACGCATTAGTACTGGGGAAGTACTGAATGATTCACACATTAATACTGGAGATGTACTGAATGACCCCACGTTAGTACTGGGGAAGTACTGAATGATCCACACATTTGTACTCGAGAAGTACTGAAGGATCCACACCTTCGTATTGGGGAATTACTGAATGAACCATACATTATTACTGGGGAAGTACTGACTGATCCACACATTAGTACTGGAGTAGTACTGAATGTTCCATGCCTTAGTACTGGGGAAGTACTAAATTATCCACTCCTTGGTACTGGGGAAATACTGAATGATCCACACATTAGTACTGGATATGTACTGAAGGATCCACAACGTAATACTGGGGAAGTTCTGAATGATCCACACAATAGTACAAGAGCAGTACTGAATGATCCACAACTTTGTATTGGGGAAGTACTGAATTATCCACACATTATTACTGGGGAAGTACTGACTGATCCACACATTAGTACTGGAGCAGTACTGAATTATCCACACCTTAGACTGCGGAAGTACTGAATTATCCACACCTTAGTACTAGGGAACTACGGAATTATCCACACATTATTACTGGGGAAGTACTCAATAACCCACATATTAATACTGGACCAATACGGAATGATTCACACCTTAGTTCTGGAGAAATACTGAATTATCCACGCATTAGTGCTGGGGAAGTACTGAATGATCCACAAATTAGTAATGGAGAATTACTGAATAGTCCATACATTAGTTCTGGAGAAGTACTAAATGATACATACATTAGTACTGGAGCAGTACTGAATGATCCACACCTTACTACTGGAGATGTAATGAATGATCCACACCTTAGTAATTGAGAACTACTTCATGATCCACACCTTAGTACTCGGAAAGTACTGAATGAACCACAAATAGTACTAGACCAGTACAGAATGATCCACACCTTCGTATTGGGGAAGTACTGAATGAACCACACATTAGTACTGAATTATTTACACATTAATACTGGATGAATACCAAATTATCAACATTTTAGTAATGGGGAGAACTGAATGATACACACAATAGTACAAGAGCAGTACTGAATGATCCACAACTTTGTATTGGGGAAGTACTGAATTATCCACACATTATTACTGGGGAAGTACTGACTGATCCACACATTAGTACTGGAGCAGTATTGAATGATCCACACCTTAGACTGCGGAAGTACTGAATTATCCACACCTTAGTACTAGGGAACTACAGAATTATCCACACATTATTACTGGGGAAGTACTGAATAACCCATATATTAATACTGGAGCAATACTGAATGATTCACACCTTCGTACTGGAGAAATACTGAATTATCCACGCATTGATACTGGGGAAGTATTGAATGATCCACACATTAGTACTGAGGAAGTACTCAATCATCCACATATTAGTACTGGAGAAGTACTGAATGACCCACAACTTAGTACTGCAGAATAGGTAATGATCCATACATTAGGTCACGAGAAGTACTGAAGGATCCACAAATTAGTGCTGGGGAAGTACTCAATGATCCATATATTAGTTCTGGTTAAGTACTGAATGACCCTAAATTTAGTACTGGAGACGTACGGAATGATCCATACATTAGTACTGGAGTAGTACTGAATGTTCCACACCTTAGTACTGGAGATGTACTGAATGATCCACACCTTAGAAATCGAGAACCACTTAATGATCCATACCTTAGTACTGGGAAAGTACTGAATGAACCACAAATAGTACTATACCAGTACAGAATGATCCACACCTTCGTATTGGGGAAGTACTGAATGAACTACACATTAGTACTGAATTATTTACACATTAATACTGGATGAATACTAAATGATCAACATTTTAGTACTGGGGAGAACTGAATGATACACACATTAGTACTGGAGAAGTACTGAATGATCCACACATTAGTACTTGGAGAGTACTTAATTGTCCACACGTTAGTACTGGTGAAGTACTGAATGGTCCATACATTAGTATCGGAGAATTACTGAATGATCCACAATTTAGTACCGGGGAAGTACTGAATGGTCCATACATTAGTATCGGAGAAGTAGTGAATGATCCACACATTAGTAGTGGGGAAGTACTGAATAATCCATACAATAGTACTAGAGCAGTACTGAATGATCCACACATTAGTACTGGAGCAGTACTAAATGATCCACACATTAGTACTAGGGAAGTGCTCAATGATCCACATATTAGTACTGAAGTAGAGAATGACCCACAACTTAGTACTGGAGAAGTACGGAATGATCCATACATTAGTACTGGAGCAGTACTGAATGATCCACAACTTAGTACAGGGGATGTACACAATGATCCACATATTAGTACTAGAGAAATACTGAATGATCCACAACTTAGAACTGAGGAAGTACTGGATGATCCAAAATTTGTACTGGAGAAGTTCTGAATGATCCACACCTTATTACTGGGGAAGTTCTGTAAGATGAATGATACACACATGGGTACTTGGGAAGTACTGAATGATCCAATCTTAGTACAGGAGAAGTATTGAAAGATCCACAAATTAATATTCCAGAAGTACTGAATGATTCTCACCTTTGTACTGGGGAAGTACTCAATGATCCATATATTAGTACTGGCGAAGTACGGAATGATCCACAACGTCATACTGGAGAAGTACGGAATGATCGATACATTCGTACTGGAGCAATACTGAATGATCCACACCTTAGTACCGGAGAAGTACTGAATGATCCACAACTTAGAACTAAGGAAGTACTGAATGATCCAAAATTAGTACTGTGAAAGTACTGAATGATCCACACTTTAGTAATGGAGAAGAACTGAATGATGAACACATTAGTACTGGCGAAGTACTGAATGACCCACAACTTAGTACTGGAGAAGTACGAAATGATCCATACATTAGTACTGGAGCAGAACTAAATGATCCACACAATATTACTGGGGAAGTACTCAATGATCCACATATTAGTACTGGAGAAGTACTGAATGATCCACACCTTATTATTGAGGAAGTACTGTAAGATCCACACATTAGTACCGGAGCAGTACTGAATGATCCACACCTTAGTGATGGAGAAGATCTGAATGATCCACATAATAGTACTGGAGAAGTACGGAATGATCCATACATTAGTACTGGAGCAGTACTGAATGATCCACACCTTATTAATTGGGAAGTACTGGATGATCCACACATTAGTACTGGAGAAGTACTGAATGATCCACACAATTGTACTGGAGAAATGCTGAATGCTCCAAACCTTAGTACAGGTGAATTAATGAATTATGCACATATTAGTACTGGAGAAGTACTGAATGATACACACATTAGTAATGGGAAATACTGAATGATCCACACATTAGTACTGAGGAAGTACTCAATCATCCACATATTAGTACTGGAGAAGTACTGAATTACCCACAACTTAGTACTGCAGAAGTAGGTAATGATCCACACATTAGTACCGGGGAAGTACTGAAGGATGCACAACTTAGAAATGGAGAATTACTGAATAATCCATAGATTAGTACTGGAGCAGTACTGAATGATTCACACATTAGTACTCGAGATGTACTGAAGGATCCACACCTTAGTACTGGAGCAGTACTGAATGATTCACACCTTAGTACTGGAGAAATACTGAATTATCCACGCATTAGTACTGGGGAAGTACTGAATGATCCACACATGAATACTGGAGATGTACTGAATGACCCCACGTTAGTACTGGGGAAGTACTGAATGATCCACACATTTGTACTCGAGAAGTACTGAAGGATCCACACCTTCGTATTGGGGAATTACTGAATGAACCATACATTATTACTGGGGAAGTACTGACTGATCCACACATTAGTACTGGAGTAGTACTGAATGTTCCATGCCTTAGTACTGGGGAAGTACTAAATTATCCACTCCTTGGTACTGGGGAAATACTGAATGATCCACACATTAGTACTGGATATGTACTGAAGGATCCACAACGTAATACTGGGGAAGTTCTGAATGATCCACACAATAGTACAAGAGCAGTACTGAATGATCCACAACTTTGTATTGGGGAAGTACTGAATTATCCACACATTATTACTGGGGAAGTACTGACTGATCCACACATTAGTACTGGAGCAGTACTGAATTATCCACACCTTAGACTGCGGAAGTACTGAATTATCCACACCTTAGTACTAGGGAACTACGGAATTATCCACACATTATTACTGGGGAAGTACTCAATAACCCACATATTAATACTGGACCAATACTGAATGATTCACACCTTAGTTCTGGAGAAATACTGAATTATCCAATCATTAGTGCTGGGGAAGTACTGAATGATCCACAAATTAGTAATGGAGAATTACTGAATAGTCCATACATTAGTTCTGGAGAATACTAAATGATCCATACATTAGTACTGGAGCAGTACTGAATGATCCACACCTTACTACTGGAGATGTACTGAATGATCCACACCTTAGTAATTGAGAACTACTTCATGATCCACACCTTAGTACTCGGAAAGTACTGAATGAACCACAAATAGTACTAGACCAGTACAGAATGATCCACACCTTCGTATTGGGGGAGTACTGAATGAACCACACATTAGTACTGAATTATTTACACATTAATACTGGATGAATACTAAATTATCAACATTTTAGTACTGGGGAGAACTGAATGATACACACAATAGTACAAGAGCAGTACTGAATGATCCACAACTTTGTATTGGGGAAGTACTGAATTATCCACACATTATTACTGGGGAAGTACTGACTGATCCACACATTAGTACTAGAGCAGTATTGAATGTTCCACACCTTAGTACTGGAGATGTACTGAATTTTCCACACCTTGGTACTGGAGAAATACTGAGTGATCCACACATTAGTACTGGATATGTACTGAAGGATCCACAACTTTGTACTGTGGAAGTAATGAATTATCCACACATTATTACTGGGGAAGTACTGAATAAACCACATATTAGTACTGGAGCAATACAGAATGAATTACACCTTAGTACTGGGGAAGTATTGAATGATCCACACAATAGTATAAGAGCAGTACTGAATGATCCACAACTTTGTATTGGGGAAGTACTGAATTATCCACACATTATTACTGGGGAAGTACTGACTGATCCACACATTAGTACTGGAGCAGTACTGAATTATCCACACCTTAGACTGCGGAAGTAATGAATTATCCACACCTTAGTACTAGGGAACTACGGAATTATCCACACATTATTACTGGGGAAGTACTCAATAACCCACATATTAATACTGGACCAATACTGAATGATTCACACCTTAGTTCTGGAGAAATACTGAATTATCCACGCATTAGTGCTGGAGAAGTACTGAATGATCCACAAATTAGTAATGGAGAATTACTGAATAGTCCATACATTAGTTCTGGAGAAGTACTAAATGATCCTAACATTAGTACTGGAGCAGTACTGAATGATCCATACCTTACTACTGGAGATGTACTGAATGATCCACACCTTAGTAATTGAGAACAACTTCATGATCCACACCTTAGTACTCGGAAAGTACTGAATGAACCACAAATAGTACTAGACCAGTACAGAATGATCCACACCTTCGTATTGGGGAACTACTGAATGAACCACACATTAGTACTGAATTATTTACACATTAATACTGGATGAATACTAAATTATCAACATTTTAGTACTGGGGAGAACTGAATGAAACACACAATAGTACAAGAGCAGTACTGAATGATCCACAACTTTGTATTGGGGAAGTACTGAATTATCCACACATTATTACTGGGGAAGTTCTGACTGATCCACACATTAGTACTGGAGCAGTACTGAATTATCCACACCTTAGACTGCGGAAGTACTGAATTATCCACACCTTAGTACTAGGGAACTACGGAATTATCCACACATTATTACTGGGGAAGTACTCAATAACCCACATATTAATACTGGACCAATACTGAATGATTCACACCTTAGTTCTGGAGAAATACTGAATTATCCACGCATTAGTGCTGGGGAAGTACTGAATGATCCACAAATTAGTAATGGAGAATTACTGAATAGTCCATACATTAGTTCTGGAGAAGTACTAAATGATACATACATTAGTACTGGAGCAGTACTGAATGATCCACACCTTACTACTGGAGATGTACTGAATGATCCACACCTTAGTAATTGAGAACTACTTCATGATCCACACCTTAGTACTCGGAAAGTACTGAATGAACCACAAATAGTACTAGACCAGTACAGAATGATCCACCCCTTCGTATTGGCGAAGTACTGAATGAACCACACATTAGTACTGAATTATTTACACATTAATACTGGATGAATACTAAATTATCAACATTTTAGTAATGGGGAGAACTGAATGATACACACAATAGTACAAGAGCAGTACTGAATGATCCACAACTTTGTATTGGGGAAGTACTGAATTATCCACACATTATTACTGGGGAAGTACTGACTGATCCACACATTAGTACTGGAGCAGTATTGAATGATCCACACCTTAGACTGCGGAAGTACTGAATTATCCACACCTTAGTACTAGGGAACTACAGAATTATCCACACATTATTACTGGGGAAGTACTGAATAACCCATATATTAATACTGGAGCAATACTGAATGATTCACACCTTCGTACTGGAGAAATACTGAATTATCCACGCATTAGTACTGGGGAAGTATTGAATGATCCACACATTATTACTGAGGAAGTACTCAATCATCCACATATTAGTAGTGGAGAAGTACTGAATGACCCACAACTTAGTACTGCAGAATAGGTAATGATCCATACATTAGGTCACGAGAAGTACTGAAGGATCCACAAATTAGTGCTGGGGAAGTACTCAATGATCCATATATTAGTTCTGGTTAAGTACTGAATGACCCTAAATTTAGTACTGGAGACGTACGGAATGATCCATACATTAGTACTGGAGTAGTACTGAATGTTCCACACCTTAGTACTGGAGATGTACTGAATGATCCACACCTTAGAAATCGAGAACCACTTAATGATCCATACCTTAGTACTGGGAAAGTACTGAATGAACCACAAATAGTACTAGACCAGTACAGAATGATCCACACCTTCGTATTGGGGAAGTACTGAATGAACTACACATTAGTACTGAATTATTTACACATTAATACTGGATGAATACTAAATGATCAACATTTTAGTACTGGGGAGAACTGAATGATACACACATTAGTACTGGAGAAGTACTGAATGATCCACACATTAGTACTTGGAGAGTACTTAATTGTCCACACGTTAGTACTGGTGAAGTACTGAATGGTCCATACATTAGTATCGGAGAATTACTGAATGATCCACAATTTAGTACCGGGGAAGTACTGAATGGTCCATACATTAGTATCGGAGAAGTACTGAATGATCCACACATTAGTAGTGGGGAAGTACTGAATAATCCATACAATAGTACTAGAGCAGTACTGAATGATCCACACATTAGTACTGGAGCAGTACTAAATGATCCACACATTAGTACTAGGGAAGTGCTCAATGATCCACATATTAGTACTGAAGTAGAGAATGACCCACAACTTAGTACTGGAGAAGTACGGAATGATCCATACATTAGTACTGGAGCAGTACTGAATGATCCACAACTTAGTACCGGGGATGTACACAATGATCCACATATTAGTACTAGAGAAATACTGAATGATCCACAACTTAGAACTGAGGAAGTACTGGATGATCCAAAATTTGTACTGGAGAAGTTCTGAATGATCCACACCTTATTACTGGGGAAGTTCTGTAAGATGAATGATACACACATGGGTACTTGGGAAGTACTGAATGATCCAATCTTAGTACAGGAGAAGTATTGAAAGATCCACAAATTAATATTCCAGAAGTACTGAATGATTCTCACCTTTGTACTGGGGAAGTACTCAATGATCCATATATTAGTACTGGCGAAGTACGGAATGATCCACAACGTCATACTGGAGAAGTACGGAATGATCGATACATTCGTACTGGAGCAATACTGAATGATCCACACCTTAGTACCGGAGAAGTACTGAATGATCCACAACTTAGAACTAAGGAAGTACTGAATGATCCAAAGTTAGTACTGTGAAAGTACTGAATGATCCACACATTAGTAATGGAGAAGAACTGAATGATGAACACATTAGTACTGGCGAAGTACTGAATTATACACATGAGTACTGGGGAATACTGAATGATCCACACCTTAGTACTGAGGAAGTACTCATTGATCCACATATTAGTACTGGAGAATTACTGAATGACCCACAACTTAGTACTGGAGAAGTACGAAATGATCCATACATTAGTACTGGAGCAGAACTAAATGATCCACACCATATTACTGGGGAAGTACTCAATGATCCACATATTAGTACTGGAGAAGTACTGAATGATCCACACCTTATTATTGAAGAAGTACTGTAAGATCCACACATTAGTACCGGAGCAGTACTGAATGATCCACACCTTAGTGATGGAGAAGAACTGAATGATCCACATATTAGTACTGGGGAAGTCCTGAATTATCCACACATTTGTGATTGAGAAATACTCAGTGATCTACACATTAGTACTGGAACAGTGCTGAATGATCCTCACTTTAGTACTGGGGAAGTACTCAATGATCCACATAATAGTACTGGAGAAGTACGGAATGATCCATACATTAGTACTGGAGCAGTACTGAATGATCCACACCTTATTAATTGGGAAGTACTGGATGATCCACACATTAGTACTGGAGAAGTACTGAATGATCCACACAATTGTACTGGAGAAATGCTGAATGCTCCAAACCTTAGTACAGGTGAATTAATGAATTATTCACATATTAGTACTGGAGAAGTACTGAATGATACACACATTAGTACTGGGAAATACTGAATGATCCACACATTAGTACTGAGGAAGTACTCAATCATCCACATATTAGTACTGGAGAAGTACTGAATTACCCACAACTTAGTACTGCAGAAGTAGGTAATGATCCACACATTAGTACCGGGGAAGTACTGAAGGATGCACAACTTAGAAATGGAGAATTACTGAATAATCCATAGATTAGTACTGGAGCAGTACTGAATGATTCACACATTAGTACTCGAGATGTACTGAAGGATCCACACCTTAGTACTGGAGCAGTACTGAATGATTCACACCTTAGTACTGGAGAAATAGTGAATTATCCACGCATTAGTACTGGGGAAGTACTGAATGATTCACACATTAATACTGGAGATGTACTGAATGACCCCACGTTAGTACTGGGGAAGTACTGAATGATCCACACATTTGTACTCGAGAAGTACTGAAGGATCCACACCTTCGTATTGGGGAATTACTGAATGAACCATACATTATTACTGGGGAAGTACTGACTGATCCACACATTAGTACTGGAGTAGTACTGAATGTTCCATGCCTTAGTACTGGGGAAGTACTAAATTATCCACTCCTTGGTACTGGGGAAATACTGAATGATCCACACATTAGTACTGGATATGTACTGAAGGATCCACAACGTAATACTGGGGAAGTTCTGAATGATCCACACAATAGTACAAGAGCAGTACTGAATGATCCACAACTTTGTATTGGGGAAGTACTGAATTATCCACACATTATTACTGGGGAAGTACTGACTGATCCACACATTAGTACTGGAGCAGTACTGAATTATCCACACCTTAGACTGCGGAAGTACTGAATTATCCACACCTTAGTACTAGGGAACTACGGAATTATCCACACATTATTACTGGGGAAGTACTCAATAACCCACATATTAATACTGGACCAATACGGAATGATTCACACCTTAGTTCTGGAGAAATACTGAATTATCCACGCATTAGTGCTGGGGAAGTACTGAATGATCCACAAATTAGTAATGGAGAATTACTGAATAGTCCATACATTAGTTCTGGAGAAGTACTAAATGATACATACATTAGTACTGGAGCAGTACTGAATGATCCACACCTTACTACTGGAGATGTAATGAATGATCCACACCTTAGTAATTGAGAACTACTTCATGATCCACACCTTAGTACTCGGAAAGTACTGAATGAACCACAAATAGTACTAGACCAGTACAGAATGATCCACACCTTCGTATTGGGGAAGTACTGAATGAACCACACATTAGTACTGAATTATTTACACATTAATACTGGATGAATACCAAATTATCAACATTTTAGTAATGGGGAGAACTGAATGATACACACAATAGTACAAGAGCAGTACTGAATGATCCACAACTTTGTATTGGGGAAGTACTGAATTATCCACACATTATTACTGGGGAAGTACTGACTGATCCACACATTAGTACTGGAGCAGTATTGAATGATCCACACCTTAGACTGCGGAAGTACTGAATTATCCACACCTTAGTACTAGGGAACTACAGAATTATCCACACATTATTACTGGGGAAGTACTGAATAACCCATATATTAATACTGGAGCAATACTGAATGATTCACACCTTCGTACTGGAGAAATACTGAATTATCCACGCATTGATACTGGGGAAGTATTGAATGATCCACACATTAGTACTGAGGAAGTACTCAATCATCCACATATTAGTACTGGAGAAGTACTGAATGACCCACAACTTAGTACTGCAGAATAGGTAATGATCCATACATTAGGTCACGAGAAGTACTGAAGGATCCACAAATTAGTGCTGGGGAAGTACTCAATGATCCATATATTAGTTCTGGTTAAGTACTGAATGACCCTAAATTTAGTACTGGAGACGTACGGAATGATCCATACATTAGTACTGGAGTAGTACTGAATGTTCCACACCTTAGTACTGGAGATGTACTGAATGATCCACACCTTAGAAATCGAGAACCACTTAATGATCCATACCTTAGTACTGGGAAAGTACTGAATGAACCACAAATAGTACTAGACCAGTACAGAATGATCCACACCTTCGTATTGGGGAAGTACTGAATGAACTACACATTAGTACTGAATTATTTACACATTAATACTGGATGAATACTAAATGATCAACATTTTAGTACTGGGGAGAACTGAATGATACACACATTAGTACTGGAGAAGTACTGAATGATCCACACATTAGTACTTGGAGAGTACTTAATTGTCCACACGTTAGTACTGGTGAAGTACTGAATGGTCCATACATTAGTATCGGAGAATTACTGAATGATCCACAATTTAGTACCGGGGAAGTACTGAATGGTCCATACATTAGTATCGGAGAAGTAGTGAATGATCCACACATTAGTAGTGGGGAAGTACTGAATAATCCATACAATAGTACTAGAGCAGTACTGAATGATCCACACATTAGTACTGGAGCAGTACTAAATGATCCACACATTAGTACTAGGGAAGTGCTCAATGATCCACATATTAGTACTGAAGTAGAGAATGACCCACAACTTAGTACTGGAGAAGTACGGAATGATCCATACATTAGTACTGGAGCAGTACTGAATGATCCACAACTTAGTACAGGGGATGTACACAATGATCCACATATTAGTACTAGAGAAATACTGAATGATCCACAACTTAGAACTGAGGAAGTACTGGATGATCCAAAATTTGTACTGGAGAAGTTCTGAATGATCCACACCTTATTACTGGGGAAGTTCTGTAAGATGAATGATACACACATGGGTACTTGGGAAGTACTGAATGATCCAATCTTAGTACAGGAGAAGTATTGAAAGATCCACAAATTAATATTCCAGAAGTACTGAATGATTCTCACCTTTGTACTGGGGAAGTACTCAATGATCCATATATTAGTACTGGCGAAGTACGGAATGATCCACAACGTCATACTGGAGAAGTACGGAATGATCGATACATTCGTACTGGAGCAATACTGAATGATCCACACCTTAGTACCGGAGAAGTACTGAATGATCCACAACTTAGAACTAAGGAAGTACTGAATGATCCAAAATTAGTACTGTGAAAGTACTGAATGATCCACACTTTAGTAATGGAGAAGAACTGAATGATGAACACATTAGTACTGGCGAAGTACTGAATGACCCACAACTTAGTACTGGAGAAGTACGAAATGATCCATACATTAGTACTGGAGCAGAACTAAATGATCCACACAATATTACTGGGGAAGTACTCAATGATCCACATATTAGTACTGGAGAAGTACTGAATGATCCACACCTTATTATTGAGGAAGTACTGTAAGATCCACACATTAGTACCGGAGCAGTACTGAATGATCCACACCTTAGTGATGGAGAAGATCTGAATGATCCACATAATAGTACTGGAGAAGTACGGAATGATCCATACATTAGTACTGGAGCAGTACTGAATGATCCACACCTTATTAATTGGGAAGTACTGGATGATCCACACATTAGTACTGGAGAAGTACTGAATGATCCACACAATTGTACTGGAGAAATGCTGAATGCTCCAAACCTTAGTACAGGTGAATTAATGAATTATGCACATATTAGTACTGGAGAAGTACTGAATGATACACACATTAGTAATGGGAAATACTGAATGATCCACACATTAGTACTGAGGAAGTACTCAATCATCCACATATTAGTACTGGAGAAGTACTGAATTACCCACAACTTAGTACTGCAGAAGTAGGTAATGATCCACACATTAGTACCGGGGAAGTACTGAAGGATGCACAACTTAGAAATGGAGAATTACTGAATAATCCATAGATTAGTACTGGAGCAGTACTGAATGATTCACACATTAGTACTCGAGATGTACTGAAGGATCCACACCTTAGTACTGGAGCAGTACTGAATGATTCACACCTTAGTACTGGAGAAATACTGAATTATCCACGCATTAGTACTGGGGAAGTACTGAATGATCCACACATGAATACTGGAGATGTACTGAATGACCCCACGTTAGTACTGGGGAAGTACTGAATGATCCACACATTTGTACTCGAGAAGTACTGAAGGATCCACACCTTCGTATTGGGGAATTACTGAATGAACCATACATTATTACTGGGGAAGTACTGACTGATCCACACATTAGTACTGGAGTAGTACTGAATGTTCCATGCCTTAGTACTGGGGAAGTACTAAATTATCCACTCCTTGGTACTGGGGAAATACTGAATGATCCACACATTAGTACTGGATATGTACTGAAGGATCCACAACGTAATACTGGGGAAGTTCTGAATGATCCACACAATAGTACAAGAGCAGTACTGAATGATCCACAACTTTGTATTGGGGAAGTACTGAATTATCCACACATTATTACTGGGGAAGTACTGACTGATCCACACATTAGTACTGGAGCAGTACTGAATTATCCACACCTTAGACTGCGGAAGTACTGAATTATCCACACCTTAGTACTAGGGAACTACGGAATTATGCACACATTATTACTGGGGAAGTACTCAATAACCCACATATTAATACTGGACCAATACGGAATGATTCACACCTTAGTTCTGGAGAAATACTGAATTATCCACGCATTAGTGCTGGGGAAGTACTGAATGATCCAAAAATTAGTAATGGAGAATTACTGAATAGTCCATACATTAGTTCTGGAGAAGTACTAAATGATACATACATTAGTACTGGAGCAGTACTGAATGATCCACACCTTACTACTGGAGATGTAATGAATGATCCACACCTTAGTAATTGAGAACTACTTCATGATCCACACCTTAGTACTCGGAAAGTACTGAATGAACCACAAATAGTACTAGACCAGTACAGAATGATCCACACCTTCGTATTGGGGAAGTACTGAATGAACCACACATTAGTACTGAATTATTTACACATTAATACTGGATGAATACCAAATTATCAACATTTTAGTAATGGGGAGAACTGAATGATACACACAATAGTACAAGAGCAGTACTGAATGATCCACAACTTTGTATTGGGGAAGTACTGAATTATCCACACATTATTACTGGGGAAGTACTGACTGATCCACACATTAGTACTGGAGCAGTATTGAATGATCCACACCTTAGACTGCGGAAGTACTGAATTATCCACACCTTAGTACTAGGGAACTACAGAATTATCCACACATTATTACTGGGGAAGTACTGAATAACCCATATATTAATACTGGAGCAATACTGAATGATTCACACCTTCGTACTGGAGAAATACTGAATTATCCACGCATTGATACTGGGGAAGTATTGAATGATCCACACATTAGTACTGAGGAAGTACTCAATCATCCACATATTAGTACTGGAGAAGTACTGAATGACCCACAACTTAGTACTGCAGAATAGGTAATGATCCATACATTAGGTCACGAGAAGTACTGAAGGATCCACAAATTAGTGCTGGGGAAGTACTCAATGATCCATATATTAGTTCTGGTTAAGTACTGAATGACCCTAAATTTAGTACTGGAGACGTACGGAATGATCCATACATTAGTACTGGAGTAGTACTGAATGTTCCACACCTTAGTACTGGAGATGTACTGAATGATCCACACCTTAGAAATCGAGAACCACTTAATGATCCATACCTTAGTACTGGGAAAGTACTGAATGAACCACAAATAGTACTAGACCAGTACAGAATGATCCACACCTTCGTATTGGGGAAGTACTGAATGAACTACACATTAGTACTGAATTATTTACACATTAATACTGGATGAATACTAAATGATCAACATTTTAGTACTGGGGAGAACTGAATGATACACACATTAGTACTGGAGAAGTACTGAATGATCCACACATTAGTACTTGGAGAGTACTTAATTGTCCACACGTTAGTACTGGTGAAGTACTGAATGGTCCATACATTAGTATCGGAGAATTACTGAATGATCCACAATTTAGTACCGGGGAAGTACTGAATGGTCCATACATTAGTATCGGAGAAGTAGTGAATGATCCACACATTAGTAGTGGGGAAGTACTGAATAATCCATACAATAGTACTAGAGCAGTACTGAATGATCCACACATTAGTACTGGAGCAGTACTAAATGATCCACACATTAGTACTAGGGAAGTGCTCAATGATCCACATATTAGTACTGAAGTAGAGAATGACCCACAACTTAGTACTGGAGAAGTACGGAATGATCCATACATTAGTACTGGAGCAGTACTGAATGATCCACAACTTAGTACAGGGGATGTACACAATGATCCACATATTAGTACTAGAGAAATACTGAATGATCCACAACTTAGAACTGAGGAAGTACTGGATGATCCAAAATTTGTACTGGAGAAGTTCTGAATGATCCACACCTTATTACTGGGGAAGTTCTGTAAGATGAATGATACACACATGGGTACTTGGGAAGTACTGAATGATCCAATCTTAGTACAGGAGAAGTATTGAAAGATCCACAAATTAATATTCCAGAAGTACTGAATGATTCTCACCTTTGTACTGGGGAAGTACTCAATGATCCATATATTAGTACTGGCGAAGTACGGAATGATCCACAACGTCATACTGGAGAAGTACGGAATGATCGATACATTCGTACTGGAGCAATACTGAATGATCCACACCTTAGTACCGGAGAAGTACTGAATGATCCACAACTTAGAACTAAGGAAGTACTGAATGATCCAAAATTAGTACTGTGAAAGTACTGAATGATCCACACTTTAGTAATGGAGAAGAACTGAATGATGAACACATTAGTACTGGCGAAGTACTGAATGACCCACAACTTAGTACTGGAGAAGTACGAAATGATCCATACATTAGTACTGGAGCAGAACTAAATGATCCACACAATATTACTGGGGAAGTACTCAATGATCCACATATTAGTACTGGAGAAGTACTGAATGATCCACACCTTATTATTGAGGAAGTACTGTAAGATCCACACATTAGTACCGGAGCAGTACTGAATGATCCACACCTTAGTGATGGAGAAGATCTGAATGATCCACATAATAGTACTGGAGAAGTACGGAATGATCCATACATTAGTACTGGAGCAGTACTGAATGATCCACACCTTATTAATTGGGAAGTACTGGATGATCCACACATTAGTACTGGAGAAGTACTGAATGATCCACACAATTGTACTGGAGAAATGCTGAATGCTCCAAACCTTAGTACAGGTGAATTAATGAATTATGCACATATTAGTACTGGAGAAGTACTGAATGATACACACATTAGTAATGGGAAATACTGAATGATCCACACATTAGTACTGAGGAAGTACTCAATCATCCACATATTAGTACTGGAGAAGTACTGAATTACCCACAACTTAGTACTGCAGAAGTAGGTAATGATCCACACATTAGTACCGGGGAAGTACTGAAGGATGCACAACTTAGAAATGGAGAATTACTGAATAATCCATAGATTAGTACTGGAGCAGTACTGAATGATTCACACATTAGTACTCGAGATGTACTGAAGGATCCACACCTTAGTACTGGAGCAGTACTGAATGATTCACACCTTAGTACTGGAGAAATACTGAATTATCCACGCATTAGTACTGGGGAAGTACTGAATGATCCACACATGAATACTGGAGATGTACTGAATGACCCCACGTTAGTACTGGGGAAGTACTGAATGATCCACACATTTGTACTCGAGAAGTACTGAAGGATCCACACCTTCGTATTGGGGAATTACTGAATGAACCATACATTATTACTGGGGAAGTACTGACTGATCCACACATTAGTACTGGAGTAGTACTGAATGTT
This sequence comes from Narcine bancroftii, assembly GCF_036971445.1. NCBI lineage: Eukaryota > Metazoa > Chordata > Chondrichthyes > Torpediniformes > Narcinidae > Narcine > Narcine bancroftii. The sequence continues at coordinate 41,572,470 of NC_091480.1, read as the reverse complement.
CCATGCCTTAGTACTGGGGAAGTACTAAATTATCCACTCCTTGGTACTGGGGAAATACTGAATGATCCACACATTAGTACTGGATATGTACTGAAGGATCCACAACGTAATACTGGGGAAGTTCTGAATGATCCACACAATAGTACAAGAGCAGTACTGAATGATCCACAACTTTGTATTGGGGAAGTACTGAATTATCCACACATTATTACTGGGGAAGTACTGACTGATCCACACATTAGTACTGGAGCAGTACTGAATTATCCACACCTTAGACTGCGGAAGTACTGAATTATCCACACCTTAGTACTAGGGAACTACGGAATTATCCACACATTATTACTGGGGAAGTACTCAATAACCCACATATTAATACTGGACCAATACGGAATGATTCACACCTTAGTTCTGGAGAAATACTGAATTATCCACGCATTAGTGCTGGGGAAGTACTGAATGATCCAAAAATTAGTAATGGAGAATTACTGAATAGTCCATACATTAGTTCTGGAGAAGTACTAAATGATACATACATTAGTACTGGAGCAGTACTGAATGATCCACACCTTACTACTGGAGATGTAATGAATGATCCACACCTTAGTAATTGAGAACTACTTCATGATCCACACCTTAGTACTCGGAAAGTACTGAATGAACCACAAATAGTACTAGACCAGTACAGAATGATCCACACCTTCGTATTGGGGAAGTACTGAATGAACCACACATTAGTACTGAATTATTTACACATTAATACTGGATGAATACCAAATTATCAACATTTTAGTAATGGGGAGAACTGAATGATACACACAATAGTACAAGAGCAGTACTGAATGATCCACAACTTTGTATTGGGGAAGTACTGAATTATCCACACATTATTACTGGGGAAGTACTGACTGATCCACACATTAGTACTGGAGCAGTATTGAATGATCCACACCTTAGACTGCGGAAGTACTGAATTATCCACACCTTAGTACTAGGGAACTACAGAATTATCCACACATTATTACTGGGGAAGTACTGAATAACCCATATATTAATACTGGAGCAATACTGAATGATTCACACCTTCGTACTGGAGAAATACTGAATTATCCACGCATTGATACTGGGGAAGTATTGAATGATCCACACATTAGTACTGAGGAAGTACTCAATCATCCACATATTAGTACTGGAGAAGTACTGAATGACCCACAACTTAGTACTGCAGAATAGGTAATGATCCATACATTAGGTCACGAGAAGTACTGAAGGATCCACAAATTAGTGCTGGGGAAGTACTCAATGATCCATATATTAGTTCTGGTTAAGTACTGAATGACCCTAAATTTAGTACTGGAGACGTACGGAATGATCCATACATTAGTACTGGAGTAGTACTGAATGTTCCACACCTTAGTACTGGAGATGTACTGAATGATCCACACCTTAGAAATCGAGAACCACTTAATGATCCATACCTTAGTACTGGGAAAGTACTGAATGAACCACAAAGAGTACTAGACCAGTACAGAATGATCCACACCTTCGTATTGGGGAAGTACTGAATGAACTACACATTAGTACTGAATTATTTACACATTAATACTGGATGAATACTAAATGATCAACATTTTAGTACTGGGGAGAACTGAATGATACACACATTAGTACTGGAGAAGTACTGAATGATCCACACATTAGTACTTGGAGAGTACTTAATTGTCCACACGTTAGTACTGGTGAAGTACTGAATGGTCCATACATTAGTATCGGAGAATTACTGAATGATCCACAATTTAGTACCGGGGAAGTACTGAATGGTCCATACATTAGTATCGGAGAAGTAGTGAATGATCCACACATTAGTAGTGGGGAAGTACTGAATAATCCATACAATAGTACTAGAGCAGTACTGAATGATCCACACATTAGTACTGGAGCAGTACTAAATGATCCACACATTAGTACTAGGGAAGTGCTCAATGATCCACATATTAGTACTGAAGTAGAGAATGACCCACAACTTAGTACTGGAGAAGTACGGAATGATCCATACATTAGTACTGGAGCAGTACTGAATGATCCACAACTTAGTACAGGGGATGTACACAATGATCCACATATTAGTACTAGAGAAATACTGAATGATCCACAACTTAGAACTGAGGAAGTACTGGATGATCCAAAATTTGTACTGGAGAAGTTCTGAATGATCCACACCTTATTACTGGGGAAGTTCTGTAAGATGAATGATACACACATGGGTACTTGGGAAGTACTGAATGATCCAATCTTAGTACAGGAGAAGTATTGAAAGATCCACAAATTAATATTCCAGAAGTACTGAATGATTCTCACCTTTGTACTGGGGAAGTACTCAATGATCCATATATTAGTACTGGCGAAGTACGGAATGATCCACAACGTCATACTGGAGAAGTACGGAATGATCGATACATTCGTACTGGAGCAATACTGAATGATCCACACCTTAGTACCGGAGAAGTACTGAATGATCCACAACTTAGAACTAAGGAAGTACTGAATGATCCAAAATTAGTACTGTGAAAGTACTGAATGATCCACACTTTAGTAATGGAGAAGAACTGAATGATGAACACATTAGTACTGGCGAAGTACTGAATGACCCACAACTTAGTACTGGAGAAGTACGAAATGATCCATACATTAGTACTGGAGCAGAACTAAATGATCCACACAATATTACTGGGGAAGTACTCAATGATCCACATATTAGTACTGGAGAAGTACTGAATGATCCACACCTTATTATTGAGGAAGTACTGTAAGATCCACACATTAGTACCGGAGCAGTACTGAATGATCCACACCTTAGTGATGGAGAAGAACTGAATGATCCACATATTAGTACTGGGGAAGTACTCAATGATCCAGATAATAGTACTGGAGAAGTACGGAATGATCCATACATTAGTACTGGAGCAGTACTGAATGATCCACACCTTATTAATTGGGAAGTACTGGATGATCCACACATTAGTACTGGAGAAGTACTGAATGATCCACACAATTGTACTGGAGAAATGCTGAATGCTCCAAACCTTAGTACAGGTGAATTAATGAATTATGCACATATTAGTACTGGAGAAGTACTGAATGATACACACATTAGTAATGGGAAATACTGAATGATCCACACATTAGTACTGAGGAAGTACTCAATCATCAACATATTAGTACTGGAGAAGTACTGAATTACCCACAACTTAGTACTGCAGAAGTAGGTAATGATCCACACATTAGTACCGGGGAAGTACTGAAGGATGCACAACTTAGAAATGGAGAATTACTGAATAATCCATAGATTAGTACTGGAGCAGTACTGAATGATTCACACATTAGTACTCGAGATGTACTGAAGGATCCACACCTTAGTACTGGAGCAGTACTGAATGATTCACACCTTAGTACTGGAGAAATACTGAATTATCCACGCATTAGTACTGGGGAAGTACTGAATGATCCACACATTAATACTGGAGATGTACTGAATGACCCCACGTTAGTACTGGGGAAGTACTGAATGATCCACACATTTGTACTCGAGAAGTACTGAAGGATCCACACCTTCGTATTGGGGAATTACTGAATGAACCATACATTATTACTGGGGAAGTACTGACTGATCCACACATTAGTACTGGAGTAGTACTGAATGTTCCATGCCTTAGTACTGGGGAAGTACTAAATTATCCACTCCTTGGTACTGGGGAAATACTGAATGATCCACACATTAGTACTGGATATGTACTGAAGGATCCACAACGTAATACTGGGGAAGTTCTGAATGATCCACACAATAGTACAAGAGCAGTACTGAATGATCCACAACTTTGTATTGGGGAAGTACTGAATTATCCACACATTATTACTGGGGAAGTACTGACTGATCCACACATTAGTACTGGAGCAGTACTGAATTATCCACACCTTAGACTGCGGAAGTACTGAATTATCCACACCTTAGTACTAGGGAACTACGGAATTATCCACACATTATTACTGGGGAAGTACTCAATAACCCACATATTAATACTGGACCAATACTGAATGATTCACACCTTAGTTCTGGAGAAATACTGAATTATCCACGCATTAGTGCTGGGGAAGTACTGAATGATCCACAAATTAGTAATGGAGAATTACTGAATAGTCCATACATTAGTTCTGGAGAAGTACTAAATGATCCATACATTAGTACTGGAGCAGTACTGAATGATCCACACCTTACTACTGGAGATGTACTGAATGATCCACACCTTAGTAATTGAGAACTACTTCATGATCCACACCTTAGTACTCGGAAAGTACTGAATTAACCACAAATAGTACTAGACCAGTACAGAATGATCCACACCTTAGGACTCGGAAAGTACTGAATGAACCACAAATAGTACTGAATTATTTACACATTAATACTGGATGAATACTAAATTATCAACATTTTAGTAATGGGGAGAACTGAATGATACACACAATAGTACAAGAGCAGTACTGAATGATCCACAACTTTGTATTGGGGAAGTACTGAATTATCCACACATTATTACTGGGGAAGTACTGACTGATCCACACATTAGTACTGGAGCAGTATTGAATGATCCACACCTTAGACTGCGGAAGTACTGAATTATCCACACCTTAGTACTAGGGAACTACAGAATTATCCACACATTATTACTGGGGAAGTACTGAATAACCCATATATTAATACTGGAGCAATACTGAATGATTCACACCTTCGTACTGGAGAAATACTGAATTATCCACGCATTAGTACTGGGGAAGTATTGAATGATCCACACATTAGTACTGAGGAAGTACTCAATCATCCACATATTAGTACTGGAGAAGTACTGAATGACCCACAACTTAGTACTGCAGAATAGGTAATGATCCATACATTAGGTCACGAGAAGTACTGAAGGATCCACAAATTAGTGCTGGGGAAGTACTCAATGATCCATATATTAGATCTGGTTAAGTACTGAATGACCCTAAATTTAGTACTGGAGACGTACGGAATGATCCATACATTAGTACTGGAGTAGTACTGAATGTTCCACACCTTAGTACTGGAGATGTACTGAATGATCCACACCTTAGAAATCGAGAACCACTTAATGATCCATACCTTAGTACTGGGAAAGTACTGAATGAACCACAAATAGTACTAGACCAGTACAGAATGATCCACACCTTCGTATTGGGGAAGTACTGAATGAACTACACATTAGTACTGAATTATTTACACATTAATACTGGATGAATACTAAATGATCAACATTTTAGTACTGGGAGAACTGAATGATACACACATTAGTACTGGAGAAGTACTGAATGATCCACACATTAGTACTTGGAGAGTACTTAATTGTCCACACGTTAGTACTGGTGAAGTACTGAATGGTCCATACATTAGTATCGGAGAATTACTGAATGATCCACAATTTAGTACCGGGGAAGTACTGAATGGTCCATACATTAGTATCGGAGAAGTACTGAATGATCCACACATTAGTAGTGGGGAAGTACTGAATAATCCATACAATAGTACTAGAGCAGTACTGAATGATCCACACATTAGTACTGGAGCAGTACTAAATGATCCACACATTAGTACTAGGGAAGTGCTCAATGATCCACATATTAGTACTGAAGTAGAGAATGACCCACAACTTAGTACTGGAGAAGTACGGAATGATCCATACATTAGTACTGGAGCAGTACTGAATGATCCACAACTTAGTACAGGGGATGTACACAATGATCCACATATTAGTACTAGAGAAATACTGAATGATCCACAACTTAGAACTGAGGAAGTACTGGATGATCCAAAATTTGTACTGGAGAAGTTCTGAATGATCCACACCTTATTACTGGGGAAGTTCTGTAAGATGAATGATACACACATGGGTACTTGGGAAGTACTGAATGATCCAATCTTAGTACAGGAGAAGTATTGAAAGATCCACAAATTAATATTCCAGAAGTACTGAATGATTCTCACCTTTGTACTGGGGAAGTACTCAATGATCCATATATTAGTACTGGCGAAGTACGGAATGATCCACAACGTCATACTGGAGAAGTACGGAATGATCGATACATTCGTACTGGAGCAATACTGAATGATCCACACCTTAGTACCGGAGAAGTACTGAATGATCCACAACTTAGAACTAAGGAAGTACTGAATGATCCAAAATTAGTACTGTGAAAGTACTGAATGATCCACACTTTAGTAATGGAGAAGAACTGAATGATGAACACATTAGTACTGGCGAAGTACTGAATTATACACATGAGTACTGGGGAATACTGAATGATCCACACCTTAGTACTGAGGAAGTACTCATTGATCCACATATTAGTACTGGAGAATTACTGAATGACCCACAACTTAGTACTGGAGAAGTACGAAATGATCCATACATTAGTACTGGAGCAGAACTAAATGATCCACACCATATTACTGGGGAAGTACTCAATGATCCTCATATTTGTACTGGAGAAGTACTGAATGATCCACACCTTATTATTGAGGAAGTACTGTAAGATCCACACATTAGTACCGGAGCAGTACTGAATGATCCACACCTTAGTGATGGAGAAGAACTGAATGATCCACATATTAGTACTGGGGAAGTCCTGAATTATCCACACATTTGTGATTGAGAAATACTCAGTGATCTACACATTAGTACTGGAACAGTGCTGAATGATCCTCACTTTAGTACTGGGGAAGTACTCAATGATCCACATAATAGTACTGGAGAAATACGGAATGATCCATACATTAGTACTGGAGCAGTACTGAATGATCCACACCTTATTAATTGGGAAGTACTGGATGATCCACACATTAGTACTGGAGAAGTACTGAATGATCCACACAATTGTACTGGAGAAATGCTGAATGCTCCAAACCTTAGTACAGGTGAATTAATGAATTATGCACATATTAGTACTGGAGAAGTACTGAATGATACACACATTAGTAATGGGAAATACTGAATGATCCACACATTAGTACTGAGGAAGTACTCAATCATCCACATATTAGTACTGGAGAAGTACTGAATTACCCACAACTTAGTACTGCAGAAGTAGGTAATAATCCACACATTAGTACCGGGGAAGTACTGAAGGATGCACAACTTAGAAATGGAGAATTACTGAATAATCCATAGATTAGTACTGGAGCAGTACTGAATGATTCACACATTAGTACTCGAGATGTACTGAAGGATCCACACCTTAGTACTGGAGCAGTACTGAATGATTCACACCTTAGTACTGGAGAAATACTGAATTATCCACGCATTAGTACTGGGGAAGTACTGAATGATCCACACATGAATACTGGAGATGTACTGAATGACCCCACGTTAGTACTGGGGAAGTACTGAATGATCCACACATTTGTACTCGAGAAGTACTGAAGGATCCACACCTTCGTATTGGGGAATTACTGAATGAACCATACATTATTACTGGGGAAGTACTGACTGATCCACACATTAGTACTGGAGTAGTACTGAATGTTCCATGCCTTAGTACTGGGGAAGTACTAAATTATCCACTCCTTGGTACTGGGGAAATACTGAATGATCCACACATTAGTACTGGATATGTACTGAAGGATCCACAACGTAATACTGGGGAAGTTCTGAATGATCCACACAATAGTACAAGAGCAGTACTGAATGATCCACAACTTTGTATTGGGGAAGTACTGAATTATCCACACATTATTACTGGGGAAGTACTGACTGATCCACACATTAGTACTGGAGCAGTACTGAATTATCCACACCTTAGACTGCGGAAGTACTGAATTATCCACACCTTAGTACTAGGGAACTACGGAATTATCCACACATTATTACTGGGGAAGTACTCAATAACCCACATATTAATACTGGACCAATACGGAATGATTCACACCTTAGTTCTGGAGAAATACTGAATTATCCACGCATTAGTGCTGGGGAAGTACTGAATGATCCAAAAATTAGTAATGGAGAATTACTGAATAGTCCATACATTAGTTCTGGAGAAGTACTAAATGATACATACATTAGTACTGGAGCAGTACTGAATGATCCACACCTTACTACTGGAGATGTAATGAATGATCCACACCTTAGTAATTGAGAACTACTTCATGATCCACACCTTAGTACTCGGAAAGTACTGAATGAACCACAAATAGTACTAGACCAGTACAGAATGATCCACACCTTCGTATTGGGGAAGTACTGAATGAACCACACATTAGTACTGAATTATTTACACATTAATACTGGATGAATACCAAATTATCAACATTTTAGTAATGGGGAGAACTGAATGATACACACAATAGTACAAGAGCAGTACTGAATGATCCACAACTTTGTATTGGGGAAGTACTGAATTATCCACACATTATTACTGGGGAAGTACTGACTGATCCACACATTAGTACTGGAGCAGTATTGAATGATCCACACCTTAGACTGCGGAAGTACTGAATTATCCACACCTTAGTACTAGGGAACTACAGAATTATCCACACATTATTACTGGGGAAGTACTGAATAACCCATATATTAATACTGGAGCAATACTGAATGATTCACACCTTCGTACTGGAGAAATACTGAATTATCCACGCATTGATACTGGGGAAGTATTGAATGATCCACACATTAGTACTGAGGAAGTACTCAATCATCCACATATTAGTACTGGAGAAGTACTGAATGACCCACAACTTAGTACTGCAGAATAGGTAATGATCCATACATTAGGTCACGAGAAGTACTGAAGGATCCACAAATTAGTGCTGGGGAAGTACTCAATGATCCATATATTAGTTCTGGTTAAGTACTGAATGACCCTAAATTTAGTACTGGAGACGTACGGAATGATCCATACATTAGTACTGGAGTAGTACTGAATGTTCCACACCTTAGTACTGGAGATGTACTGAATGATCCACACCTTAGAAATCGAGAACCACTTAATGATCCATACCTTAGTACTGGGAAAGTACTGAATGAACCACAAAGAGTACTAGACCAGTACAGAATGATCCACACCTTCGTATTGGGGAAGTACTGAATGAACTACACATTAGTACTGAATTATTTACACATTAATACTGGATGAATACTAAATGATCAACATTTTAGTACTGGGGAGAACTGAATGATACACACATTAGTACTGGAGAAGTACTGAATGATCCACACATTAGTACTTGGAGAGTACTTAATTGTCCACACGTTAGTACTGGTGAAGTACTGAATGGTCCATACATTAGTATCGGAGAATTACTGAATGATCCACAATTTAGTACCGGGGAAGTACTGAATGGTCCATACATTAGTATCGGAGAAGTAGTGAATGATCCACACATTAGTAGTGGGGAAGTACTGAATAATCCATACAATAGTACTAGAGCAGTACTGAATGATCCACACATTAGTACTGGAGCAGTACTAAATGATCCACACATTAGTACTAGGGAAGTGCTCAATGATCCACATATTAGTACTGAAGTAGGGAATGACCCACAACTTAGTACTGGAGAAGTACGGAATGATCCATACATTAGTACTGGAGCAGTACTGAATGATCCACAACTTAGTACAGGGGATGTACACAATGATCCACATATTAGTACTAGAGAAATACTGAATGATCCACAACTTAGAACTGAGGAAGTACTGGATGATCCAAAATTTGTACTGGAGAAGTTCTGAATGATCCACACCTTATTACTGGGGAAGTTCTGTAAGATGAATGATACACACATGGGTACTTGGGAAGTACTGAATGATCCAATCTTAGTACAGGAGAAGTATTGAAAGATCCACAAATTAATATTCCAGAAGTACTGAATGATTCTCACCTTTGTACTGGGGAAGTACTCAATGATCCATATATTAGTACTGGCGAAGTACGGAATGATCCACAACGTCATACTGGAGAAGTACGGAATGATCGATAAATTCGTACTGGAGCAATACTGAATGATCCACACCTTAGTACCGGAGAAGTACTGAATGATCCACAACTTAGAACTAAGGAAGTACTGAATGATCCAAAATTAGTACTGTGAAAGTACTGAATGATCCACACTTTAGTAATGGAGAAGAACTGAATGATGAACACATTAGTACTGGCGAAGTACTGAATGACCCACAACTTAGTACTGGAGAAGTACGAAATGATCCATACATTAGTACTGGAGCAGAACTAAATGATCCACACAATATTACTGGGGAAGTACTCAATGATCCACATATTAGTACTGGAGAAGTACTGAATGATCCACACCTTATTATTGAGGAAGTACTGTAAGATCCACACATTAGTACCGGAGCAGTACTGAATGATCCACACCTTAGTGATGGAGAAGAACTGAATGATCCACATATTAGTACTGGGGAAGTACTCAATGATCCACATAATAGTACTGGAGAAGTACGGAATGATCCATACATTAGTACTGGAGCAGTACTGAATGATCCACACCTTATTAATTGGGAAGTACTGGATGATCCACACATTAGTACTGGAGAAGTACTGAATGATCCACACAATTGTACTGGAGAAATGCTGAATGCTCCAAACCTTAGTACAGGTGAATTAATGAATTATGCACATATTAGTACTGGAGAAGTACTGAATGATACACACATTAGTAATGGGAAATACTGAATGATCCACACATTAGTACTGAGGAAGTACTCAATCATCCACATATTAGTACTGGAGAAGTACTGAATTACCCACAACTTAGTACTGCAGAAGTAGGTAATGATCCACACATTAGTACCGGGGAAGTACTGAAGGATGCACAACTTAGAAATGGAGAATTACTGAATAATCCATAGATTAGTACTGGAGCAGTACTGAATGATTCACACATTAGTACTCGAGATGTACTGAAGGATCCACACCTTAGTACTGGAGCAGTACTGAATGATTCACACCTTAGTACTGGAGAAATACTGAATTATCCACGCATTAGTACTGGGGAAGTACTGAATGATCCACACATTAATACTGGAGATGTACTGAATGACCCCACGTTAGTACTGGGGAAGTACTGAATGATCCACACATTTGTACTCGAGAAGTACTGAAGGATCCACACCTTCGTATTGGGGAATTACTGAATGAACCATACATTATTACTGGGGAAGTACTGACTGATCCACACATTAGTACTGGAGTAGTACTGAATGTTCCATGCCTTAGTACTGGGGAAGTACTAAATTATCCACTCCTTGGTACTGGGGAAATACTGAATGATCCACACATTAGTACTGGATATGTACTGAAGGATCCACAACGTAATACTGGGGAAGTTCTGAATGATCCACAACTTTGTATTGGGGAAGTACTGAATTATCCACACATTATTACTGGGGAAGTACTGACTGATCCACACATTAGTACTGGAGCAGTACTGAATTATCCACACCTTAGACTGCGGAAGTACTGAATTATCCACACCTTAGTACTAGGGAACTACGGAATTATCCACACATTATTACTGGGAAAGTACTCAATAACCCACATATTAATACTGGACCAATACTGAATGATTCACACCTTAGTTCTGGAGAAATACTGAATTATCCACGCATTAGTGCTGGGGAAGTACTGAATGATCCACAAATTAGTAATGGAGAATTACTGAATAGTCCATACATTAGTTCTGGAGAAAAACTAAATGATCCATACATTAGTACTGGAGCAGTACTGAATGATCCACACCTTACTACTGGAGATGTACTGAATGATCCACACCTTAGTAATTGAGAACTACTTCATGATCCACACCTTAGTACTCGGAAAGTACTGAATTAACCACAAATAGTACTAGACCAGTACACAATGATCCACACCTTCGTATTGGGGAAGTACTGAATGAACCACACATTAGTACTGAATTATTTCCACATTAATACTGGATGAATACTAAATTATCAACATTTTAGTACTGGGGAGAACTGAATGATACACACAATAGTACAAGAGCAGTACTGAATGATCCACAACTTTGTATTGGGGAAGTACTGAATTATCCACACATTATTACTGGGGAAGTACTGACTGATCCACACATTAGTACTGGAGCAGTATTGAATGATCCACACCTTAGACTGCGGAAGTACTGAATTATCCACACCTTAGTACTAGGGAACTACAGAATTATCCACACATTATTACTGGGGAAGTACTGAATAACCCATATATTAATACTGGAGCAATACTGAATGATTCACACCTTCGTACTGGAGAAATACTGAATTATCCACGCATTAGTACTGGGGAAGTATTGAATGATCCACACATTAGTACTGAGGAAGTACTCAATCATCCACATATTAGTACTGGAGAAGTACTGAATGACCCACAACTTAGTACTGCAGAATAGGTAATGATCCATACATTAGGTCACGAGAAGTACTGAAGGATCCACAAATTAGTGCTGGGGAAGTACTCAATGATCCATATATTAGTTCTGGTTAAGTACTGAATGACCCTAAATTTAGTACTGGAGACGTACGGAATGATCCATACATTAGTACTGGAGTAGTACTGAATGTTCCACACCTTAGTACTGGAGATGTACTGAATGATCCACACCTTAGAAATCGAGAACCACTTAATGATCCATACCTTAGTACTGGGAAAGTACTGAATGAACCACAAATAGTACTAGACCAGTACAGAATGATCCACACCTTCGTATTGGGGAAGTACTGAATGAACTACACATTAGTACTGAATTATTTACACATTAATACTGGATGAATACTAAATGATCAACATTTTAGTACTGGGGAGAACTGAATGATACACACATTAGTACTGGAGAAGTACTGAATGATCCACACATTAGTACTTGGAGAGTACTTAATTGTCCACACGTTAGTACTGGTGAAGTACTGAATGGTCCATACATTAGTATCGGAGAATTACTGAATGATCCACAATTTAGTACCGGGGAAGTACTGAATGGTCCATACATTAGTATCGGAGAAGTACTGAATGATCCACACATTAGTAGTGGGGAAGTACTGAATAATCCATACAATAGTACTAGAGCAGTACTGAATGATCCACACATTAGTACTGGAGCAGTACTAAATGATCCACACATTAGTACTAGGGAAGTGCTCAATGATCCACATATTAGTACTGAAGTAGAGAATGACCCACAACTTAGTACTGGAGAAGTACGGAATGATCCATACATTAGTACTGGAGCAGTACTGAATGATCCACAACTTAGTACAGGGGATGTACACAATGATCCACATATTAGTACTAGAGAAATACTGAATGATCCACAACTTAGAACTGAGGAAGTACTGGATGATTCAAAATTTGTACTGGAGAAGTTCTGAATGATCCACACCTTATTACTGGGGAAGTTCTGTAAGATGAATGATACACACATGGGTACTTGGGAAGTACTGAATGATCCAATCTTAGTACAGGAGAAGTATTGAAAGATCCACAAATTAATATTCCAGAAGTACTGAATGATTCTCACCTTTGTGCTGGGGAAGTACTCAATGATCCATATATTAGTACTGGCGAAGTACGGAATGATCCACAACGTCATACTGGAGAAGTACGGAATGATCGATACATTTGTACTGGAGCAATACTGAATGATCCACACCTTAGTACCGGAGAAGTACTGAATGATCCACAACTTAGAACTAAGGAAGTACTGAATGATCCAAATTAGTACTGTGAAAGTACTGAATGATCCACACTTTAGTAATGGAGAAGAACTGAATGATGAACACATTAGTACTGGCGAAGTACTGAATTATACACATGAGTACTGGGGAATACTGAATGATCCACACCTTAGTACTGAGGAAGTACTCATTGATCCACATATTAGTACTGGAGAATTACTGAATGACCCACAACTTAGTACTGGAGAAGTACGAAATAATCCATACATTAGTACTGGAGCAGAACTAAATGATCCACACCATATTACTGGGGAAGTACTCAATGATCCACATATTTGTACTGGAGAAGTACTGAATGATCCACACCTTATTATTGAGGAAGTACTGTAAGATCCACACATTAGTACCGGAGCAGTACTGAATGATCCACACCTTAGTGATGGAGAAGAACTGAATGATCCACATATTAGTACTGGGGAAGTCCTGAATTATCCACACATTTGTGATTGAGAAATACTCAGTGATCTACACATTAGTACTGGAACAGTGCTGAATGATCCTCACTTTAGTACTGGGGAAGTACTCAATGATCCACATAATAGTACTGGAGAAGTACGGAATGATCCATTTATTAGTACTGGAGCAGTACTGAATGATCCACACCTTATTAATTGGGAAGTACTGGATGATCCACACATTAGTACTGGAGAAGTACTGAATGATCCACACAATTGTACTGGAGAAATGCTGAATGCTCCAAACCTTAGTACAGGTGAATTAATGAATTATGCACATATTAGTACTGGAGAAGTACTGAATGATACACACATTAGTAATGGGAAATACTGAATGATCCACACATTAGTACTGAGGAAGTACTCAATCATCCACATATTAGTACTGGAGAAGTACTGAATTACCCACAACTTAGTACTGCAGAAGTAGGTAATGATCCACACATTAGTACCGGGGAAGTACTGAAGGATGCACAACTTAGAAATGGAGAATTACTGAATAATCCATAGATTAGTACTGGAGCAGTACTGAATGATTCACACATTAGTACTCGAGATGTACTGAAGGATCCACACCTTAGTACTGGAGCAGTACTGAATGATTCACACCTTAGTACTGGAGAAATACTGAATTATCCACGCATTAGTACTGGGGAAGTACTCATTGATCCACATATTAGTACTGGAGAATTACTGAATGACCCACAACTTAGTACTGGAGAAGTACGAAATGATCCATACATTAGTACTGGAGCAGAACTAAATGATCCACACCATATTACTGGGGAAGTACTCAATGATCCACATATTAGTACTGGAGAAGTACTGAATGATCCACACCTTATTATTGAGGAAGTACTGTAAGATCCACACATTAGTACCGGAGCAGTACTGAATGATCCACACCTTAGTGATGGAGAAGAACTGAATGATCCACATATTAGTACTGGGGAAGTCCTGAATTATCCACACATTTGTGATTGAGAAATACTCAGTGATCTACACATTAGTACTGGAACAGTGCTGAATGATCCTCACTTTAGTACTGGGGAAGTACTCAATGATCCACATAATAGTACTGGAGAAGTACGGAATGATCCATATATTAGTACTGGAGCAGTACTGAATGATCCACACCTTATTAATTGGGAAGTACTGGATGATCCACACATTAGTACTGGAGAAGTACTGAATGATCCACACAATTGTACTGGAGAAATGCTGAATGCTCCAAACCTTAGTACAGGTGAATTAATGAATTATGCACATATTAGTACTGGAGAAGTACTGAATGATACACACATTAGTAATGGGAAATACTGAATGATCCACACATTAGTACTGAGGAAGTACTCAATCATCCACATATTAGTACTGGAGAAGTACTGAATTACCCACAACTTAGTACTGCAGAAGTAGGTAATGATCCACACATTAGTACCGGGGAAGTACTGAAGGATGCACAACTTAGAAATGGAGAATTACTGAATAATCCATAGATTAGTACTGGAGCAGTACTGAATGATTCACACATTAGTACTCGAGATGTACTGAAGGATCCACACCTTAGTACTGGAGCAGTACTGAATGATTCACACCTTAGTACTGGAGAAATACTGAATTATCCACGCATTAGTACTGGGGAAGTACTGAATGATCCACACATTAATACTGGAGATGTACTGAATGACCCCACGTTAGTACTGGGGAAGTACTGAATGATCCACACATTTGTACTCGAGAAGTACTGAAGGATCCACACCTTCGTGTTGGGGAATTACTGAATGAACCATACATTATTACTGGGGAAGTACTGACTGATCCACACATTAGTACTGGAGTAGTACTGAATGTTCCATGCCTTAGTACTGGGGAAGTACTAAATTATCCACTCCTTGGTACTGGGGAAATACTGAATGATCCACACATTAGTACTGGATATGTACTGAAGGATCCACAACGTAATACTGGGGAAGTTCTGAATGATCCACAACTTTGTATTGGGGAAGTACTGAATTATCCACACATTATTACTGGGGAAGTACTGACTGATCCACACATTAGTACTGGAGAAGTACTGAATTATCCACACCTTAGACTGCGGAAGTACTGAATTATCCACACCTTAGTACTAGGGAACTACGGAATTATCCACACATTATTACTGGGAAAGTACTCAATAACCCACATATTAATACTGGACCAATACTGAATGATTCACACCTTAGTTCTGGAGAAATACTGAATTATCCACGCATTAGTGCTGGGGAAGTACTGAATGATCCACAAATTAGTAATGGAGAATTACTGAATAGTCCATACATTAGTTCTGGAGAAGTACTAAATGATCCATACATTAGTACTGGAGCAGTACTGAATGATCCACACCTTACTACTGGAGATGTACTGAATGATCCACACCTTAGTAATTGAGAACTACTTCATGATCCACACCTTAGTACTCGGAAAGTACTGAATTAACCACAAATAGTACTAGACCAGTACAGAATGATCCACACCTTCGTATTGGGGAAGTACTGAATGAACCACACATTAGTACTGAATTATTTCCACATTAATACTGGATGAATACTAAATTATCAACATTTTAGTACTGGGGAGAACTGAATGATACACACAATAGTACAAGAGCAGTACTGAATGATCCACAACTTTGTATTGGGGAAGTACTGAATTATCCACACATTATTACTGGGGAAGTACTGACTGATCCACACATTAGTACTGGAGCAGTATTGAATGATCCACACCTTAGACTGCGGAAGTACTGAATTATCCACACCTTAGTACTAGGGAACTACAGAATTATCCACACATTATTACTGGGGAAGTACTGAATAACCCATATATTAATACTGGAGCAATACTGAATGATTCACACCTTCGTACTGGAGAAATACTGAATTATCCATGCATTAGTACTGGGGAAGTATTGAATGATCCACACATTAGTACTGAGGAAGTACTCAATCATCCACATATTAGTACTGGAGAAGTACTGAATGACCCACAACTTAGTACTGCAGAATAGGTAATGATCCATACATTAGGTCACGAGAAGTACTGAAGGATCCACAAATTAGTGCTGGGGAAGTACTCAATGATCCATATATTAGTACTGGTTAAGTACTGAATGACCCTAAATTTAGTACTGGAGACGTACGGAATGATCCATACATTAGTACTGGAGTAGTACTGAATGTTCCACACCTTAGTAGTGGAGATGTACTGAATTTTCCACACCTTGGTACTGGAGAAATACTGAGTGATCCACACATTAGTACTGGATATGTACTGAAGGATCCACAACTTTGTACTGTGGAAGTAATGAATTATCCGCACATTATTACTGGGGAAGTACTGAATAACCCACATATTAGTACTGGAGCAATACAGAATGAATTACACCTTAGTACTGGGGAAGTATTGAATGATCCACACAATAGTACAAGAGCAGTACTGAATGATCCACAACTTTGTATTGGGGTTGTACTGAATTATCCACACATTATTACTGGGGAAGTACTGACTGATCCACACATTAGTACTGGAGCAGTACTGAATTATCCACAACTTAGACTGCGGAAGTACTGAATTATCCACACCTTAGTACTAGGGAACTACGGAATTATCCACACATTATTACTGGGGAAGTACTCAATAACCCACATATTAATACTGGACCAATACTGAATGATTCACACCATAGTTCTTGAGAAATATTGAATTATCCAATCATTAGTGCTGGGGAAGTACTGAATGATCCACAAATTAGTAATGGAAAATTACTGAATAGTCCATACATTAGTTCTAGAGAAGTACTAAATGATCCATACATTAGTACTGGAGCAGTACTGAATGATCCACACCTTACTACTGGAGATGTACTGAATGATCCACACCTTAGTAATTGAGAACTACTTCATGATCCACACCTTAGTACTCGGAAAGTACTGAATGAACCACAAATAGTACTAGACCAGTACAGAATGATCCACACCTTCGTATTGGGGAAGTACTGAATGAACCACACATTAGTACTGAATTATTTACACATTAATACTGGATGAATACTAAATTATCAACATTTTAGTACTGGGGAGAACTGAATGATACACACAATAGTACAAGAGCAGTACTGAATGATCCACAACTTTGTATTTGGGAAGTACTGAATTATCCACACATTATTACTGGGGAAGTACTGACTGATCCACACATTAGTACTAGAGCAGTATTGAATGATCCACACCTTAGACTGCGGAAGTACTGAATTATCCACACCTTAGTACTAGGGAACTACAGAATTATCCACACATTATTACTGGGGAAGTACTGAATAACCCATATATTAATACTGGAGCAATACTGAATGATTCACACCTTCGTACTGGAGAAATACTGAATTATCCACGCATTAGTACTGGGGAAGTATTGAATGATCCACACATTAGTACTGAGGAAGTACTCAATCATCCACATATTAGTACTGGAGAAGTACTGAATGACCCACAACTTAGTACTGCAGAATAGGTAATGATCCATACATTAGGTCACGAGAAGTACTGAAGGATCCACAAATTAGTGCTGGGGAAGTACTCAATGATCCATATATTAGTTCTGGTTAAGTACTGAATGACCCTAAATTTAGTACTGGAGACGTACGGAATGATCCATACATTAGTACTGGAGTAGTACTGAATGTTCCACACCTTAGTACTGGAGATGTACTGAATGATCCACACCTTAGAAATCGAGAACCACTTAATGATCCATACCTTAGTACTGGGAAAGTACTGAATGAACCACAAATAGTACTAGACCAGTACAGAATGATCCACACCTTCGTATTGGGGAAGTACTGAATGAACTACACATTAGTACTGAATTATTTACACATTAATACTGGATGAATACTAAATGATCAACATTTTAGTACTGGGGAGAACTGAATGATACACACATTAGTACTGGAGAAGTACTGAATGATCCACACATTAGTACTTGGAGAGTACTTAATTGTCCACACGTTAGTACTGGTGAAGTACTGAATGGTCCATACATTAGTATCGGAGAATTACTGAATGATCCACAATTTAGTACCGGGGAAGTACTGAATGGTCCATACATTAGTATCGGAGAAGTACTGAATGATCCACACATTAGTAGTGGGGAAGTACTGAATAATCCATACAATAGTACTAGAGCAGTACTGAATGATCCACACATTAGTACTGGAGCAGTACTAAATGATCCACACATTAGTACTAGGGAAGTGCTCAATGATCCACATATTAGTACTGAAGTAGAGAATGACCCACAACTTAGTACTGGAGAAGTACGGAATGATCCATACATTAGTACTGGAGCAGTACTGAATGATCCACAACTTAGTACAGGGGATGTACACAATGATCCACATATTAGTACTAGAGAAATACTGAATGATCCACAACTTAGAACTGAGGAAGTACTGGATGATTCAAAATTTGTACTGGAGAAGTTCTGAATGATCCACACCTTATTACTGGGGAAGTTCTGTAAGATGAATGATACACACATGGGTACTTGGGAAGTACTGAATGATCCAATCTTAGTACAGGAGAAGTATTGAAAGATCCACAAATTAATATTCCAGAAGTACTGAATGATTCTCACCTTTGTGCTGGGGAAGTACTCAATGATCCATATATTAGTACTGGCGAAGTACGGAATGATCCACAACGTCATACTGGAGAAGTACGGAATGATCGATACATTCGTACTGGAGCAATACTGAATGATCCACACCTTAGTACCGGAGAAGTACTGAATGATCCACAACTTAGAACTAAGGAAGTACTGAATGATCCAAATTAGTACTGTGAAAGTACTGAATGATCCACACTTTAGTAATGGAGAAGAACTGAATGATGAACACATTAGTACTGGCGAAGTACTGAATTATACACATGAGTACTGGGGAATACTGAATGATCCACACCTTAGTACTGAGGAAGTACTCATTGATCCACATATTAGTACTGGAGAATTACTGAATGACCCACAACTTAGTACTGGAGAAGTACGAAATGATCCATACATTAGTACTGGAGCAGAACTAAATGATCCACACCATATTACTGGGGAAGTACTCAATGATCCACATATTTGTACTGGAGAAGTACTGAATGATCCACACCTTATTATTGAGGAAGTACTGTAAGATCCACACATTAGTACCGGAGCAGTACTGAATGATCCACACCTTAGTGATGGAGAAGAACTGAATGATCCACATATTAGTACTGGGGAAGTCCTGAATTATCCACACATTTGTGATTGAGAAATACTCAGTGATCTACACATTAGTACTGGAACAGTGCTGAATGATCCTCACTTTAGTACTGGGGAAGTACTCAATGATCCACATAATAGTACTGGAGAAGTACGGAATGATCCATTTATTAGTACTGGAGCAGTACTGAATGATCCACACCTTATTAATTGGGAAGTACTGGATGATCCACACATTAGTACTGGAGAAGTACTGAATGATCCACACAATTGTACTGGAGAAATGCTGAATGCTCCAAACCTTAGTACAGGTGAATTAATGAATTATGCACATATTAGTACTGGAGAAGTACTGAATGATACACACATTAGTAATGGGAAATACTGAATGATCCACACATTAGTACTGAGGAAGTACTCAATCATCCACATATTAGTACTGGAGAAGTACTGAATTACCCACAACTTAGTACTGCAGAAGTAGGTAATGATCCACACATTAGTACCGGGGAAGTACTGAAGGATGCACAACTTAGAAATGGAGAATTACTGAATAATCCATAGATTAGTACTGGAGCAGTACTGAATGATTCACACATTAGTACTCGAGATGTACTGAAGGATCCACACCTTAGTACTGGAGCAGTACTGAATGATTCACACCTTAGTACTGGAGAAATACTGAATTATCCACGCATTAGTACTGGGGAAGTACTCATTGATCCACATATTAGTACTGGAGAATTACTGAATGACCCACAACTTAGTACTGGAGAAGTACGAAATGATCCATACATTAGTACTGGAGCAGAACTAAATGATCCACACCATATTACTGGGGAAGTACTCAATGATCCACATATTAGTACTGGAGAAGTACTGAATGATCCACACCTTATTATTGAGGAAGTACTGTAAGATCCACACATTAGTACCGGAGCAGTACTGAATGATCCACACCTTAGTGATGGAGAAGAACTGAATGATCCACATATTAGTACTGGGGAAGTCCTGAATTATCCACACATTTGTGATTGAGAAATACTCAGTGATCTACACATTAGTACTGGAACAGTGCTGAATGATCCTCACTTTAGTACTGGGGAAGTACTCAATGATCCACATAATAGTACTGGAGAAGTACGGAATGATCCATATATTAGTACTGGAGCAGTACTGAATGATCCACACCTTATTAATTGGGAAGTACTGGATGATCCACACATTAGTACTGGAGAAGTACTGAATGATCCACACAATTGTACTGGAGAAATGCTGAATGCTCCAAACCTTAGTACAGGTGAATTAATGAATTATGCACATATTAGTACTGGAGAAGTACTGAATGATACACACATTAGTAATGGGAAATACTGAATGATCCACACATTAGTACTGAGGAAGTACTCAATCATCCACATATTAGTACTGGAGAAGTACTGAATTACCCACAACTTAGTACTGCAGAAGTAGGTAATGATCCACACATTAGTACCGGGGAAGTACTGAAGGATGCACAACTTAGAAATGGAGAATTACTGAATAATCCATAGATTAGTACTGGAGCAGTACTGAATGATTCACACATTAGTACTCGAGATGTACTGAAGGATCCACACCTTAGTACTGGAGCAGTACTGAATGATTCACACCTTAGTACTGGAGAAATACTGAATTATCCACGCATTAGTACTGGGGAAGTACTGAATGATCCACACATTAATACTGGAGATGTACTGAATGACCCCACGTTAGTACTGGGGAAGTACTGAATGATCCACACATTTGTACTCGAGAAGTACTGAAGGATCCACACCTTCGTATTGGGGAATTACTGAATGAACCATACATTATTACTGGGGAAGTACTGACTGATCCACACATTAGTACTGGAGTAGTACTGAATGTTCCATGCCTTAGTACTGGGGAAGTACTAAATTATCCACTCCTTGGTACTGGGGAAATACTGAATGATCCACACATTAGTACTGGATATGTACTGAAGGATCCACAACGTAATACTGGGGAAGTTCTGAATGATCCACAACTTTGTATTGGGGAAGTACTGAATTATCCACACATTATTACTGGGGAAGTACTGACTGATCCACACATTAGTACTGGAGAAGTACTGAATTATCCACACCTTAGACTGCGGAAGTACTGAATTATCCACACCTTAGTACTAGGGAACTACGGAATTATCCACACATTATTACTGGGAAAGTACTCAATAACCCACATATTAATACTGGACCAATACTGAATGATTCACACCTTAGTTCTGGAGAAATACTGAATTATCCACGCATTAGTGCTGGGGAAGTACTGAATGATCCACAAATTAGTAATGGAGAATTACTGAATAGTCCATACATTAGTTCTGGAGAAGTACTAAATGATCCATACATTAGTACTGGAGCAGTACTGAATGATCCACACCTTACTACTGGAGATGTACTGAATGATCCACACCTTAGTAATTGAGAACTACTTCATGATCCACACCTTAGTACTCGGAAAGTACTGAATTAACCACAAATAGTACTAGACCAGTACAGAATGATCCACACCTTCGTATTGGGGAAGTACTGAATGAACCACACATTAGTACTGAATTATTTCCACATTAATACTGGATGAATACTAAATTATCAACATTTTAGTACTGGGGAGAACTGAATGATACACACAATAGTACAAGAGCAGTACTGAATGATCCACAACTTTGTATTGGGGAAGTACTGAATTATCCACACATTATTACTGGGGAAGTACTGACTGATCCACACATTAGTACTGGAGCAGTATTGAATGATCCACACCTTAGACTGCGGAAGTACTGAATTATCCACACCTTAGTACTAGGGAACTACAGAATTATCCACACATTATTACTGGGGAAGTACTGAATAACCCATATATTAATACTGGAGCAATACTGAATGATTCACACCTTCGTACTGGAGAAATACTGAATTATCCATGCATTAGTACTGGGGAAGTATTGAATGATCCACACATTAGTACTGAGGAAGTACTCAATCATCCACATATTAGTACTGGAGAAGTACTGAATGACCCACAACTTAGTACTGCAGAATAGGTAATGATCCATACATTAGGTCACGAGAAGTACTGAAGGATCCACAAATTAGTGCTGGGGAAGTACTCAATGATCCATATATTAGTACTGGTTAAGTACTGAATGACCCTAAATTTAGTACTGGAGACGTACGGAATGATCCATACATTAGTACTGGAGTAGTACTGAATGTTCCACACCTTAGTAGTGGAGATGTACTGAATTTTCCACACCTTGGTACTGGAGAAATACTGAGTGATCCACACATTAGTACTGGATATGTACTGAAGGATCCACAACTTTGTACTGTGGAAGTAATGAATTATCCGCACATTATTACTGGGGAAGTACTGAATAACCCACATATTAGTACTGGAGCAATACAGAATGAATTACACCTTAGTACTGGGGAAGTATTGAATGATCCACACAATAGTACAAGAGCAGTACTGAATGATCCACAACTTTGTATTGGTGTAGTACTGAATTATCCACACATTATTACTGGGGAAGTACTGACTGATCCACACATTAGTACTGGAGCAGTACTGAATTATCCACAACTTAGACTGCGGAAGTACTGAATTATCCACACCTTAGTACTAGGGAACTACGGAATTATCCACACATTATTACTGGGGAAGTACTCAATAACCCACATATTAATACTGGACCAATACTGAATGATTCACACCATAGTTCTTGAGAAATATTGAATTATCCAATCATTAGTGCTGGGGAAGTACTGAATGATCCACAAATTAGTAATGGAAAATTACTGAATAGTCCATACATTAGTTCTAGAGAAGTACTAAATGATCCATACATTAGTACTGGAGCAGTACTGAATGATCCACACCTTACTACTGGAGATGTACTGAATGATCCACACCTTAGTAATTGAGAACTACTTCATGATCCACACCTTAGTACTCGGAAAGTACTGAATGAACCACAAATAGTACTAGACCAGTACAGAATGATCCACACCTTCGTATTGGGGAAGTACTGAATGAACCACACATTAGTACTGAATTATTTACACATTAATACTGGATGAATACTAAATTATCAACATTTTAGTACTGGGGAGAACTGAATGATACACACAATAGTACAAGAGCAGTACTGAATGATCCACAACTTTGTATTTGGGAAGTACTGAATTATCCACACATTATTACTGGGGAAGTACTGACTGATCCACACATTAGTACTAGAGCAGTATTGAATGATCCACACCTTAGACTGCGGAAGTACTGAATTATCCACACCTTAGTACTAGGGAACTACAGAATTATCCACACATTATTACTGGGGAAGTACTGAATAACCCATATATTAATACTGGAGCAATACTGAATGATTCACACCTTCGTACTGGAGAAATACTGAATTATCCACGCATTAGTACTGGGGAAGTATTGAATGATCCACACATTAGTACTGAGGAAGTACTCAATCATCCACATATTAGTACTGGAGAAGTACTGAATGACCCACAACTTAGTACTGCAGAATAGGTAATGATCCATACATTAGGTCACGAGAAGTACTGAAGGATCCACAAATTAGTGCTGGGGAAGTACTCAATGATCCATATATTAGTACTGGTTAAGTACTGAATGACCCTAAATTTAGTACTGGAGACGTACGGAATGATTCATACATTAGTACTGGAGCAGTACTGAATGTTCCACACCTTAGTACTGGAGATGTACTGAATTTTCCACACCTTGGTACTGGAGAAATACTGAGTGATCCACACATTAGTACTGGATATGTACTGAAGGATCCACAACTTTGTACTGTGGAAGTAATGAATTATCCACACATTATTACTGGGGAAGTACTGAATAACCCACATATTAGTACTGGAGCAATACAGAATGAATTACACCTTAGTACTGGGGAAGTATTGAATGATCCACACATTAGTACTGGGGAAGTACTGAAGGATCCACAAATTAGTAATGGAGAATTACTGAATAGACCATACATTAGTACTGGAGAAGTACTAAATGATCCATACATTAGTACTGGATCAGTACTGAATGATCCACACCTTACTACTGGAGATGTACTGAATGATCCACACCTTAGTAATCGAGAACTACTTAATGATCCACACCTTCGTATTAGGGAAGTACTGAATGAACTACACATTAGTACTGAATTATTTACACATTAATACTGGATGAATATTAAATTATCAACATTTTAGTACTGGTGAGAACTGAATGATACACACATTAGTACAGGAGAAGTACTGAAAGATCGACACATTAGTACTTGGGGAGTACTTAATTGTCCACACGTTAGTACTGGCGAAGTACTGAATGATCCACACCTTATTATTGAGGAAGTACTGTAAGATCCACACATTAGTACCGGAGCAGTACTGAATGATCCATACCTTAGTGATGGAGAAGAACTGAATGATCCACATATTAGTACTGGGGTAGTCCTGAATTATCCACACATTTGTGATTGAGAAATACTCAATGATCTACACATTAGTACTGGAACAGTGCTGAATGATCCTCACTTTAGTACTGGGGAAGTACTCAATGTTCCACATATTAGTACTAGAGAAATACTGAATGATCCACAACTTAGAACTGAGGAAGTACTGGACGATCCAAAATTTGTACTGGAGAAGTTCTGATTGATCCACACCTTATTACTGGGGAAGTTCTGTAAGATCAATGATACACACATGTGTACTTGGGAAGTACTGAATGTTCCAACCTTAGTACAGGAGAAGTATTGAAAGATTCACACATTAATACTCGTGAAGTACTGAATGATTCTCACCTTTCTACTGGGGAAGAACTCAATGATCCATATATTAGTACTGGCGAAGTACGGAATGATCCACAACGTCATACTGGAGAAGTATGGAATGATCGATACATTTGTACTGGAGCAATACTGAATGATCCACACCTTAGTACCGGAGAAGTACTGAATGATCCACAACTTAGAACAAAGGATGTACTGAAGATCCAAAATTAGTACTGTGAAAGTACTGAATGATCCACACTTTAATAATGGAGAAGAACTGAATGATGCACACATTAGTACTGGCGAAGTACTGAATTATACACATGAGTACTGGGGAATACTGAATGATCCACACATTAGTACTGAGGAAGTACTCATTGATCCACATATTAGTACTGGAGAATTACTGAATGACCCACAACTTAGTACTGGAGAAGTACGAAATGATCCATACATTTGTACTGGAGCAGAACTAAATGATCCACACCATATTACTGGGGAAATACTCAATGATCCACATATTAGTACTGGAGAAGTACTATATGATCCACACCTTATTATTGAGGAAGTACTGTAAGATCCACACATTAGTACCGGAGCAGTACTGAATGATCCACACCTTAGCGATGGAGAAGAACTGAATGATACACATATTAGTACTGGGGAAGTCCTGAATTATCCACACATTTGTGATTGAGAAATACTCAATGATCTACACATTAGTACTGGAACAGTGCTGAATGATCCTCACTTTAGTACTGGGGAAGTACTCAATGATCCACATAATAGTACTGGAGAAGTACTGAATGACCCAAAACTTAGTACGGAATGATCCATACATTAGTACTGGAGCAGTACTGAATGATCCACACCTTATTAATTGGGAAGTACTGGATGATCCACACATTAGTACTGGAGAAGTACTGAATGATCCACACAATTGTACTGGAGAAATGCTGAATGCTCCAAACCTTAGTACAGGTGAATTAATGAATTATGCACATATTTGTACTGGAGAAGTACTGAATGATACACACATTAGTAATGGGAAATACTGAATGATCCACACATTAGTTCTGAGGAAGTACTCAATCATCCACATATTAGTACGGGAGAAGTACTGAATGACCCACAACTTAGTACTGCAGAAGGAGGTAATGATCCACACATTAGTACCGGGGAAGTACTGAAGGATCCACAACTTAGAAATGGAGAATTACTGAATAATCCATAGATTAGTACTGGAGCATTACTGAATGATCCACACATTAGTACTCGAGAAGTACTGAAGGATCCACACCTTAGTACTGGAGCAGTACTGAATGATTCACACCTTAGTACTGGAGAAATACTGAATTATCCACGCATTAGTTCTGGGGACGTACTGAATGATCCACACATTAATACTGGAGATGTACTGAATGACCCCACCTTAGTACTGGGGAAGTACTGAATGATCCACACATTTGTACTCGAGAAGTACTGGAGGATCCACACCTTAGTACTGGAGTAGTACTGAGTGATCCACACAATAGTACAAGAGCAGTACTGAATGATCCACAACTTTGTATTGGGGAAGTGCTGAATTTTACACACATTATTACTGGGGAAGTACTGACTGATCCACACATCAGTACTGGAGTAGTACTGAATGTTCCATGCCTTAGTACTGGGGAAGTACTGAATTATCCACACCTTGGTACTGGAGAAATACTGAATGATCCACACATTAGTACTGGATATGTACTGAAGGATCCACAACTTAGTACTGGGGAAGTACTGAATGATCCACACAATAGTACAAGAGCAGTACTGAATGATCCACAACTTTGTATTGGGGAAGTACTGAATTATCCACACATTATTACTGGGGAAGTACTGACTGATCCACACATTAGTACTGGAGCAGTACTGAATGATCCACACCTTAGCCTGCGGAAGTACTAATTTATCCACACCTTAGTACTAGGGAACTACGGAATTATCCACACATTATTACCGGGGAAGTACTGAATAACCCACATATTAATACTGGAGCAATACTGAATGATTCACACCTTAGTACTGGTGAAATACTGAATTATCCACGCATTAGTGCTGGGGAAGTACTGAATGATCCACAAATTAGTAATGGAGAATTACTGAATAGTCCATACATTAGTTCTGGAGAAGTACTAAATGATCCATACATTAGTACTGGAGCAGTACGGAATGATCCACACCTTACTACTGGAGATGTACTGAATGATCCACACCTTAGTAATTGAGAACTACTTCATGTTCCACACCTTAGTACTCGGAAAGTACTGAATTAACCACAAATAGTACTAGACCAGTACAGAATGATCCACACCTTCGTATTGGGGAAGTACTGAATGAACCACACATTAGTACTGAATTATTTACACATTAATACTGGATGAATACTAAATTATCAACATTTCAGTACTGGGGAGAACTGAATGATACACACAATAGTACAAGAGCAGTACTGAATGATCCACAACTTTGTATTGGGGAAGTACTGAATTATCCACACATTATTACTGGGGAAGTACTGACTGATCCACACATTAGTACTGGAGCAGTATTGAATGATCCACACCTTAGACTGCGGAAGTACTGAATTATCCACACCTTAGTACTAGGGAACTACAGAATTATCCACACATTATTACTGGGGAAGTACTGAATAACCCATATATTAATACTGGAGCAATACTGAATGATTCACACCTTCGTACTGGAGAAATACTGAATTATCCACGCATTAGTACTGGGGAAGTATTGAATGATCCACACATTAGTACTGAGGAAGTACTCAATCATCCACATATTAGTACTGGAGAAGTACTGAATGACCCACAACTTAGTACTGCAGAATAGGTAATGATCCATACATTAGGTCACGAGAAGTACTGAAGGATCCACAAATTAGTGCTGGGGAAGTACTCAATGATCCATATATTAGTACTGGTTAAGTACTGAATGACCCTAAATTTAGTACTGGAGACGTACGGAATGATCCATACATTAGTACTGGAGTAGTACTGAATGTTCCACACCTTAGTACTGGAGATGTACTGAATTTTCCACACCTTGGTACTGGAGAAATACTGAGTGATCCACACATTAGTACTGGATATGTACTGAACGATCCACAACTTTGTACTGTGGATGTAATGAATTATCCACACATTATTACTGGGGAAGTACTGAATAACCCACATATTAGTACTGGAGCAATACAGAATGAATTACACCTTAGTACTGGGGAAGTATTGAATGATGCACACATTAGTACTGGGGAAGTACTGAAGGATCCACAAATTAGTAATGGAGAATTACTGAATAGACCATACATTAGTACTGGAGAAGTACTAAATGATCCATACATTAGTACTGGATCAGTACTGAATGATCCACACCTTACTACTGGAGATGTACTGAATGATCCACAACTTAGAAATCGAGAATTACTGAATAATCCATAGATTAGTACTGGAGCAGTACTGAATGATCCACACATTAGTACTCGAGAAGTACTGAAGGATCCACACCTTAGTACTGGAGCAGTACTGAATGATTCACACCTTAGTACTGGAGAAATACTGAATTATCCACGCATTAGTACTGGGGACGTACTGAATGATCCACACATTAATACTGGAGATGTACTGAATGACCCCACCTTAGTACTGGGGAAGTACTGAATGATCCACACATTTGTACTCGAGAAGTACTGGAGGATCCACACCTTAGTACTGGAGTAGTACTGAGTGATCCACACAATAGTACAAGAGCTGTACTGAATGATCCACAACTTTGTATTGGGGAAGTGCTGAATTATACACACATTATTACTGGGGAAGTACTGACTGATCCACACATTAGTACTGGAGTAGTACTGAATGTTCCATGCCTTAGTACTGGGGAAGTACTGAATTATCCACACCTTAGTAATTGAGAACTACTTCATGATCCACACCTTAGTACTCGGAAAGTACTGAATGAACCACAAATAGTACTAGACCAGTACAGAATGATCCACACCTTCGTATTGGGGAAGTACTGAATGAACCACACATTAGTACTGAATTATTTACACATTAATACTGGATGAATACTAAATTATCATCATTTTAGTACTGGGGAGAACTGAATGATACACACAATAGTACAAGAGCAGTACTGAATGATCCACACATTATTACTGGGGAAGTACTGACTGATCCACACATTAGTACTGGAGCAGTACTGAATGATCCACACCTTAGCCTGCGGAAGTACTAATTTATCCACACCTTAGCACTAGGGAACTACGGAATTATCCACATATTATTACTGGGGAAGTACTGAATAACCCACATATTAATACTGGAGCAATACTGAATGATTCACACCTTAGTACTGGAGAAATACTGAAATATCCACGCATTAGTACTGGGGAAGTACTGAATGATCCACACATTAGTACTGGAGATGTACTGAATGACCCCACCTTAGTACTGTGGAAGTATTGAAAGATCCACACATTAGTACTGGGAAAGTACTAAAGGATCCACAAATTAGGAATGGAGAATTACTAAAGAGTCCATACATTAGTACTGGAGAAGTACTAAATGATCCATACATTAGTACTGGAGCAGTACCTGATGATCCATACTTCAGTTCTGGAGCAGTACTGAATGATCCAAACCTTAGTACTGGCAAAGTACAGAATGATCCACACCTCCGTATTGGGGAAGTACTGACTGATCCACACATTGGTACTGGAGCAGTACTGAATGTTCCACACCTTAGTACTGGAGATGTACTGAATTTTCCACACCTTGGTACTGGAGAAATACTGAATGATCCACACATTAGTACTGGATATGTACTGAAGGATCCACAACTTAGTACTGGGCAAGTACTGAATTATCCACACATTATTACTGGGGAAGTACTGAATAACCCACATATTAGTACTGGAGCAATACAGAATGAATTACACCTTAGCACTGGGGAAGTACAGAATGATCCACACATTAGTACTGGAGGTGTACTGAATCACCCCACCTTAGCACTGGGGAAGTATTGAATGATCCACACATTAGTACTGGGGAAGTACTGAAGGATCCACAAATTAGTAATGGAGAATTACTGAATAGTCCATACATTAGTACTGGAGAAGTACTAAATGATCCATACATTAGTACTGGAGCAGTACTGAATGATCCACACCTTACTACTGGAGATGTACTGAATGATCCACACCTTAGAAATCGAGAACTACTTAATGATCCATACCTTAGTACTGGGAAAGTACTGAATGAACCACAAATAGTACTAGACCAGTACAGAATGATCCACACCTTCGTATTGGGGAAGTACTGAATGAACTACACATTAGTACTGAATTATTTACATATTAATACTGGAGGAATACTAAATGATCAACATTTTAGTACTGGGGAGAACTGAATGGTACACACATTAGTACTGGAGAAGTACTAAAGGATCCACAAATTAGTAATGGAGAATTACTAAAGAGTCCATACATTAGTACTGGAGAAGTACTAAATGATCCATACATTAGTACTGGAGCAGTACTTAATGATCCATACTTCAGTTCTGGAGCAGTACTGAATGATCCAAACCTTAGTACTGGCAAAGTACTGAATGATCCACACCTCCGTATTGGGGAAGTACTGACTGATCCACACATTGGTACTGGAGCAGTACTGAATGTTCCACACCTTAGTACTGGAGATGTACTGAATTTTCCACACCTTGGTACTGGAGAAATACTGAATGATCCACACATTAGTACTGGATATGTACTGAAGGATCATCAACTTAGTACTGGGCAAGTACTGAATTATCCACACATTATTACTGGGGAAGTACTGAATAACCCACATATTAGTACTGGAGCAATACAGAATGAATTACACCTTAGCACTGGGGAAGTACTCAATGATCCACATATTAGTACTGGAGAAGTACTGAATGATCCACACCTTATTATTGAGGAAGTACTGTAAGATCCACACATTAGTACCGGAGCAGTACTGAATGAGCCACACCTTAGTGATGGAGAAGAACTGAATGATCCACATATTAGTACTGGGGAAGTCCTGAATTGTCCACACATTTGTGATTGAGAAATACTCAGTGATCTACACATTAGTACTGGAACAGTGCTGAATGATCCTCACTTTAGTACTGGGGAAGTACTCAATGATCCACATAATAGTACTGGAGAAGTACGGAATGATCCATACATTAGTACTGGAGCAGTACTGAATGATCCACACCTTATTAATTGGGAAGTACTGGATGATCCACGCATTAGTACTGGAGAAGTACTGAATGATCCACACACTTGTACTGGAGAAATGCTGAATGCTCCAAACCTTAGTACAGGTGAATTAATGAATTATGCACATATTAGTACTGGAGAAGTACTGAATGATACACACATTAGTACTGGGAAATACTGAATGATCCACACATTAGTACTGAGGAAGTACTCAATCATCCACATATTAGTACTGGAGAAGTACTGAATTACCCACAACTTAGTACTGCAGAAGTAGGTAATGATCCACACATTAGTACCGGGGAAGTACTGAAGGATGCACAACTTAGAAATGGAGAATTACTGAATAATCCATAGATTAGTACTGGAGCAGTACTGAATGATTCACACATTAGTACTCGAGATGTACTGAAGGATCCACACCTTAGTACTGGAGCAGTACTGAATGATTCACACCTTAGTACTGGAGAAATACTGAATTATCCACGCATTAGTACTGGGGAAGTACTGAATGATCCACACATTAATACTGGAGATGTACTGAATGACCCCACGTTAGTACTGGGGAAGTACTGAATGATCCACACATTTGTACTCGAGAAGTACTGAAGGATCCACACCTTCGTATTGGGGAATTACTGAATGAACCATACATTATTACTGGGGAAGTACTGACTGATCCACACATTAGTACTGGAGTAGTACTGAATGTTCCATGCCTTAGTACTGGGGAAGTACTAAATTATCCACTCCTTGGTACTGGGGAAATACTGAATGATCCACACATTAGTACTGGATATGTACTGAAGGATCCACAACGTAATACTGGGGAAGTTCTGAATGATCCACACAATAGTACAAGAGCAGTACTGAATGATCCACAACTTTGTATTGGGGAAGTACTGAATTATCCACACATTATTACTCGGGAAGTACTGACTGATCCACACATTAGTACTGGAGCAGTACTGAATGATCCACACCTTAGCCTGCGGAAGTACTAATTTATCCACACCTTAGTACTAGGGAACTACGGAATTATCCACACATTATTACCGGGGAAGTACTGAATAACCCACATATTAATACTGGAGCAATACTGAATGATTCACACCTTAGTACTGGTGAAATACTGAATTATCCACGCATTAGTGCTGGGGAAGTACTGAATGATCCACAAATTAGTAATGGAGAATTACTGAATAGTCCATACATTAGTTCTGGAGAAGTACTAAATGATCCATACATTAGTACTGGAGATGTACTGAATGATCCACACCTTAGTAATTGAGAACTACTTCATGATCCACACCTTAGTACTCGGAAAGTACTGAATTAACCACAAATAGTACTAGACCAGTACAGAATGATCCACACCTTCGTATTGGGGAAGTACTGAATGAACCACACATTAGTACTGAATTATTTACACATTAATACTGGATGAATACTAAATTATCAACATTTTAGTACTGGGGAGAACTGAATGATACACACAATAGTACAAGAGCAGTACTGAATGATCCACAACTTTGTATTGGGGAAAAACTGAATTATCCGCACATTATTACTGGGGAAGTACTGACTGATCCACACATTAGTACTGGAGCAGTATTGAATGATCCACACCTTAGACTGCGGTAGTACTGAATTATCCACACCTTAGTACTAGGGAACTACAGATTATCCACACATTAGTACTGGGGAAGTACTGAAGGATCCACAAATTAGTAATGGAGAATTACTGAATAGTCCATACATTAGTACTGGATCAGTACTGAATGATCCACACCTTACTACTGGAGATGTACTGAATGATCCACACCTTAGTAATCGAGAACTACTTAATGATCCACACCTTAGTACTGGGAAAGTACTGAATGAACCACAAATAGTACTAGACCAGTACAGAATGATCCACACCTTCGTATTAGGGAAGTACTGAATGAACTACACATTAGTACTGAATTATTTACACATTAATACTGGATGAATATTAAATGATCAACATTTTAGTACTGGTGAGAACTGAATGATACACACATTAGTACAGGAGAAGTACTGAAAGATTGACACATTAGTACTTGGGGAGTACTTAATTGTCCACACGTTAGTACTGGCGAAGTACTGAATGATCCACACCTTATTATTGAGGAAGTACTGTAAGATCCACACATTAGTACCGGAGCAGTACTGAATGATCCATACCTTAGTGATGGAGAAGAACTGAATGATCCACATATTAGTACTGGGGTAGTCCTGAATTATCCACACATTTGTGATTGAGAAATACTCAATGATCTACACATTAGTACTGGAACAGTGCTGAATGATCCTCACTTTAGTACTGGGGAAGTACTCAATGTTCCACATATTAGTACTAGAGAAATACTGAATGATCCACAACTTAGAACTGAGGAAGTACTGGACGATCCAAAATTTGTACTGGAGAAGTTCTGATTGATCCACACCTTATTACTGGGGAAGTTCTGTAAGATCAATGATACACACATGTGTACTTGGGAAGTACTGAATGTTCCAACCTTAGTACAGGAGAAGTATTGAAAGATTCACACATTAATACGCGTGAAGTACTGAATGATTCTCACCTTTCTACTGGGGAAGTACTCAATGATCCATATATTAGTACTGGCGAAGTACGGAATGATCCACAACGTCATACTGGAGAAGTACGGAATGATCGATACATTTGTACTGGAGCAATACTGAATGATCCACACCTTAGTACCGGAGAAGTACTGAATGATCCACAACTTACAACAAAGGAAGTACTGAAGATCCAAAATTAGTACTGTGAAAGTACTGAATGATCCACACTTTAATAATGGAGAAGAACTGAATGATGCACACATTAGTACTGGCGAAGTACTGAATTATACACATGAGTACTGGGGAATACTGAATGATCCACACATTAGTACTGAGGAAGTACTCATTGATCCACATATTAGTACTGGAGAATTACTGAATGACCCACAACTTAGTACTGGAGAAGTACGAAATGATCCATACATTTGTACTGGAGCAGAACTAAATGATCCACACCATATTACTGGGGAAATACTCAATGATCCACATATTAGTACTGGAGAAGTACTATATGATCCACACCTTATTATTGAGGAAGTACTGTAAGATCCACACATTAGTACCGGAGCAGTACTGAATGATCCACACCTTAGCGATGGAGAAGAACTGAATGATACACATATTAGTACTGGGGAAGTCCTGAATTATCCACACATTTGTGATTGAGAAATACTCAATGATCTACACATTAGTACTGGAACAGTGCTGAATGATCCTCACTTTAGTACTGGGGAAGTACTCAATGATCCACATAATAGTACTGGAGAAGTACTGAATGACCCAAAACTTAGTACGGAATGATCCATACATTAGTACTGGAGCAGTACTGAATGATCCACACCTTATTAATTGGGAAGTACTGGATGATCCACACATTAGTACTGGAGAAGTACTGAATGATCCACACAATTGTACTGGAGAAATGCTGAATGCTCCAAACCTTAGTACAGGTGAATTAATGAATTATGCACATATTAGTACTGGAGAAGTACTGAATGATACACACATTAGTAATGGGAAATACTGAATGATCCACACATTAGTTCTGAGGAAGTACTCAATCATCCACATATTAGTACGGGAGAAGTACTGAATGACCCACAACTTAGTACTGCAGAAGGAGGTAATGATCCACACATTCGTACCGGGGAAGTACTGAAGGATCCACAAATTAGTAATGGAGAATTACTGAATAGTCCATACATTAGTACTGGAGAAGTACTAAATGATCCATACATTAGTACTGGAGCAGTACTGAATGATCCACACCTTACTACTGGAGATGTACTGAATGATCCACACCTTAGAAATCGAGAACTACTTAATGATCCATACCTTAGTACTGGGAAAGTACTGAATGAACCACAAATAGTACTAGACCAGTACAGAATGATCCACACCTTCGTATTGGGGAAGTACTGAATGAACTACACATTAGTACTGAATTATTTACACATTAATACTGGATGAATACTAAATGATCAACATTTTAGTACTGGGGAGAACTGAATGATACACACATTAGTACTGGAGAAGTACTGAATGATCCACACATTAGTACTTGGAGAGTACTTAATTGTCCACACGTTAGTACTGGTGAAGTACTGAATGGTCCATACATTAGTATCGGAGAATTACTGAATGATCCACAATTTAGTACCGGGGAAGTACTGAATGGTCCATACATTAGTATCGGAGAAGTACTGAATGATCCACACATTAGTAGTGGGGAAGTACTGAATAATCCATACAATAGTACTAGAGCAGTACTGAATGATCCACACATTAGTACTGGAGCAGTACTAAATGATCCACACATTAGTACTAGGGAAGTACTCAATGATCCACATATTAGTACTGAAGTAGAGAATGACCCACAACTTAGTACTGGAGAAGTACGGAATGATCCATACATTAGTACTGGAGCAGTACTGAATGATCCACAACTTAGTACAGGGGATGTACACAATGATCCACATATTAGTACTATAGAAATACTGAATGATCCACAGCTTAGAACTGAGGAAGTACTGGATGATCCAAAATTTGTACTGGAGAAGTTCTGAATGATCCACACCTTATTACTGGGGAAGTTCTGTAAGATGAATGATACACACATGGGTACTTGGGAAGTACTGAATGATGCAATCTTAGTACAGGAGAAGTATTGAAAGATCCACAAATTAATATTCCAGAAGTACTGAATGATTCTCACCTTTGTACTGGGGAAGTACTCAATGATCCATATATTAGTACTGGCGAAGTACGGAATGATCCACAACGTCATACTGGAGAAGTACGGAATGATCGATACATTCGTACTGGAGCAATACTGAATGATCCACACCTTAGTACCGGAGAAGTACTGAATTATCCACGCATTAGTACTGGGGACGTACTGAATGATCCACACATTAATACTGGAGATGTACTGAATGACCCCACCTTAGTACTGGGGAAGTACTGAATGATCCACACATTTGTACTCGAGAAGTACTGGAGGATCCACACCTTAGTACTGGAGTAGTACTGAGTGATCCACACAATAGTACAAGAGCAGTACTGAATGATCCACAACTTTGTATTGGGGAAGTGCTGAATTATACACACATTATTACTGGGGAAGTACTGACTGATCCACACATTAGTACTGGAATAGTACTGAATGTTCCATGCCTTAGTACTGGGGAAGTACTGAATTATCCACACCTTGGTACTGGAGAAATACTGAATGATCCACACATTAGTACTGGCTATGTACTGAAGGATCCACAACTTAGTACTGGGGAAGTACTGAATGATCCACACAATAGTACAAGAGCAGTACTGAATGATCCACAACTTTGTATTGGGGAAGTACTGAATTATCCACACATTATTACTGGGGAAGTACTGACTGATCCACACATTAGTACTGGAGCAGTACTGAATGATCCACACCTTAGCCTGCGGAAGTACTAATTTATCCACACCTTAGTACTAGGGAACTACGGAATTATCCACACATTATTACCGGGGAAGTACTGAATAACCCACATATTAATACTGGAGCAATACTGAATGATTCACACCTTAGTACTGGTGAAATACTGAATTATCCATGCATTAGTGCTGGGGAAGTACTGAATGATCCACAAATTAGTAATGGAGAATTACTGAATAGTCCATACATTAGTTCTGGAGAAGTACTAAATGATCCATACATTAGTACTGGAGCAGTACTGAATGATCCACACCTTACTACTGGAGATGTACTGAATGATCCACACCTTAGTAATTGAGAACTACTTCATGATCCACACCTTAGTACTCGGAAAGTACTGAATTAACCACAAATAGTACTAGACCAGTACAGAATGATCCACACCTTCGTATTGGGGAAGTACTGAATGAACCACACATTAGTACTGAATTATTTACACATTAATACTGGATGAATACTAAATTATCAACATTTTAGTACTGGGGAGAACTGAATGATACACACAATAGTACAAGAGCAGTACTGAATGATCCACAACTTTGTATTGGGGAAGTACTGAATTATCCACACATTATTACTGGGGAAGTACTGACTGATCCACACATTAGTACTGGAGCAGTATTGAATGATCCACACCTTTGACTGCGGAAGTACTGAATTATCCACACCTTAGTACTAGGGAACTACAGAATTATCCACACATTATTGCTGGGGAAGTACTGAAGGATCCACAAATTAGTAATGGAGAATTACTGAATAGTCCATACATTAGTACTGGAGAAGTACTAAATGATACATACATTAGTACTGGATCAGTACTGAATGATCCACACCTTACTACTGGAGATGTACTGAATGATCCACACCTTAGTAATCGAGAACTACTTAATGATCCATACCTTAGTACTGGGAAAGTACTGAATGAACCACAAATAGTACTAGACCAGTACAGAATGATCCACACCTTCGTATTAGGGAAGTACTGAATGAACTACACATTAGTACTGAATTATTTACACATTAATACTGGATGAATATTAAATGATCAACATTTTAGTACTGGTGAGAACTGAATGATACACACATTAGTACAGGAGAAGTACTGAATGATCGACACATTAGTACTTGGGGAGTACTTAATTGTCCACACGTTAGTACTGGCGAAGTACTGAATGATCCACACCTTATTATTGAGGAAGTACTGTAAGATCCACACATTAGTACCGGAGCAGTACTGAATGATCCATACCTTAGTGATGGAGAAGAACTGAATGATCCACATATTAGTACTGGGGTAGTCCTGAATTATCCACACATTTGTGATTGAGAAATACTCAATGATCTACTCATTAGTACTGGAACAGTGCTGAATGATCCTCACTTTAGTACTGGGGAAGTACTCAATGTTCCACATATTAGTACTAGAGAAATACTGAATGATCCACAACTAAGAACTGAGGAAGTACTGGACGATCCAAAATTTGTACTGGAGAAGTTCTGATTGATCCACACCTTATTACTGGGGAAGTTCTGTAAGATCAATGATACACACATGTGTACTTGGGAAGTACTGAATGTTCCAACCTTAGTACAGGAGAAGTATTGAAAGATTCACACATTAATACTCGTGAAGTACTGAATGATTCTCACCT
Organism: Narcine bancroftii; assembly: GCF_036971445.1. Lineage (NCBI taxonomy): Eukaryota > Metazoa > Chordata > Chondrichthyes > Torpediniformes > Narcinidae > Narcine > Narcine bancroftii. The sequence continues at coordinate 41,532,465 of NC_091480.1, read as the reverse complement.
TTCTACTGGGGAAGTACTCAATGATCCATATATTAGTACTGGCGAAGTACGGAATGATCCACAACGTCATACTGGAGAAGTACGGAATGATCGATACATTTGTACTGGAGCAATACTGAATGATCCACACCTTAGTACCGGAGAAGTACTGAATGATCCACAACTTAGAACAAAGGAAGTACTGAAGATCCAAAATTAGTACTGTGAAAGTACTGAATGATCCAAACTTTAATAATGGAGAAGAACTGAATGATGCACACATTAGTACTGGCGAAGTACTGAATTATACACATGAGTACTGGGGAATACTGAATGATCCACACATTAGTACTGAGGAAGTACTCATTGATCCACATATTAGTACTGGAGAATTACTGAATGACCCACAACTTAGTACTGGAGAAGTACGAAATGATCCATACATTTGTACTGGAGCAGAACTAAATGATCCACACCATATTACTGGGGAAATACTCAATGATCCACATATTAGTACTGGAGAAGTACTATATGATCCACACCTTATTATTGAGGAAGTACTGTAAGATCCACACATTAGTATCGGAGCAGTACTGAATGATCCACACCTTAGCGATGGAGAAGAACTGAATGATACACATATTAGTACTGGGGAAGTCCTGAATTATCCACACATTTGTGATTGAGAAATACTCAATGATCTACACATTAGTACTGGAACAGTGCTGAATGATCCTCACTTTAGTACTGGGGAAGTACTCAATGATCCACATAATAGTACTGGAGAAGTACTGAATGACCCAAAACTTAGTACGGAATGATCCATACATTAGTACTGGAGCAGTACTGAATGATCCACACCTTATTAATTGGGAAGTACTGGATGATCCACACATTAGTACTGGAGAAGTACTGAATGATCCACACAATTGTACTGGAGAAATGCTGAATGCTCCAAACCTTAGTACAGGTGAATTAATGAATTATGCACATATTAGTACTGGAGAAGTACTGAATGATACACACATTAGTAATGGGAAATACTGAATGATCCACACATTAGTTCTGAGGAAGTACTCAATCATCCACATATTAGTACGGGAGAAGTACTGAATGACCCACAACTTAGTACTGCAGAAGTAGGTAATGATCTACACATTAGTACCGGGGAAGTACTGAAGGATCCACAACTTAGAAATGGAGAATTACTGAATAATCCATAGATTAGTACTGGAGCAGTACTGAATGATCCACACATTAGTACTCGAGAAGTACTGAAGGATCCACACCTTAGTACTGGAGCAGTACTGAATGATTCACACCTTAGTACTGGAGAAATACTGAATTATCCACGCATTAGTACTGGGGACGTACTGAATGATCCACACATTAATACTGGAGATGTACTGAATGACCCCACCTTAGTACTGGGGAAGTACTGAATGATCCACACATTTGTACTCGAGAAGTACTGGAGGATCCACACCTTAGTACTGGAGTAGTACTGAGTGATCCACACAATAGTACAAGAGCAGTACTGAATGATCCACAACTTTGTATTGGGGAAGTGCTGAATTATACACACATTATTACTGGGGAAGTACTGACTGATCCACACATTAGTACTGGAGTAGTACTGAATGTTCCATGCCTTAGTACTGGGGAAGTACTGAATTATCCACACCTTGGTACTGGAGAAATACTGAATGATCCACACATTAGTACTGGATATGTACTGAAGGATCCACAACTTAGTACTGGGGAAGTACTGAATGATCCACACAATAGTACAAGAGCAGTACTGAATGATCCACAACTTTGTATTGGGGAAGTACTGAATTATCCACACATTATTACTGGGGAAGTACTGACTGATCCACACATTAGTACTGGAGCAGTACTGAATGATCCACACCTTAGCCTGCGGAAGTACTAATTTATCCACACCTTAGTACTAGGGAACTACGGAATTATCCACACATTATTACCGGGGAAGTACTGAATAACCCACATATTAATACTGGAGCAATACTGAATGATTCACACCTTAGTACTGGTGAAATACTGAATTATCCACGCATTAGTGCTGGGGAAGTACTGAATGATCCACATATTAGTAATGGAGAATTACTGAATAGTCCATACATTAGTTCTGGAGAAGTACTAAATGATCCATACATTAGTACTGGAGCAGTACTGAATGATCCACACCTTACTACTGGAGATGTACTGAATGATCCACACCTTAGTAATTGAGAACTACTTCATGATCCACACCTTAGTACTCGGAAAGTACTGAATTAACCACAAATAGTACTAGACCAGTACAGAATGATCCACACCTTCGTATTGGGGAAGTACTGAATGAACCACACATTAGTACTGAATTATTTACACATTAATACAGGATGAATACTAAATTATCAACATTTTAGTACTGGGGAGAACTGAATGATACACACAATAGTACAAGAGCAGTACTGAATGATCCACAACTTTGTATTGGGGAAGTACTCAATTATCCACACATTATTACTGGGGAAGTACTGACTGATCCACACATTAGTACTGGAGCAGTATTGAATGATCCACACCTTAGACTGCGGAAGTACTGAATTATCCACACCTTAGTACTAGGGAAGTACAGAATTATCCATACATTATTACTGGGGAAGTACTGAATAACCCATATATTAATACCGGAGCAATACTGAATGATTCACACCTTCGTACTGGAGAAATACTGAATTATCCACGCATTAGTACTGGGGAAGTATTGAATGATCCACACATTAGTACTGAGGAAGTACTCAATCATCCACATATTAGTACTGGAGAAGTACTGAATGACCCACAACTTAGTACTGCAGAATAGGTAATGATCCACACATTAGGTCACGAGAAGTACTGAAGGATCCACAAATTAGTGCTGGGGAAGTACTCAATGATCCATATATTAGTACTGGTTAAGTACTGAATGACCCTAAATTTAGTACTGGAGACGTACGGAATGATCCATACATTAGTACTGGAGTAGTACTGAATGTTCCACACCTTAGTACTGGAGATGTTCTGAATTTTCCACACCTTGGTACTGGAGAAATACTGAGTGATCCACACATTAGTACTGGATATGTACTGAAGGATCCACAACTTTGTACTGTGGATGTAATGAATTATCCACACATTATTACTGGGGAAGTACTGAATAACCCACATATTAGTACTGGAGCAATACAGAATGAATTACACCTTAGTACTGGGGAAGTATTGAATGATCCACACATTAGTACTGGGGAAGTACTGAAGGATCCACAAATTAGTAATGGAGAATTACTGAATAGACCATACATTAGTACTGGAGAAGTACTAAATGATCCATACATTAGTACTGGATCAGTACTGAATGATCCACACCTTACTACTGGAGATGTACTGAATGATCCACAACTTAGAAATCGAGAATTACTGAATAATCCATAGATTAGTACTGGAGCAGTACTGAATGATTCACACCTTAGTACTGGAGAAATACTGAATTATCCACGCATTAGTACTGGGGACGTACTGAATGATCCACACATTAATACTGGAGATGTACTGAATGACCCCACCTTAGTACTGGGGAAGTACTGAATGATCCACACATTTGTACTCGAGAAGTACTGGAGGATCCACACCTTAGTACTGGAGTAGTACTGAGTGATCCACACAATAGTACAAGAGCTGTACTGAATGATCCACAACTTTGTATTGGGGAAGTGCTGAATTATACACACATTATTACTGGGGAAGTACTGACTGATCCACACATTAGTACTGGAGTAGTACTGAATGTTCCATGCCTTAGTACTGGGGAAGTACTGAATTATCCACACCTTAGTAATTGAGAACTACTTCATGATCCACACCTTAGTACTCGGAAAGTACTGAATGAACCACAAATAGTACTAGACCAGTACAGAATGATCCACACCTTCGTATTGGGGAAGTACTGAATGAACCACACATTAGTACTGAATTATTTACACATTAATACTGGATGAATACTAAATTATCAACATTTTAGTACTGGGGAGAACTGAATGATACACACAATAGTACAAGAGCAGTACAGAATGATCCACAACTTTGTATTGGGGAAGTACTGAATTATCCACACATTATTACTGGGGAAGTACTGACTGATCCACACATTAGTACTGGAGCAGTACTGAATGATCCACACCTTAGCCTGCGGAAGTACTAATTTATCCACACCTTAGCACTAGGGAACTACGGAATTATCCACACATTATTACTGGGGAAGTACTGAATAACCTACATATTAATACTGGAGCAATACTGAATGATTCACACCTTAGTACTGGAGAAATACTGAAATATCCACGCATTAGTACTGGGGAAGTACTGAATGATCCACACATTAGTACTGGAGATGTACTGAATGACCCCACCTTAGTACTGTGGAAGTATTGAAAGATCCACACATTAGTACTGGGAAAGTACTAAAGGATCCACAAATTAGGAATGGAGAATTACTAAAGAGTCCATACATTAGTACTGGAGAAGTACTAAATGATCCATACATTAGTACTGGAGCAGTACTTAATGATCCATACTTCAGTTCTGGAGCAGTACTGAATGATCCAAACCTTAGTACTGGCAAAGTACAGAATGATCCACACCTCCGTATTGGGGAAGTACTGACTGATCCACACATTGGTACTGGAGCAGTACTGAATGTTCCACACCTTAGTACTGGAGATGTACTGAATTTTCCACACCTTGGTACTGGAGAAATACTGAATGATCCACACATTAGTACTGGATATGTACTGAAGGATCCACAACTTAGTACTGGGCAAGTACTGAATTATCCACACATTATTACTGGGGAAGTACTGAATAACCCACATATTAGTACTGGAGCAATACAGAATGAATTACACCTTAGCACTGGGGAAGTACAGAATGATCCACACATTAGTACTGGAGATGTACTGAATCACCCCACCTTAGCACTGGGGAAGTATTGAATGATCCACACATTAGTACTGGGTAAGTACTGAAGGATCCACAAATTAGTAATGGAGAATTACTGAATAGTCCATACATTAGTACTGGAGAAGTACTAAATGATCCATACATTAGTACTGGAGCAGTACTGAATGATCCACACCTTACTACTGGAGATGTACTGAATGATCCACACCTTAGAAATCGAGAACTACTTAATGATCCATACCTTAGTACTGGGAAAGTACTGAATGAACCACAAATAGTACTAGACCAGTACAGAATGATCCACACCTTCGTATTGGGGAAGTACTGAATGAACTACACATTAGTACTGAATTATTTACATATTAATACTGGATGAATACTAAATGATCAACATTTTAGTACTGGGGAGAACTGAATGGTACACACATTAGTACTGGAGAAGTACTAAAGGATCCACAAATTAGTAATGGAGAATTACTAAAGAGTCCATACATTAGTACTGGAGAAGTACTAAATGATCCATACATTAGTACTGGAGCAGTACTTAATGATCCATACTTCAGTTCTGGAGCAGTACTGAATGATCCAAACCTTAGTACTGGCAAAGTACTGAATGATCCACACCTCCGTATTGGGGAAGTACTGACTGATCCACACATTGGTACTGGAGCAGTACTGAATGTTCCACACCTTAGTACTGGAGATGTACTGAATTTTCCACACCTTGGTACTGGAGAAATACTGAATGATCCACACATTAGTACTGGATATGTACTGAAGGATCCACAACTTAGTACTGGGCAAGTACTGAATTATCCACACATTATTACTGGGGAAGTACTGAATAACCCACATATTAGTACTTGAGCAATACAGAATGAATTACACCTTAGCACTGGGGAAGTACAGAATGATCCACACATTAGTACTGGAGATGTACTGAATCACCCCACCTTAGCACTGGGGAAGTATTGAATGATCCACACATTAGTACTGGGGAAGTACTGAAGGATCCACAAATTAGTAATGGAGAATTACTGAATAGTCCATACATTAGTACTGGAGAAGTACTAAATGATCCATACATTAGTACTGGAGCAGTACTGAATGATCCACACCTTACTACTGGAGATGTACTGAATGATCCACACCTTAGAAATCGAGAACTACTTAATGATCCATACCTTAGTACTGGGAAAGTACTGAATGAACCACAAATAGTACTAGACCAGTACAGAATGATCCACACCTTCGTATTGGGGAAGTACTGAATGAACTACACATTAGTACTGAATTATTTACACATTAATACTGGATGAATACTAAATGATCAACATTTTAGTACTGGGGAGAACTGAATGATACACACATTAGTACTGGAGAAGTACTGAAGGATCCACACATTAGTAGTGGGGAAGTACTGAATAATCCATACAATAGTACTAGAGCAGTACTGAATGATCCACACATTAGTAATGGAGAATTACTGAATAGTCCATACATTAGTACTGGAGAAGTACTAAATGATCCATACATTAGTACTGGAGTAGAACAAATGATCCACACCATATTACTGGGGAAGTACTCAATGATCCACATATTAGTACTGGAGAAGTACTGAATGATCCACACCTTATTATTGAGGAAGTACTGTAAGATCCACACATTATTACTGGGGAAGTACTGACTGATCCACACCTTAGCCTGCGGAAGTACTAAATGATCCATACATTAGTACTGGATCAGTACTGAATGATCCACACCTTACTACTGGAGATGTACTGAATGATCCACAACTTAGAAATCGAGAATTACTGAATAATCCATAGATTAGTACTGGAGCAGTACTGAATGATCCACACATTAGTACTGGATCAGTACTGAATGATCCACACCTTACTACTGGAGATGTTCTGAATTTTCCACACCTTGGTACTGGAGAAATACTGAGTGATCCACACATTAGTACTGGATATGTACTGAAGGATCCACAACTTTGTACTGTGGATGTAATGAATTATCCACACATTATTACTGGGGAAGTACTGAATAACCCACATATTAGTACTGGAGCAATACAGAATGAATTACACCTTAGTACTGGGGAAGTATTGAATGATCCACACATTAGTACTGGGGAAGTACTGAAGGATCCACAAATTAGTAATGGAGAATTACTGAATAGACCATACATTAGTACTGGAGAAGTACTAAATGATCCATACATTAGTACTGGATCAGTACTGAATGATCCACACCTTACTACTGGAGATGTACTGAATGATCCACAACTTAGAAATCGAGAATTACTGAATAATCCATAGATTAGTACTGGAGCAGTACTGAATGATCCACACATTAGTACTCGAGAAGTACTGAAGGATCCACACCTTAGTACTGGAGCAGTACTGAATGATTCACACCTTAGTACTGGAGAAATACTGAATTATCCACGCATTAGTACTGGGGACGTATTGAATGATCCACACATTAATACTGGAGATGTACTGAATGACCCCACCTTAGTACTGGGGAAGTACTGAATGATCCACACATTTCTACTCGAGAAGTACTGGAGGATCCACACCTTAGTACTGGAGTAGTACTGAGTGATCCACACAATAGTACAAGAGCTGTACTGAATGATCCACAACTTTGTATTGGGGAAGTGCTGAATTATACACACATTATTACTGGGGAAGTACTGACTGATCCACACATTAGTACTGGAGCAGTATTGAATGATCCACACCTTTGACTGCGGAAGTACTGAATTATCCACACCTTAGTACTAGGGAACTACAGAATTATCCACACATTATTGCTGGGGAAGTACTGAAGGATCCACAAATTAGTAATGGAGAATTACTGAATAGTCCATACATTAGTACTGGAGAAGTACTAAATGATCCATACATTAGTACTGGATCAGTACTGAATGATCCACACCTTACTACTGGAGATGTACTGAATGATCCACACCTTAGTAATCGAGAACTACTTAATGATCCATACCTTAGTACTGGGAAAGTACTGAATGAACCACAAATAGTACTAGACCAGTACAGAATGATCCACACCTTCGTATTAGGGAAGTACTGAATGAACTACACATTAGTACTGAATTATTTACACATTAATACTGGATGAATATTAAATGATCAACATTTTAGTACTGGTGAGAACTGAATGATACACACATTAGTACAGGAGAAGTACTGAATGATCGACACATTAGTACTTGGGGAGTACTTAATTGTCCACACGTTAGTACTGGCGAAGTACTGAATGATCCACACCTTATTATTGAGGAAGTACTGTAAGATCCACACATTAGTACCGGAGCAGTACTGAATGATCCATACCTTAGTGATGGAGAAGAACTGAATGATCCACATATTAGTACTGGGGTAGTCCTGAATTATCCACACATTTGTGATTGAGAAATACTCAATGATCTACTCATTAGTACTGGAACAGTGCTGAATGATCCTCACTTTAGTACTGGGGAAGTACTCAATGTTCCACATATTAGTACTAGAGAAATACTGAATGATCCACAACTAAGAACTGAGGAAGTACTGGACGATCCAAAATTTGTACTGGAGAAGTTCTGATTGATCCACACCTTATTACTGGGGAAGTTCTGTAAGATCAATGATACACACATGTGTACTTGGGAAGTACTGAATGTTCCAACCTTAGTACAGGAGAAGTATTGAAAGATTCACACATTAATACTCGTGAAGTACTGAATGATTCTCACCTTTCTACTGGGGAAGTACTCAATGATCCATATATTAGTACTGGCGAAGTACGGAATGATCCACAACGTCATACTGGAGAAGTACGGAATGATCGATACATTTGTACTGGAGCAATACTGAATGATCCACACCTTAGTACCGGAGAAGTACTGAATGATCCACAACTTAGAACAAAGGAAGTACTGAAGATCCAAAATTAGTACTGTGAAAGTACTGAATGATCCACACTTTAATAATGGAGAAGAACTGAATGATGCACACATTAGTACTGGCGAAGTACTGAATATTACACATGAGTACTGGGGAATACTGAATGATCCACACATTAGTACTGAGGAAGTACTCATTGATCCACATATTAGTACTGGAGAATTACTGAATGACCCACAACTTAGTACTGGAGAAGTACGAAATGATCCATACATTTGTACTGGAGCAGAACTAAATGATCCACACCATATTACTGGGGAAATACTCAATGATCCACATATTAGTACTGGAGAAGTACTATATGATCCACACCTTATTATTGAGGAAGTACTGTAAGATCCACACATTAGTATCGGAGCAGTACTGAATGATCCACACCTTAGCGATGGAGAAGAACTGAATGATACACATATTAGTACTGGGGAAGTCCTGAATTATCCACACATTTGTGATTGAGAAATACTCAATGATCTACACATTAGTACTGGAACAGTGCTGAATGATCCTCACTTTAGTACTGGGGAAGTACTCAATGATCCACATAATAGTACTGGAGAAGTACTGAATGACCCAAAACTTAGTACGGAATGATCCATACATTAGTACTGGAGCAGTACTGAATGATCCACACCTTATTAATTGGGAAGTACTGGATGATCCACACATTAGTACTGGAGAAGTACTGAATGATCCACACAATTGTACTGGAGAAATGCTGAATGCTCCAAACCTTAGTACAGGTGAATTAATGAATTATGCACATATTAGTACTGGAGAAGTACTGAATGATCCACACATTAGTAATGGGAAATACTGAATGATCCACACATTAGTTCTGAGGAAGTACTCAATCATCCACATATTAGTACGGGAGAAGTACTGAATGACCCACAACTTAGTACTGCAGAAGTAGGTAATGATCTACACATTAGTACCGGGGAAGTACTGAAGGATCCACAACTTAGAAATGGAGAATTACTGAATAATCCATAGATTAGTACTGGAGCAGTACTGAATGATCCACACATTAGTACTCGAGAAGTACTGAAGGATCCACACCTTAGTACTGGAGCAGTACTGAATGATTCACACCTTAGTACTGGAGAAATACTGAATTATCCACGCATTAGTACTGGGGACGTACTGAATGATCCACACATTAATACTGGAGATGTACTGAATGACCCCACATTAGTACTGGGGAAGTACTGAATGATCCACACATTTGTACTCGAGAAGTACTGGAGGATCCACACCTTAGTACTGGAGTAGTACTGAGTGATCCACACAATAGTACAAGAGCAGTACTGAATGATCCACAACTTTGTATTGGGGAAGTGCTGAATTATACACACATTATTACTGGGGAAGTACTGACTGATCCACACATTAGTACTGGAGTAGTACTGAATGTTCCATGCCTTAGTACTGGGGAAGTACTGAATTATCCACACCTTGGTACTGGAGAAATACTGAATGATCCACACATTAGTACTGGATATGTACTGAAGGATCCACAACTTAGTACTGGGGAAGTACTGAATGATCCACACAATAGTACAAGAGCAGTACTGAATGATCCACAACTTTGTATTGGGGAAGTACTGAATTATCCACACATTATTACTGGGGAAGTACTGACTGATCCACACATTAGTACTGGAGCAGTACTGAATGATCCACACCTTAGCCTGCGGAAGTACTAATTTATCCACACCTTAGTACTAGGGAACTACGGAATTATCCACACATTATTACCGGGGAAGTACTGAATAACCCACATATTAATACTGGAGCAATACTGAATGATTCACACCTTAGTACTGGTGAAATACTGAATTATCCACGCATTAGTGCTGGGGAAGTACTGAATGATCCACAAATTAGTAATGTAGAATTACTGAATAGTCCATACATTAGTTCTGGAGAAGTACTAAATGATCCATACATTAGTACTGGAGCAGTACTGAATGATCCACACCTTACTACTGGAGATGTACTGAATGATCCACACCTTAGTAATCGAGAACTACTTCATGATCCACACCTTAGTACTCGGAAAGTACTGAATTAACCACAAATAGTACTAGACCAGTACAGAATGATCCACACCTTCGTATTGGGGAAGTACTGAATGAACCACACATTAGTACTGAATTATTTACACATTAATACAGGATGAATACTAAATTATCAACATTTTAGTACTGGGGAGAACTGAATGATACACACAATAGTACAAGAGCAGTACTGAATGATCCACAACTTTGTATTGGGGAAGTACTCAATTATCCACACATTATTACTGGGGAAGTACTGACTGATCCACACATTAGTACTGGAGCAGTATTGAATGATCCACACCTTAGACTGCGGAAGTACTGAATTATCCACACCTTAGTACTAGGGAAGTACAGAATTATCCATACATTATTACTGGGGAAGTACTGAATAACCCATATATTAATACCGGAGCAATACTGAATGATTCACACCTTCGTACTGGAGAAATACTGAATTATCCACGCATTAGTACTGGGGAAGTATTGAATGATCCACACATTAGTACTGAGGAAGTACTCAATCATCCACATGTTAGTACTGGAGAAGTACTGAATGACCCACAACTTAGTACTGCAGAATAGGTAATGATCCACACATTAGGTCACGAGAAGTACTGAAGGATCCACAAATTAGTGCTGGGGAAGTACTCAATGATCCATATATTAGTACTGGTTAAGTACTGAATGACCCTAAATTTAGTACTGGAGACGTACGGAATGATCCATACATTAGTACTGGAGTAGTACTGAATGTTCCACACCTTAGTACTGGAGATGTTCTGAATTTTCCACACCTTGGTACTGGAGAAATACTGAGTGATCCACACATTAGTACTGGATATGTACTGAAGGATCCACAACTTTGTACTGTGGATGTAATGAATTATCCACACATTATTACTGGGGAAGTACTGAATAACCCACATATTAGTACTGGAGCAATACAGAATGAATTACACCTTAGTACTGGGGAAGTATTGAATGATCCACACATTAGTACTGGGGAAGTACTGAAGGATCCACAAATTAGTAATGGAGAATTACTGAATAGACCATACATTAGTACTGGAGAAGTACTAAATGATCCATACATTAGTACTGGATCAGTACTGAATGATCCACACCTTACTACTGGAGATGTACTGAATGATCCACAACTTAGAAATCGAGAATTACTGAATAATCCATAGATTAGTACTGGAGCAGTACTGAATGATTCACACCTTAGTACTGGAGAAATACTGAATTATCCACGCATTAGTACTGGGGACGTACTGAATGATCCACACATTAATACTGGAGATGTACTGAATGACCCCACCTTAGTACTGGGGAAGTACTGAATGATCCACACATTTGTACTCGAGAAGTACTGGAGGATCCACACCTTAGTACTGGAGTAGTACTGAGTGATCCACACAATAGTACAAGAGCTGTACTGAATGATCCACAACTTTGTATTGGGGAAGTGCTGAATTATACACACATTATTACTGGGGAAGTACTGACTGATCCACACATTAGTACTGGAGTAGTACTGAATGTTCCATGCCTTAGTACTGGGGAAGTACTGAATTATCCACACCTTAGTAATTGAGAACTACTTCATGATCCACACCTTAGCACTCGGAAAGTACTGAATGAACCACAAATAGTACTAGACCAGTACAGAATGATCCACACCTTCGTATTGGGGAAGTACTGAATGAACCACACATTAGTACTGAATTATTTACACATTAATACTGGATGAATACTAAATTATCAACATTTTAGTACTGGGGAGAACTGAATGATACACACAATAGTACAAGAGCAGTACAGAATGATCCACAACTTTGTATTGGGGAAGTACTGAATTATCCACACATTATTACTGGGGAAGTACTGACTGATCCACACATTAGTACTGGAGCAGTACTGAATGATCCACACCTTAGCCTGCGGAAGTACTAATTTATCCACACCTTAGCACTAGGGAACTACGGAATTATCCACACATTATTACTGGGGAAGTACTGAATAACCCACATATTAATACTGGAGCAATACTGAATGATTCACACCTTAGTACTGGAGAAATACTGAAATATCCACGCATTAGTACTGGGGAAGTACTGAATGATCCACACATTAGTACTGGAGATGTACTGAATGACCCCACTTAGTACTGTGGAAGTATTGAAAGATCCACACATTAGTACTGGGAAAGTACTAAAGGATCCACAAATTAGGAATGGAGAATTACTAAAGAGTCCATACATTAGTACTGGAGAAGTACTAAATGATCCATACATTAGTACTGGAGCAGTACTTAATGATCCATACTTCAGTTCTGGAGCAGTACTGAATGATCCAAACCTTAGTACTGGCAAAGTACAGAATGATCCACACCTCCGTATTGGGGAAGTACTGACTGATCCACACATTGGTACTGGAGCAGTACTGAATGTTCCACACCTTAGTACTGGAGATGTACTGAATTTTCCACACCTTGGTACTGGAGAAATACTGAATGATCCACACATTAGTACTGGATATGTACTGAAGGATCCACAACTTAGTACTGGGCAAGTACTGAATTATCCACACATTATTACTGGGGAAGTACTGAATAACCCACATATTAGTACTGGAGCAATACAGAATGAATTACACCTTAGCACTGGGGAAGTACAGAATGATCCACACATTAGTACTGGAGATGTACTGAATCACCCCACCTTAGCACTGGGGAAGTATTGAATGATCCACACATTAGTACTGGGGAAGTACTGAAGGATCCACAAATTAGTAATGGAGAATTACTGAATAGTCCATACATTAGTACTGGAGAAGTACTAAATGATCCATACATTAGTACTGGAGCAGTACTGAATGATCCACACCTTACTACTGGAGATGTACTGAATGATCCACACCTTAGAAATCGAGAACTACTTAATGATCCATACCTTAGTACTGGGAAAGTACTGAATGAACCACAAATAGTACTAGACCAGTACAGAATGATCCACACCTTCGTATTGGGGAAGTACTGAATGAACTACACATTAGTACTGAATTATTTACATATTAATACTGGATGAATACTAAATGATCAACATTTTAGTACTGGGGAGAACTGAATGGTACACACATTAGTACTGGAGAAGTACTAAAGGATCCACAAATTAGTAATGGAGAATTACTAAAGAGTCCATACATTAGTACTGGAGAAGTACTAAATGATCCATACATTAGTACTGGAGCAGTACTTAATGATCCATACTTCAGTTCTGGAGCAGTACTGAATGATCCAAACCTTAGTACTGGCAAAGTACTGAATGATCCACACCTCCGTATTGGGGAAGTACTGACTGATCCACACATTGGTACTGGAGCAGTACTGAATGTTCCACACCTTAGTACTGGAGATGTACTGAATTTTCCACACCTTGGTACTGGAGAAATACTGAATGATCCACACATTAGTACTGGATATGTACTGAAGGATCCACAACTTAGTACTGGGCAAGTACTGAATTATCCACACATTATTACTGGGGAAGTACTGAATAACCCACATATTAGTACTGGAGCAATACAGAATGAATTACACCTTAGCACTGGGGAAGTACAGAATGATCCACACATTAGTACTGGAGATGTACTGAATCACCCCACCTTAGCACTGGGGAAGTATTGAATGATCCACACATTAGTACTGGGGAAGTACTGAAGGATCCACAAATTAGTAATGGAGAATTACTGAATAGTCCATACATTAGTACTGGAGAAGTACTAAATGATCCATACATTAGTACTGGAGCAGTACTGAATGATCCACACCTTACTACTGGAGATGTACTGAATGATCCACACCTTAGAAATCGAGAACTACTTAATGATCCATACCTTAGTACTGGGAAAGTACTGAATGAACCACAAATAGTACTAGACCAGTACAGAATGATCCACACCTTCGTATTGGGGAAGTACTGAATGAACTACACATTAGTACTGAATTATTTACACATTAATACTGGATGAATACTAAATGATCAACATTTTAGTACTGGGGAGAACTGAATGATACACACATTAGTACTGGAGAAGTACTGAAGGATCCACACATTAGTAGTGGGGAAGTACTGAATAATCCATACAATAGTACTAGAGCAGTACTGAATGATCCACACATTAGTAATGGAGAATTACTGAATAGTCCATACATTAGTACTGGAGAAGTACTAAATGATCCATACATTAGTACTGGAGTAGAACAAATGATCCACACCATATTACTGGGGAAGTACTCAATGATGCACATATTAGTACTGGAGAAGTACTGAATGATCCACACCTTATTATTGAGGAAGTACTGTAAGATCCACACATTATTACTGGGGAAGTACTGACTGATCCACACCTTAGCCTGCGGAAGTACTAAATGATCCATACATTAGTACTGGATCAGTACTGAATGATCCACACCTTACTACTGGAGATGTACTGAATGATCCACAACTTAGAAATCGAGAATTACTGAATAATCCATAGATTAGTACTGGAGCAGTACTGAATGATCCACACATTAGTACTGGATCAGTACTGAATGATCCACACCTTACTACTGGAGATGTTCTGAATTTTCCACACCTTGGTACTGGAGAAATACTGAGTGATCCACACATTAGTACTGGATATGTACTGAAGGATCCACAACTTTGTACTGTGGATGTAATGAATTATCCACACATTATTACTGGGGAAGTACTGAATAACCCACATATTAGTACTGGAGCAATACAGAATGAATTACACCTTAGTACTGGGGAAGTATTGAATGATCCACACATTAGTACTGGGGAAGTACTGAAGGATCCACAAATTAGTAATGGAGAATTACTGAATAGACCATACATTAGTACTGGAGAAGTACTAAATGATCCATACATTAGTACTGGATCAGTACTGAATGATCCACACCTTACTACTGGAGATGTACTGAATGATCCACAACTTAGAAATCGAGAATTACTGAATAATCCATAGATTAGTACTGGAGCAGTACTGAATGATCCACACATTAGTACTCGAGAAGTACTGAAGGATCCACACCTTAGTACTGGAGCAGTACTGAATGATTCACACCTTAGTACTGGAGAAATACTGAATTATCCACGCATTAGTACTGGGGACGTACTGAATGATCCACACATTAATACTGGAGATGTACTGAATGACCCCACCTTAGTACTGGGGAAGTACTGAATGATCCACACATTTGTACTCGAGAAGTACTGGAGGATCCACACCTTAGTACTGGAGTAGTACTGAGTGATCCACACAATAGTACAAGAGCTGTACTGAATGATCCACAACTTTGTATTGGGGAAGTGCTGAATTATACACACATTATTACTGGGGAAGTACTGACTGATCCACACATTAGTACTGGAGTAGTACTGAATGTTCCATGCCTTAGTACTGGGGAAGTACTGAATTATCCACACCTTAGTAATTGAGAACTACTTCATGATCCACACCTTAGTACTCGGAAAGTACTGAATGATCCACACCTTACTTCTGGAGATGTACTGAATGATCCACAACTTAGAAATGGAGAATTACTGAATAATCCATACATTAGTACTGGAGAAGTACTAAATGACCCATACATTAGTACTGGAGCAGTACTGAATGATCCACACCTTACTACTGGAGATGTACTGAATGATCCACACCTTAGAAATCGAGAACTACTTAATGATCCATACCTTAGTACTGGGAAAGTACTGAATGAACCACAAATAGTACTAGACCAGTACAGAATGATCCACACCTTCGTATTGGGGAAGTACTGAATGAACTACACATTAGTACTGAATTATTTACACATTAATACTGGATGAATACTAAATGATCAACATTTTAGTACTGGGGAGAACTGAATGATACACACATTAGTACTGGAGAAGTACTGAATGATCCACACATTAGTACTTGGAGAGTACTTAATTGTCCACACGTTAGTACTGGTGAAGTACTGAATGGTCCATACATTAGTATCGGAGAATTACTGAATGATCCACAATTTAGTACCGGGGAAGTACTGAATGGTCCATACATTAGTATCGGAGAAGTACTGAATGATCCACACATTAGTAGTGGGGAAGTACTGAATAATCCATACAATAGTACTAGAGCAGTACTGAATGATCCACACATTAGTACTGGAGCAGTATTAAATGATCCACACATTAGTACTAGGGAAGTACTCAATGATCCACATATTAGTACTGAAGTAGAGAATGACCCACAACTTAGTACTGGAGAAGTACGGAATGATCCATACATTAGTACTGGAGCAGTACTGAATGATCCACAACTTAGTACAGGGGATGTACACAATGATCCACATATTAGTACTTGAGAAATACTGAATGATCCACAGCTTAGAACTGAGGAAGTACTGGATGATCCAAAATTTGTACTGGAGAAGTTCTGAATGATCCACACCTTATTACTGGGGAAGTTCTGTAAGATGAATGATACACACATGGGTACTTGGGAAGTACAGAATGATGCAATCTTAGTACAGGAGAAGTATTGAAAGATCCACAAATTAATATTCCAGAACTACTGAATGATTCTCACCTTTGTACTGGGGAAGTACTCAATGATCCATATATTAGTACTGGCGAAGTACGGAATGATCCACAACGTCATACTGGAGAAGTACGGAATGATCGATACATTCGTACTGGAGCAATACTGAATGATCCACACCTTAGTACCGGAGAAGTACTGAATGATCCACAACTTAGAACTAGGGAAGTACTGAATGATCCAAAATTAGTACTGTGAAAGTACTGAATGATCCACACTTTAGTAATGGAGAAGAACTGAATGATGCACACATTAGTACTGGCGAAGTACTGAATTATACACATGAGTACTGGGGAATACTGAATGATCCACACATTAGTATTGAGGAAGTACTCATTGATCCACATATTAGTACTGGAGAATTACTGAATGACCCACAACTTAGTACTGGAGAAGTACGAAATGATCCATACATTAGTACTGGAGCAGAACAAATGATCCACACCATATTACTGGGGAAGTACTCAATGATCCACATATTAGTACTGGAGAAGTACTGAATGATCCACACCTTATTATTGAGGAAGTACTGTAAGATCCACACATTAGTACCGGAGCAGTACTGAATGAGCCACACCTTAGTGATGGAGAAGAACTGAATGATCCACATATTAGTACTGGGGAAGTCCTGAATTATCCACACATTTGTGATTGAGAAATACTCAGTGATCTACACATTAGTACTGGAACAGTGCTGAATGATCCTCACTTTAGTACTGGGGAAGTACTCAATGATCCACATAATAGTACTGGAGAAGTACGGAATGATCCATACATTAGTACTGGAGCAGTACTGAATGATCCACACCTTATTAATTGGGAAGTACTGGATGATCCACACATTAGTACTGGAGAAGTACTGAATGATCCACACAATTGTACTGGAGAAATGCTGAATGCTCCAAACCTTAGTACAGGTGAATTAATGAATTATGCACATATTAGTACTGGAGAAGTACTGAATGATACACACATTAGTACTGGGAAATACTGAATGATCCACACATTAGTACTGAGGAAGTACTCAATCATCCACATATTAGTACTGGAGAAGTACTGAATTACCCACAACTTAGTACTGCAGAAGTAGGTAATGATCCACACATTAGTACCGGGGAAGTACTGAAGGATGCACAACTTAGAAATGGAGAATTACTGAATAATCCATAGATTAGTACTGGAGCAGTACTGAATGATTCACACATTAGTACTCGAGATGTACTGAAGGATCCACACCTTAGTACTGGAGCAGTACTAAATGATTCACACCTTAGTACTGGAGAAATACTGAATTATCCACGCATTAGTACTGGGGAAGTACTGAATGATCCACACATTAATACTGGAGATGTACTGAATGACCCCACGTTAGTACTGGGGAAGTACTGAATGATCCACACATTTGTGATTGAGAAATACTCAGTGATCTACACATTAGTACTGGAACAGTGCTGAATGATCCTCACTTTAGTACTGGGGAAGTACTCAATGATCCACATAATAGTACTGGAGAAGTACGGAATGATCCATACATTAGTACTGGAGCAGTACTGAATGATCCACACCTTATTAATTGGGAAGTACTGGATGATCCACATAATAGTACTGGAGAAGTACGGAATGATCCATACATTAGTACTGGAGCAGTACTGAATGATCCACACCTTATTAATTGGGAAGTACTGGATGATCCACACATTAGTACTGGAGAAGTACTGAATGATCCACACAATTGTACTGGAGAAATGCTGAATGCTCCAAACCTTAGTACAGGTGAATTAATGAATTATGCACATATTAGTACTGGAGAAGTACTGAATGATACACACATTAGTACTGGGAAATACTGAATGATCCACACATTAGTACTGAGGAAGTACTCAATCATCCACATATTAGTACTGGAGAAGTACTGAATTACCCACAACTTAGTACTGCAGAAGTAGGTAATGATCCACACATTAGTACCGGGGAAGTACTGAAGGATCCACAACTTAGAAATGGAGAATTACTGAATAATCCATAGATTAGTACTGGAGCAGTACTGAATGATTCACACATTAGTACTCGAGATGTACTGAAGGATCCACACCTTAGTACTGGAGCAGTACTGAATGATTCACACCTTAGTACTGGAGAAATACTGAATTATCCACGCATTAGTACTGGGGAAGTACTGAATGATCCACACATTAACACTGGAGATGTACTGAATGACCCCACGTTAGTACTGGGGAAGTACTGAATGATCCACACATTTGTACTCGAGAAGTACTGAAGGATCCACACCTTCGTATTGGGGAATTACTGAATGAACCATACATTATTACTGGGGAAGTACTGACTGATCCACACATTAGTACTGGAGTAGTACTGAATGTTCCATGCCTTAGTACTGGGGAAGTACTAAATTATCCACTCCTTGGTACTGGGGAAATACTGAATGATCCACACATTAGTACTGGATATGTACTGAAGGATCCACAACGTAATACTGGGGAAGTTCTGAATGATCCACACAATAGTACAAGAGCAGTACTGAATGATCCACGCATTAGTACTGGGGAAGTACTGAATGATCCACACATTTGTACTCGAGAAGTACTGGAGGATCCACACCTTAGTACTGGAGTAGTACTGAGTGATCCACACAATAGTACAAGAGCAGTACTGAATGATCCACAACTTTGTATTGGGGAAGTGCTGAATTATACACACATTATTACTGGGGAAGTACTGACTGATCCACACATTAGTACTGGAGTAGTACTGAATGTTCCATGCCTTAGTACTGGGGAAGTACTGAATTATCCACACCTTGGTACTGGAGAAATGCTGAATGATCCACACATTAGTACTGGATATGTACTGAAGGATCCACAACTTAGTACTGGGGAAGTACTGAATGATCCACACAATAGTACAAGAGCAGTACTGAATGATCCACAACTTTGTATTGGGGAAGTACTGAATTATCCACACATTATTACTGGGGAAGTACTGACTGATCCACACATTAGTACTGGAGCAGTACTGAATGATCCACACCTTAGCCTGCGGAAGTACTAATTTATCCACACCTTAGTACTAGGGAACTACGGAATTATCCACACATTAGTACTGGGGAAGTACTGACTGATCCACACATTAGTACTGGAGCAGTATTGAATGATCCACACCTTAGACTGCGGTAGTACTGAATTATCCACACCTTAGTACTAGGGAACTACAGATTATCCACACATTAGTACTGGGGAAGTACTGAAGGATCCACAAATTAGTAATGGAGAATTACTGAATAGTCCATACATTAGTACTGGAGAAGTACTAAATGATCCATACATTAGTACTGGATCAGTACTGAATGATCCACACCTTACTACTGGAGATGTACTGAATGATCCACACCTTAGTAATCGAGAACTACTTAATGATCCACACCTTAGTACTGGGAAAGTACTGAATGAACCACAAATAGTACTAGACCAGTACAGAATGATCCACACCTTCGTATTAGGGAAGTACTGAATGAACTACACATTAGTACTGAATTATTTACACATTAATACTGGATGAATATTAAATGATCAACATTTTAGTACTGGTGAGAACTGAATGATACACACATTAGTACAGGAGAAGTACTGAATGATCGACACATTAGTACTTGGGGAGTACTTAATTGTCCACACGTTAGTACTGGCGAAGTACTGAATGATCCACACCTTATTATTGAGGAAGTACTGTAAGATCCACACATTAGTACCGGAGCAGTACTGAATGATCCATACCTTAGTGATGGAGAAGAACTGAATGATCCACATATTAGTACTGGGGAAGTCCTGAATTATCCACACATTTGTGATTGAGAAATACTCAATGATCTACACATTAGTACTGGAACAGTGCTGAATGATCCTCACTTTAGTACTGGGGAAGTACTCAATGATCCACATATTAGTACTAGAGAAATACTGAATGATCCACAACTTAGAACTGAGGAAGTACTGGACGATCCAAAATTTGTACTGGAGAAGTTCTGATTGATCCACACCTTATTACTGGGGAAGTTCTGTAAGATCAATGATACACACATGTGTACTTGGGAAGTACTGAATGTTCCAACCTTAGTACAGGAGAAGTATTGGAAGATTCACACATTAATACTCGTGAAGTACTGAATGATTCTCACCTTTCTACTGGGGAAGTACTCAATGATCCATATATTAGTACTGGCGAAGTACGGAATGATCCACAACGTCATACTGGAGAAGTACGGGATGATCGATACGTTTGTACTGGAGCAATACTGAATGATCCACACCTTAGTACCGGAGAAGTACTGAATGATCCACAGCTTAGAACAAAGGAAGTACTGAATGATCCAAAATTAGTACTGTGAAAGTACTGAATGATCCACACTTTAATAATGGAGAAGAACTGAATGATGCACACATTAGTACTGGCGAAGTACTGAATTATACACATGAGTACTGGGGAATACTGAATGATCCACACATTAGTACTGAGGAAGTACTCATTGATCCACATATTAGTACTGGAGAATTACTGAATGACCCACAACTTAGTACTGGAGAAGTACGAAATGATCCATACATTTGTACTGGAGCAGAACTAAATGATCCACACCATATTACTGGGGAAATACTCAATGATCCACATATTAGTACTGGAGAAGTACTATATGATCCACACCTTATTATTGAGGAAGTACTGTAAGATCCACACATTAGTACCGGAGCAGTACTGAATGATCCACACCTTAGCGATGGAGAAGAACTGAATGATCCACATATTAGTACTGGGGAAGTCCTGAATTATCCACACATTTGTGATTGAGAAATACTCAATGATCTACACATTAGTACTGGAACAGTGCTGAATGATCCTCACTTTAGTACTGGGGAAGTACTCAATGATCCACATATTAGTACTAGAGAAATACTGAATGATCCACAACTTAGAACTGAGGAAGTACTTGACGATCCAAAATTTGTACTGGAGAAGTTCTGATTGATCCACACCTTATTACTGGGGAAGTTCTGTAAGATCAATGATACACACATGTGTACTTGGGAAGTACTGAATGTTCGAACCTTAGTACAGGAGAAGTATTGAAAGATTCACACATTAATACTCGTGAAGTACTGAATGATTCTCACCTTTCTACTGGGGAAGTACTCAATGATCCATATATTAGTACTGGCAAAGTACGGAATGATCCACAACGTCATACTGGAGAAGAACGGAATGATCGATACATTTGTACTGGAGCAATACTGAA
The DNA here is from genome assembly GCF_036971445.1 of Narcine bancroftii. Taxonomy (NCBI): domain Eukaryota; kingdom Metazoa; phylum Chordata; class Chondrichthyes; order Torpediniformes; family Narcinidae; genus Narcine; species Narcine bancroftii. The sequence continues at coordinate 41,509,480 of NC_091480.1, read as the reverse complement.
TGATCCACACCTTAGTACCGGAGAAGTACTGAATGATCCACAACTTAGAACAAAGGAAGTACTGAATGATCCAAAATTAGTACTGTGAAAGTACTGAATGATCCACACTTTAGTAATGGAGAAGAACTGAATGATGCACACATTAGTACTGGCGAAGTACTGAATTATACACATGAATACTCGGGAATACTGAATGATCTACACTTTAGTCCTGGGGAAGTACTCATTGATCCACATATTAGTACTGGAGAATTACTGAATGACCCACAACTTAGTACTGAAGAAGTACGAAATGATCCATAAATTAGTAATGGAGCAGAACTAAATGATCCACACCATATTACTGGGGAAGTACTCAATGATCCACATATTAGTACTGGAGAAGTACTGAATGATCCACACATTATTATTGTGGAAGTTCTGTAAGATCCACACATTAGTACCGGAGCAGTACTGAATGATCCACACCTTAGTAATGGAGAAGAACTGAATGATCCACATATTAGTACTGGGGAAGTCCTGAATTATCCACACCATATTACTGGGGAAGTACTCAATGATCCACATGTTAGTAGTGGAGAAGTACTGAATGATCCACACCTTATTATTGTGGAAGTACTGTAAGATCCACACATTAGTACCGGAGCAGAACTGAATGATCCTGACCTTAGTAATGGAAAAGAACTGAATGATCCACATATTAGTATTGGGGAAGCCCTGAATTATCCACACATTTGTGATTGATAAATACTCAGTGATCTACACATTAGTACTGGAACAGTGCTGAATGATCCTCACTTTAGTACTGGGGAAGTACTCAATGATCCACATAATAGTACTGGAGAAGTACTGAATGACCCAAAACTTAGTACTGGAGAAGTACGGAATGATCCATACATTAGTACTGGAGCAGTACTGAATGCTCCACACAATTGTACTGGAGAAATGCTGAATGCTCCAAACCTTAGTACAGGTGAATTAATGAATTATGCACATATTAGTACTGGAGAAGTACTGAATGATACACACAATAGTACTGGGAAATACTGAATGTTCCACACATTAGTACTGAGGAAGTACTCAATCATCCACATATTAGTAGTGGAGGAGTACTGAATGACCCATAACTTAGTACTGCAGAAGTAGGTAATGATCCACACATTAGTACCGGGGAAGTACTGAAGGATCCACAACTTAGAAATGGAGAATTACTGAATAATCCATAGATTAGTACTGGAGCAGTACTGAATGATCCACACATTAGTACTCGAGAAGTACTGAAGGATCCACACCTTAGTACTGGAGCAGTACTGTATGATTCACACCTTAGTACTGGAGAAATACTGAATTATCCACGCATTAGTACTGGGGAAGTACTGAATGATCCACATATTAATACTGGAGATGTACTGAATGACCCCACCTTAGTACTGGGGAAGTACTGAATGATCCACACATTTGTACTCGAGAAGTACTGAAGGATCCACACCTTAGTACTGGAGCAGTACTGAATAATCCACACATCAGTACTGGCGAAGTACTGAATGATCCACACCTTACTACTGGAGATGTACTGAATGATCCACACCTTAGTAATCGAGAACTACTTAATGATCCACACCTTAGTACTGGGAAAGTACTGAATGAACCACAAATAGTACTAGACCAGTACAGAATGATCCACACCTTCGTATTAGGGAAGTACTGAATGAACTACACATTAGTACTGAATTATTTACACATTAATACTGGATGAATATTAAATGATCAACATTTTAGTACTGGTGAGAAATGAATGATACACACATTAGTACAGGAGAAGTACTGAATGATCGACACATTAGTACTTGGGGAGTACTTAATTGTCCACACGTTAGTACTGGCGAAGTACTGAATGATCCACACCTTATTATTGAGGAAGTACTGTAAGATCCACACATTAGTACCGGAGCAGTACTGAATGATCCATACCTTAGTGATGGAGAAGAACTGAATGATCCACATATTAGTACTGGGGAAGTCCTGAATTATCCACACATTTGTGATTGAGAAATACTCAATGATCTACACATTAGTACTGGAACAGTGCTGAATGATCCTCACTTTAGTACTGGGGAAGTACTCAATGATCCACATATTAGTACTAGAGAAATACTGAATGATCCACAACTTAGAACTGAGGAAGTACTGGACGATCCAAAATTTGTACTGGAGAAGTTCTGATTGATCCACACCTTATTACTGGGGAAGTTCTGTAAGATCAATGATACACACATGTGTACTTGGGAAGTACTGAATGTTCCAACCTTAGTACAGGAGAAGTATTGGAAGATTCACACATTAACACTCGTGAAGTACTGAATGATTCTCACCTTTCTACTGGGGAAGTACTCAATGATCCATATATTAGTACTGGCGAAGTACGGAATGATCCACAACGTCATACTGGAGAAGTACGGGATGATCGATACATTTGTACTGGAGCAATACTGAATGATCCACACCTTAGTACCGGAGAAGTACTGAATGATCCACAGCTTAGAACAAAGGAAGTACTGAATGATCCAAAATTAGTACTGTGAAAGTACTGAATGATCCACACTTTAATAATGGAGAAGAACTGAATGATGCACACATTAGTACTGGCGAAGTACTGAATTATACACATGAGTACTGGGGAATACTGAATGATCCACACATTAGTACTGAGGAAGTACTCATTGATCCACATATTAGTACTGGAGAATTACTGAATGACCCACAACTTAGTACTGGAGAAGTACGAAATGATCCATACATTTGTACTGGAGCAGAACTAAATGATCCACACCATATTACTGGGGAAATACTCAATGATCCACATATTAGTACTGGAGAAGTACTATATGATCCACACCTTATTATTGAGGAAGTACTGTAAGATCCACACATTAGTACCGGAGCAGTACTGAATGATCCACACCTTAGCGATGGAGAAGAACTGAATGATCCACATATTAGTACTGGGGAAGTCCTGAATTATCCACACATTTGTGATTGAGAAATACTCAATGATCTACACATTAGTACTGGAACAGTGCTGAATGATCCTCACTTTAGTACTGGGGAAGTACTCAATGATCCACATATTAGTACTAGAGAAATACTGAATGATCCACAACTTAGAACTGAGGAAGTACTTGACGATCCAAAATTTGTACTGGAGAAGTTCTGATTGATCCACACCTTATTACTGGGGAAGTTCTGTAAGATCAATGATACACACATGTGTACTTGGGAAGTACTGAATGTTCGAACCTTAGTACAGGAGAAGTATTGAAAGATTCACACATTAATACTCGTGAAGTACTGAATGATTCTCACCTTTCTACTGGGGAAGTACTCAATGATCCATATATTAGTACTGGCAAAGTACGGAATGATCCACAACGTCATACTGGAGAAGAACGGAATGATCGATACATTTGTACTGGAGCAATACTGAATGATCCACACCTTAGTACCGGAGAAGTACTGAATGATCCACAACTTAGAACAAAGGAAGTACTGAATGATCCAAAATTAGTACTGTGAAAGTACTGAATGATCCACACTTTAGTAATGGAGAAGAACTGAATGATGCACACATTAGTACTGGCGAAGTACTGAATTATACACATGAATACGCGGGAATACTGAATGATCTACACTTTAGTCCTGGGGAAGTACTCATTGATCCACATATTAGTACTGGAGAATTACTGAATGACCCACAACTTAGTACTGAAGAAGTACGAAATGATCCATAAATTAGTAATGGAGCAGAACTAAATGATCCACACCATATTACTGGGGAAGTACTCAATGATCCACATATTAGTACTGGAGAAGTACTGAATGATCCACACCTTATTATTGTGGAAGTTCTGTAAGATCCACACATTAGTACCGGAGCAGTACTGAATGATCCACACCTTAGTAATGGAGAAGAACTGAATGATCCACATATTAGTACTGGGGAAGTCCTGAATTATCCACACCATATTACTGGGGAAGTACTCAATGATCCACATATTAGTAGGGGAGAAGTACTGAATGATCCACACCTTATTATTGTGGAAGTACTGTAAGATCCACACATTAGTACCGGAGCAGAACTGAATGATCCTGACCTTAGTAATGGAAAAGAACTGAATGATCCACATATTAGTATTGGGGAAGTCCTGAATTATCCACACATTTGTGATTGATAAATACTCAGTGATCTACACATTAGTACTGGAACAGTGCTGAATGATCCTCACTTTAGTACTGGGGAAGTACTCAATGATCCACATAATAGTACTGGAGAAGTACTGAATGACCCAAAACTTAGTACTGGAGAAGTACGGAATGATCCATACATTAGTACTGGAGCAGTACTAAATGATCCACACCTTATTAATTGGGAAGTACTGGATGATCCACACATTAGTACTGGAGAAGTACTGAATGCTCCACACAATTGTACTGGAGAAATGCTGAATGCTCCAAACCTTAGTACAGGTGAATTAATGAATTATGCACATATTAGTACTGGAGAAGTACTGAATGATACACACAATAGTACTGGGAAATACTGAATGTTCCACACATTAGTACTGAGGAAGTACTCAATCATCCACATATTAGTAGTGGAGGAGTACTGAATGACCCATAACTTAGTACTGCAGAAGTAGGTAATGATCCACACATTAGTACCGGGGAAGTACTGAAGGATCCACAACTTAGAAATGGAGAATTACTGAATAATCCATAGATTAGTACTGGAGCAGTACTGAATGATCCACACATTAGTACTCGAGAAGTACTGAAGGATCCACACCTTAGTACTGGAGCAGTACTGTATGATTCACACCTTAGTACTGGAGAAATACTGAATTATCCACGCATTAGTACTGGGGAAGTACTGAATGATCCACATATTAATACTGGAGATGTACTGAATGACCCCACCTTAGTACTGGGGAAGTACTGAATGATCCACACATTTGTACTCGAGAAGTACTGAAGGATCCACACCTTAGTACTGGAGCAGTACTGAATAATCCACACATCAGTACTGGCGAAGTACTGAATGATCCACAACTTCATATTGGGGAATTACTGAACGAACCATACATTATTACTGGGTAAGTACTGACTGATCCACACATTAGTACTGGAGATGTACTGAATGACCCCACCTTAGTACTGGGGAAGTACTGAATTATCCACACCTTGGTACTGGAGAAATACTGAATGATCTACACATTAGTACTGAATGTGTATTGAAGGATCCACAACTTAGTACTGGGGAAGTTCTGAATGATCCACACAATAGTACAAGAGCAGTACTGAATGATCCACAACTTTGTATTGGGGAAGTACTGAATTATCCACACATTATTACTGGGAAAGTACTGACTGATCCACACATTAGTACTGGATCAGTACTGAATGATCCACACCTTACTACTGGAGATGTTCTGAATTTTCCACACCTTGGTACTGGAGAAATACTGAGTGATCCACACATTAGTACTGGATATGTACTGAAGGATCCACAACTTTGTACTGTGGATGTAATGAATTATCCACACATTATTACTGGGGAAGTACTGAATAACCCACATATTAGTACTGGAGCAATACAGAATGAATTACACCTTAGTACTGGGGAAGTATTGAATGATCCACACATTAGTACTGGGGAAGTACTGAAGGATCCACAAATTAGTAATGGAGAATTACTGAATAGACCATACATTAGTACTGGAGAAGTACTAAATGATCCATACATTAGTACTGGATCAGTACTGAATGATCCACACCTTACTACTGGAGATGTACTGAATGATCCACAACTTAGAAATCGAGAATTACTGAATAATCCATAGATTAGTACTGGAGCAGTACTGAATGATCCACACATTAGTACTCGAGAAGTACTGAAGGATCCACACCTTAGTACTGGAGCAGTACTGAATGATTCACACCTTAGTACTGGAGAAATACTGAATTATCCACGCATTAGTACTGGGGACGTACTGAATGATCCACACATTAATACTGGAGATGTACTGAATGACCCCACCTTAGTACTGGGGAAGTACTGAATGATCCACACATTTGTACTCGAGAAGTACTGGAGGATCCACACCTTAGTACTGGAGTAGTACTGAGTGATCCACACAATAGTACAAGAGCTGTACTGAATGATCCACAACTTTGTATTGGGGAAGTGCTGAATTATACACACATTATTACTGGGGAAGTACTGACTGATCCACACATTAGTACTGGAGTAGTACTGAATGTTCCATGCCTTAGTACTGGGGAAGTACTGAATTATCCACACCTTAGTAATTGAGAACTACTTCATGATCCACACCTTAGTACTCGGAAAGTACTGAATGATCCACACCTTACTTCTGGAGATGTACTGAATGATCCACAACTTAGAAATGGAGAATTACTGAATAATCCATACATTAGTACTGGAGAAGTACTAAATGACCCATACATTAGTACTGGAGCAGTACTGAATGATCCACACCTTACTACTGGAGATGTACTGAATGATCCACACCTTAGAAATCGAGAACTACTTAATGATCCATACCTTAGTACTGGGAAAGTACTGAATGAACCACAAATAGTACTAGACCAGTACAGAATGATCCACACCTTCGTATTGGGGAAGTACTGAATGAACTACACATTAGTACTGAATTATTTACACATTAATACTGGATGAATACTAAATGATCAACATTTTAGTACTGGGGAGAACTGAATGATACACACATTAGTACTGGAGAAGTACTGAATGATCCACACATTAGTACTTGGAGAGTACTTAATTGTCCACACGTTAGTACTGGTGAAGTACTGAATGGTCCATACATTAGTATCGGAGAATTACTGAATGATCCACAATTTAGTACCGGGGAAGTACTGAATGGTCCATACATTAGTATCGGAGAAGTACTGAATGATCCACACATTAGTAGTGGGGAAGTACTGAATAATCCATACAATAGTACTAGAGCAGTACTGAATGATCCACACATTAGTACTGGAGCAGTATTAAATGATCCACACATTAGTACTAGGGAAGTACTCAATGATCCACATATTAGTACTGAAGTAGAGAATGACCCACAACTTAGTACTGGAGAAGTACGGAATGATCCATACATTAGTACTGGAGCAGTACTGAATGATCCACAACTTAGTACAGGGGATGTACACAATGATCCACATATTAGTACTTGAGAAATACTGAATGATCCACAGCTTAGAACTGAGGAAGTACTGGATGATCCAAAATTTGTACTGGAGAAGTTCTGAATGATCCACACCTTATTACTGGGGAAGTTCTGTAAGATGAATGATACACACATGGGTACTTGGGAAGTACAGAATGATGCAATCTTAGTACAGGAGAAGTATTGAAAGATCCACAAATTAATATTCCAGAACTACTGAATGATTCTCACCTTTGTACTGGGGAAGTACTCAATGATCCATATATTAGTACTGGCGAAGTACGGAATGATCCACAACGTCATACTGGAGAAGTACGGAATGATCGATACATTCGTACTGGAGCAATACTGAATGATCCACACCTTAGTACCGGAGAAGTACTGAATGATCCACAACTTAGAACTAGGGAAGTACTGAATGATCCAAAATTAGTACTGTGAAAGTACTGAATGATCCACACTTTAGTAATGGAGAAGAACTGAATGATGCACACATTAGTACTGGCGAAGTACTGAATTATACACATGAGTACTGGGGAATACTGAATGATCCACACATTAGTATTGAGGAAGTACTCATTGATCCACATATTAGTACTGGAGAATTACTGAATGACCCACAACTTAGTACTGGAGAAGTACGAAATGATCCATACATTAGTACTGGAGCAGAACAAATGATCCACACCATATTACTGGGGAAGTACTCAATGATCCACATATTAGTACTGGAGAAGTACTGAATGATCCACACCTTATTATTGAGGAAGTACTGTAAGATCCACACATTAGTACCGGAGCAGTACTGAATGAGCCACACCTTAGTGATGGAGAAGAACTGAATGATCCACATATTAGTACTGGGGAAGTCCTGAATTATCCACACATTTGTGATTGAGAAATACTCAGTGATCTACACATTAGTACTGGAACAGTGCTGAATGATCCTCACTTTAGTACTGGGGAAGTACTCAATGATCCACATAATAGTACTGGAGAAGTACGGAATGATCCATACATTAGTACTGGAGCAGTACTGAATGATCCACACCTTATTAATTGGGAAGTACTGGATGATCCACACATTAGTACTGGAGAAGTACTGAATGATCCACACAATTGTACTGGAGAAATGCTGAATGCTCCAAACCTTAGTACAGGTGAATTAATGAATTATGCACATATTAGTACTGGAGAAGTACTGAATGATACACACATTAGTACTGGGAAATACTGAATGATCCACACATTAGTACTGAGGAAGTACTCAATCATCCACATATTAGTACTGGAGAAGTACTGAATTACCCACAACTTAGTACTGCAGAAGTAGGTAATGATCCACACATTAGTACCGGGGAAGTACTGAAGGATGCACAACTTAGAAATGGAGAATTACTGAATAATCCATAGATTAGTACTGGAGCAGTACTGAATGATTCACACATTAGTACTCGAGATGTACTGAAGGATCCACACCTTAGTACTGGAGCAGTACTAAATGATTCACACCTTAGTACTGGAGAAATACTGAATTATCCACGCATTAGTACTGGGGAAGTACTGAATGATCCACACATTAATACTGGAGATGTACTGAATGACCCCACGTTAGTACTGGGGAAGTACTGAATGATCCACACATTTGTGATTGAGAAATACTCAGTGATCTACACATTAGTACTGGAACAGTGCTGAATGATCCTCACTTTAGTACTGGGGAAGTACTCAATGATCCACATAATAGTACTGGAGAAGTACGGAATGATCCATACATTAGTACTGGAGCAGTACTGAATGATCCACACCTTATTAATTGGGAAGTACTGGATGATCCACATAATAGTACTGGAGAAGTACGGAATGATCCATACATTAGTACTGGAGCAGTACTGAATGATCCACACCTTATTAATTGGGAAGTACTGGATGATCCACACATTAGTACTGGAGAAGTACTGAATGATCCACACAATTGTACTGGAGAAATGCTGAATGCTCCAAACCTTAGTACAGGTGAATTAATGAATTATGCACATATTAGTACTGGAGAAGTACTGAATGATACACACATTAGTACTGGGAAATACTGAATGATCCACACATTAGTACTGAGGAAGTACTCAATCATCCACATATTAGTACTGGAGAAGTACTGAATTACCCACAACTTAGTACTGCAGAAGTAGGTAATGATCCACACATTAGTACCGGGGAAGTACTGAAGGATCCACAACTTAGAAATGGAGAATTACTGAATAATCCATAGATTAGTACTGGAGCAGTACTGAATGATTCACACATTAGTACTCGAGATGTACTGAAGGATCCACACCTTAGTACTGGAGCAGTACTGAATGATTCACACCTTAGTACTGGAGAAATACTGAATTATCCACGCATTAGTACTGGGGAAGTACTGAATGATCCACACATTAACACTGGAGATGTACTGAATGACCCCACGTTAGTACTGGGGAAGTACTGAATGATCCACACATTTGTACTCGAGAAGTACTGAAGGATCCACACCTTCGTATTGGGGAATTACTGAATGAACCATACATTATTACTGGGGAAGTACTGACTGATCCACACATTAGTACTGGAGTAGTACTGAATGTTCCATGCCTTAGTACTGGGGAAGTACTAAATTATCCACTCCTTGGTACTGGGGAAATACTGAATGATCCACACATTAGTACTGGATATGTACTGAAGGATCCACAACGTAATACTGGGGAAGTTCTGAATGATCCACACAATAGTACAAGAGCAGTACTGAATGATCCACGCATTAGTACTGGGGAAGTACTGAATGATCCACACATTTGTACTCGAGAAGTACTGGAGGATCCACACCTTAGTACTGGAGTAGTACTGAGTGATCCACACAATAGTACAAGAGCAGTACTGAATGATCCACAACTTTGTATTGGGGAAGTGCTGAATTATACACACATTATTACTGGGGAAGTACTGACTGATCCACACATTAGTACTGGAGTAGTACTGAATGTTCCATGCCTTAGTACTGGGGAAGTACTGAATTATCCACACCTTGGTACTGGAGAAATGCTGAATGATCCACACATTAGTACTGGATATGTACTGAAGGATCCACAACTTAGTACTGGGGAAGTACTGAATGATCCACACAATAGTACAAGAGCAGTACTGAATGATCCACAACTTTGTATTGGGGAAGTACTGAATTATCCACACATTATTACTGGGGAAGTACTGACTGATCCACACATTAGTACTGGAGCAGTACTGAATGATCCACACCTTAGCCTGCGGAAGTACTAATTTATCCACACCTTAGTACTAGGGAACTACGGAATTATCCACACATTAGTACTGGGGAAGTACTGACTGATCCACACATTAGTACTGGAGCAGTATTGAATGATCCACACCTTAGACTGCGGTAGTACTGAATTATCCACACCTTAGTACTAGGGAACTACAGATTATCCACACATTAGTACTGGGGAAGTACTGAAGGATCCACAAATTAGTAATGGAGAATTACTGAATAGTCCATACATTAGTACTGGAGAAGTACTAAATGATCCATACATTAGTACTGGATCAGTACTGAATGATCCACACCTTACTACTGGAGATGTACTGAATGATCCACACCTTAGTAATCGAGAACTACTTAATGATCCACACCTTAGTACTGGGAAAGTACTGAATGAACCACAAATAGTACTAGACCAGTACAGAATGATCCACACCTTCGTATTAGGGAAGTACTGAATGAACTACACATTAGTACTGAATTATTTACACATTAATACTGGATGAATATTAAATGATCAACATTTTAGTACTGGTGAGAACTGAATGATACACACATTAGTACAGGAGAAGTACTGAATGATCGACACATTAGTACTTGGGGAGTACTTAATTGTCCACACGTTAGTACTGGCGAAGTACTGAATGATCCACACCTTATTATTGAGGAAGTACTGTAAGATCCACACATTAGTACCGGAGCAGTACTGAATGATCCATACCTTAGTGATGGAGAAGAACTGAATGATCCACATATTAGTACTGGGGAAGTCCTGAATTATCCACACATTTGTGATTGAGAAATACTCAATGATCTACACATTAGTACTGGAACAGTGCTGAATGATCCTCACTTTAGTACTGGGGAAGTACTCAATGATCCACATATTAGTACTAGAGAAATACTGAATGATCCACAACTTAGAACTGAGGAAGTACTGGACGATCCAAAATTTGTACTGGAGAAGTTCTGATTGATCCACACCTTATTACTGGGGAAGTTCTGTAAGATCAATGATACACACATGTGTACTTGGGAAGTACTGAATGTTCCAACCTTAGTACAGGAGAAGTATTGGAAGATTCACACATTAATACTCGTGAAGTACTGAATGATTCTCACCTTTCTACTGGGGAAGTACTCAATGATCCATATATTAGTACTGGCGAAGTACGGAATGATCCACAACGTCATACTGGAGAAGTACGGGATGATCGATACGTTTGTACTGGAGCAATACTGAATGATCCACACCTTAGTACCGGAGAAGTACTGAATGATCCACAGCTTAGAACAAAGGAAGTACTGAATGATCCAAAATTAGTACTGTGAAAGTACTGAATGATCCACACTTTAATAATGGAGAAGAACTGAATGATGCACACATTAGTACTGGCGAAGTACTGAATTATACACATGAGTACTGGGGAATACTGAATGATCCACACATTAGTACTGAGGAAGTACTCATTGATCCACATATTAGTACTGGAGAATTACTGAATGACCCACAACTTAGTACTGGAGAAGTACGAAATGATCCATACATTTGTACTGGAGCAGAACTAAATGATCCACACCATATTACTGGGGAAATACTCAATGATCCACATATTAGTACTGGAGAAGTACTATATGATCCACACCTTATTATTGAGGAAGTACTGTAAGATCCACACATTAGTACCGGAGCAGTACTGAATGATCCACACCTTAGCGATGGAGAAGAACTGAATGATCCACATATTAGTACTGGGGAAGTCCTGAATTATCCACACATTTGTGATTGAGAAATACTCAATGATCTACACATTAGTACTGGAACAGTGCTGAATGATCCTCACTTTAGTACTGGGGAAGTACTCAATGATCCACATATTAGTACTAGAGAAATACTGAATGATCCACAACTTAGAACTGAGGAAGTACTTGACGATCCAAAATTTGTACTGGAGAAGTTCTGATTGATCCACACCTTATTACTGGGGAAGTTCTGTAAGATCAATGATACACACATGTGTACTTGGGAAGTACTGAATGTTCGAACCTTAGTACAGGAGAAGTATTGAAAGATTCACACATTAATACTCGTGAAGTACTGAATGATTCTCACCTTTCTACTGGGGAAGTACTCAATGATCCATATATTAGTACTGGCAAAGTACGGAATGATCCACAACGTCATACTGGAGAAGAACGGAATGATCGATACATTTGTACTGGAGCAATACTGAATGATCCACACCTTAGTACCGGAGAAGTACTGAATGATCCACAACTTAGAACAAAGGAAGTACTGAATGATCCAAAATTAGTACTGTGAAAGTACTGAATGATCCACACTTTAGTAATGGAGAAGAACTGAATGATGCACACATTAGTACTGGCGAAGTACTGAATTATACACATGAATACTCGGGAATACTGAATGATCTACACTTTAGTCCTGGGGAAGTACTCATTGATCCACATATTAGTACTGGAGAATTACTGAATGACCCACAACTTAGTACTGAAGAAGTACGAAATGATCCATAAATTAGTAATGGAGCAGAACTAAATGATCCACACCATATTACTGGGGAAGTACTCAATGATCCACATATTAGTACTGGAGAAGTACTGAATGATCCACACCTTATTATTGTGGAAGTTCTGTAAGATCCACACATTAGTACCGGAGCAGTACTGAATGATCCACACCTTAGTAATGGAGAAGAACTGAATGATCCACATATTAGTACTGGGGAAGTCCTGAATTATCCACACCATATTACTGGGGAAGTACTCAATGATCCACATGTTAGTAGTGGAGAAGTACTGAATGATCCACACCTTATTATTGTGGAAGTACTGTAAGATCCACACATTAGTACCGGAGCAGAACTGAATGATCCTGACCTTAGTAATGGAAAAGAACTGAATGATCCACATATTAGTATTGGGGAAGCCCTGAATTATCCACACATTTGTGATTGATAAATACTCAGTGATCTACACATTAGTACTGGAACAGTGCTGAATGATCCTCACTTTAGTACTGGGGAAGTACTCAATGATCCACATAATAGTACTGGAGAAGTACTGAATGACCCAAAACTTAGTACTGGAGAAGTACGGAATGATCCATACATTAGTACTGGAGCAGTACTGAATGCTCCACACAATTGTACTGGAGAAATGCTGAATGCTCCAAACCTTAGTACAGGTGAATTAATGAATTATGCACATATTAGTACTGGAGAAGTACTGAATGATACACACAATAGTACTGGGAAATACTGAATGTTCCACACATTAGTACTGAGGAAGTACTCAATCATCCACATATTAGTAGTGGAGGAGTACTGAATGACCCATAACTTAGTACTGCAGAAGTAGGTAATGATCCACACATTAGTACCGGGGAAGTACTGAAGGATCCACAACTTAGAAATGGAGAATTACTGAATAATCCATAGATTAGTACTGGAGCAGTACTGAATGATCCACACATTAGTACTCGAGAAGTACTGAAGGATCCACACCTTAGTACTGGAGCAGTACTGTATGATTCACACCTTAGTACTGGAGAAATACTGAATTATCCACGCATTAGTACTGGGGAAGTACTGAATGATCCACATATTAATACTGGAGATGTACTGAATGACCCCACCTTAGTACTGGGGAAGTACTGAATGATCCACACATTTGTACTCGAGAAGTACTGAAGGATCCACACCTTAGTACTGGAGCAGTACTGAATAATCCACACATCAGTACTGGCGAAGTACTGAATGATCCACACCTTACTACTGGAGATGTACTGAATGATCCACACCTTAGTAATCGAGAACTACTTAATGATCCACACCTTAGTACTGGGAAAGTACTGAATGAACCACAAATAGTACTTGACCAGTACAGAATGATCCACACCTTCGTATTAGGGAAGTACTGAATGAACTACACATTAGTACTGAATTATTTACACATTAATACTGGATGAATATTAAATGATCAACATTTTAGTACTGGTGAGAAATGAATGATACACACATTAGTACAGGAGAAGTACTGAATGATCGACACATTAGTACTTGGGGAGTACTTAATTGTCCACACGTTAGTACTGGCGAAGTACTGAATGATCCACACCTTATTATTGAGGAAGTACTGTAAGATCCACACATTAGTACCGGAGCAGTACTGAATGATCCATACCTTAGTGATGGAGAAGAACTGAATGATCCACATATTAGTACTGGGGAAGTCCTGAATTATCCACACATTTGTGATTGAGAAATACTCAATGATCTACACATTAGTACTGGAACAGTGCTGAATGATCCTCACTTTAGTACTGGGGAAGTACTCAATGATCCACATATTAGTACTAGAGAAATACTGAATGATCCACAACTTAGAACTGAGGAAGTACTGGACGATCCAAAATTTGTACTGGAGAAGTTCTGATTGATCCACACCTTATTACTGGGGAAGTTCTGTAAGATCAATGATACACACATGTGTACTTGGGAAGTACTGAATGTTCCAACCTTAGTACAGGAGAAGTATTGGAAGATTCACACATTAACACTCGTGAAGTACTGAATGATTCTCACCTTTCTACTGGGGAAGTACTCAATGATCCATATATTAGTACTGGCGAAGTACGGAATGATCCACAACGTCATACTGGAGAAGTACGGGATGATCGATACATTTGTACTGGAGCAATACTGAATGATCCACACCTTAGTACCGGAGAAGTACTGAATGATCCACAGCTTAGAACAAAGGAAGTACTGAATGATCCAAAATTAGTACTGTGAAAGTACTGAATGATCCACACTTTAATAATGGAGAAGAACTGAATGATGCACACATTAGTACTGGCGAAGTACTGAATTATACACATGAGTACTGGGGAATACTGAATGATCCACACATTAGTACTGAGGAAGTACTCATTGATCCACATATTAGTACTGGAGAATTACTGAATGACCCACAACTTAGTACTGGAGAAGTACGAAATGATCCATACATTTGTACTGGAGCAGAACTAAATGATCCACACCATATTACTGGGGAAATACTCAATGATCCACATATTAGTACTGGAGAAGTACTATATGATCCACACCTTATTATTGAGGAAGTACTGTAAGATCCACACATTAGTACCGGAGCAGTACTGAATGATCCACACCTTAGCGATGGAGAAGAACTGAATGATCCACATATTAGTACTGGGGAAGTCCTGAATTATCCACACATTTGTGATTGAGAAATACTCAATGATCTACACATTAGTACTGGAACAGTGCTGAATGATCCTCACTTTAGTACTGGGGAAGTACTCAATGATCCACATATTAGTACTAGAGAAATACTGAATGATCCACAACTTAGAACTGAGGAAGTACTTGACGATCCAAAATTTGTACTGGAGAAGTTCTGATTGATCCACACCTTATTACTGGGGAAGTTCTGTAAGATCAATGATACACACATGTGTACTTGGGAAGTACTGAATGTTCGAACCTTAGTACAGGAGAAGTATTGAAAGATTCACACATTAATACTCGTGAAGTACTGAATGATTCTCACCTTTCTACTGGGGAAGTACTCAATGATCCATATATTAGTACTGGCAAAGTACGGAATGATCCACAACGTCATACTGGAGAAGAACGGAATGATCGATACATTTGTACTGGAGCAATACTGAATGATCCACACCTTAGTACCGGAGAAGTACTGAATGATCCACAACTTAGAACAAAGGAAGTACTGAATGATCCAAAATTAGTACTGTGAAAGTACTGAATGATCCACACTTTAGTAATGGAGAAGAACTGAATGATGCACACATTAGTACTGGCGAAGTACTGAATTATACACATGAATACTCGGGAATACTGAATGATCTACACTTTAGTCCTGGGGAAGTACTCATTGATCCACATATTAGTACTGGAGAATTACTGAATGACCCACAACTTAGTACTGAAGAAGTACGAAATGATCCATAAATTAGTAATGGAGCAGAACTAAATGATCCACACCATATTACTGGGGAAGTACTCAATGATCCACATATTAGTACTGGAGAAGTACTGAATGATCCACACCTTATTATTGTGGAAGTTCTGTAAGATCCACACATTAGTACCGGAGCAGTACTGAATGATCCACACCTTAGTAATGGAGAAGAACTGAATGATCCACATATTAGTACTGGGGAAGTCCTGAATTATCCACACCATATTACTGGGGAAGTACTCAATGATCCACATATTAGTAGTGGAGAAGTACTGAATGATCCACACCTTATTATTGTGGAAGTACTGTAAGATCCACACATTAGTACCGGAGCAGAACTGAATGATCCTGACCTTAGTAATGGAAAAGAACTGAATGATCCACATATTAGTATTGGGGAAGTCCTGAATTATCCACACATTTGTGATTGATAAATACTCAGTGATCTACACATTAGTACTGGAACAGTGCTGAATGATCCTCACTTTAGTACTGGGGAAGTACTCAATGATCCACATAATAGTACTGGAGAAGTACTGAATGACCCAAAACTTAGTACTGGAGAAGTACGGAATGATCCATACATTAGTACTGGAGCAGTACTAAATGATCCACACCTTATTAATTGGGAAGTACTGGATGATCCACACATTAGTACTGGAGAAGTACTGAATGCTCCACACAATTGTACTGGAGAAATGCTGAATGCTCCAAACCTTAGTACAGGTGAATTAATGAATTATGCACATATTAGTACTGGAGAAGTACTGAATGATACACACAATAGTACTGGGAAATACTGAATGTTCCACACATTAGTACTGAGGAAGTACTCAATCATCCACATATTAGTAGTGGAGGAGTACTGAATGACCCATAACTTAGTACTGCAGAAGTAGGTAATGATCCACACATTAGTACCGGGGAAGTACTGAAGGATCCACAACTTAGAAATGGAGAATTACTGAATAATCCATAGATTAGTACTGGAGCAGTACTGAATGATCCACACATTAGTACTCGAGAAGTACTGAAGGATCCACACCTTAGTACTGGAGCAGTACTGTATGATTCACACCTTAGTACTGGAGAAATACTGAATTATCCACGCATTAGTACTGGGGAAGTACTGAATGATCCACATATTAATACTGGAGATGTACTGAATGACCCCACCTTAGTACTGGGGAAGTACTGAATGATCCACACATTTGTACTCGAGAAGTACTGAAGGATCCACACCTTAGTACTGGAGCAGTACTGAATAATCCACACATCAGTACTGGCGAAGTACTGAATGATCCACAACTTCATATTGGGGAATTACTGAACGAACCATACATTATTACTGGGTAAGTACTGACTGATCCACACATTAGTACTGGAGATGTACTGAATGACCCCACCTTAGTACTGGGGAAGTACTGAATTATCCACACCTTGGTACTGGAGAAATACTGAATGATCTACACATTAGTACTGAATGTGTATTGAAGGATCCACAACTTAGTACTGGGGAAGTTCTGAATGATCCACACAATAGTACAAGAGCAGTACTGAATGATCCACAACTTTGTATTGGGGAAGTACTGAATTATCCACACATTATTACTGGGGAAGTACTGACTGATCCACACATTAGTACTGGAGCAGTACTGAATGATCCACACATTAGTACTGGAGCAGTACTGAATGATCCACACATTAGTACTGGATCAGTACTGAATGATCCACACCTTACTACTGGAGATGTTCTGAATTTTCCACACCTTGGTACTGGAGAAATACTGAGTGATCCACACATTAGTACTGGATATGTACTGAAGGATCCACAACTTTGTACTGTGGATGTAATGAATTATCCACACATTATTACTGGGGAAGTACTGAATAACCCACATATTAGTACTGGAGCAATACAGAATGAATTACACCTTAGTACTGGGGAAGTATTGAATGATCCACACATTAGTACTGGGGAAGTACTGAAGGATCCACAAATTAGTAATGGAGAATTACTGAATAGACCATACATTAGTACTGGAGAAGTACTAAATGATCCATACATTAGTACTGGATCAGTACTGAATGATCCACACCTTACTACTGGAGATGTACTGAATGATCCACAACTTAGAAATCGAGAATTACTGAATAATCCATAGATTAGTACTGGAGCAGTACTGAATGATCCACACATTAGTACTCGAGAAGTACTGAAGGATCCACACCTTAGTACTGGAGCAGTACTGAATGATTCACACCTTAGTACTGGAGAAATACTGAATTATCCACGCATTAGTACTGGGGACGTACTGAATGATCCACACATTAATACTGGAGATGTACTGAATGACCCCACCTTAGTACTGGGGAAGTACTGAATGATCCACACATTTGTACTCGAGAAGTACTGGAGGATCCACACCTTAGTACTGGAGTAGTACTGAGTGATCCACACAATAGTACAAGAGCTGTACTGAATGATCCACAACTTTGTATTGGGGAAGTGCTGAATTATACACACATTATTACTGGGGAAGTACTGACTGATCCACACATTAGTACTGGAGTAGTACTGAATGTTCCATGCCTTAGTACTGGGGAAGTACTGAATTATCCACACCTTAGTAATTGAGAACTACTTCATGATCCACACCTTAGTACTCGGAAAGTACTGAATGATCCACACCTTACTTCTGGAGATGTACTGAATGATCCACAACTTAGAAATGGAGAATTACTGAATAATCCATACATTAGTACTGGAGAAGTACTAAATGACCCATACATTAGTACTGGAGCAGTACTGAATGATCCACACCTTACTACTGGAGATGTACTGAATGATCCACACCTTAGAAATCGAGAACTACTTAATGATCCATACCTTAGTACTGGGAAAGTACTGAATGAACCACAAATAGTACTAGACCAGTACAGAATGATCCACACCTTCGTATTGGGGAAGTACTGAATGAACTACACATTAGTACTGAATTATTTACACATTAATACTGGATGAATACTAAATGATCAACATTTTAGTACTGGGGAGAACTGAATGATACACACATTAGTACTGGAGAAGTACTGAATGATCCACACATTAGTACTTGGAGAGTACTTAATTGTCCACACGTTAGTACTGGTGAAGTACTGAATGGTCCATACATTAGTATCGGAGAATTACTGAATGATCCACAATTTAGTACCGGGGAAGTACTGAATGGTCCATACATTAGTATCGGAGAAGTACTGAATGATCCACACATTAGTAGTGGGGAAGTACTGAATAATCCATACAATAGTACTAGAGCAGTACTGAATGATCCACACATTAGTACTGGAGCAGTATTAAATGATCCACACATTAGTACTAGGGAAGTACTCAATGATCCACATATTAGTACTGAAGTAGAGAATGACCCACAACTTAGTACTGGAGAAGTACGGAATGATCCATACATTAGTACTGGAGCAGTACTGAATGATCCACAACTTAGTACAGGGGATGTACACAATGATCCACATATTAGTACTTGAGAAATACTGAATGATCCACAGCTTAGAACTGAGGAAGTACTGGATGATCCAAAATTTGTACTGGAGAAGTTCTGAATGATCCACACCTTATTACTGGGGAAGTTCTGTAAGATGAATGATACACACATGGGTACTTGGGAAGTACAGAATGATGCAATCTTAGTACAGGAGAAGTATTGAAAGATCCACAAATTAATATTCCAGAACTACTGAATGATTCTCACCTTTGTACTGGGGAAGTACTCAATGATCCATATATTAGTACTGGCGAAGTACGGAATGATCCACAACGTCATACTGGAGAAGTACGGAATGATCGATACATTCGTACTGGAGCAATACTGAATGATCCACACCTTAGTACCGGAGAAGTACTGAATGATCCACAACTTAGAACTAGGGAAGTACTGAATGATCCAAAATTAGTACTGTGAAAGTACTGAATGATCCACACTTTAGTAATGGAGAAGAACTGAATGATGCACACATTAGTACTGGCGAAGTACTGAATTATACACATGAGTACTGGGGAATACTGAATGATCCACACATTAGTATTGAGGAAGTACTCATTGATCCACATATTAGTACTGGAGAATTACTGAATGACCCACAACTTAGTACTGGAGAAGTACGAAATGATCCATACATTAGTACTGGAGCAGAACAAATGATCCACACCATATTACTGGGGAAGTACTCAATGATCCACATATTAGTACTGGAGAAGTACTGAATGATCCACACCTTATTATTGAGGAAGTACTGTAAGATCCACACATTAGTACCGGAGCAGTACTGAATGAGCCACACCTTAGTGATGGAGAAGAACTGAATGATCCACATATTAGTACTGGGGAAGTCCTGAATTATCCACACATTTGTGATTGAGAAATACTCAGTGATCTACACATTAGTACTGGAACAGTGCTGAATGATCCTCACTTTAGTACTGGGGAAGTACTCAATGATCCACATAATAGTACTGGAGAAGTACGGAATGATCCATACATTAGTACTGGAGCAGTACTGAATGATCCACACCTTATTAATTGGGAAGTACTGGATGATCCACACATTAGTACTGGAGAAGTACTGAATGATCCACACAATTGTACTGGAGAAATGCTGAATGCTCCAAACCTTAGTACAGGTGAATTAATGAATTATGCACATATTAGTACTGGAGAAGTACTGAATGATACACACATTAGTACTGGGAAATACTGAATGATCCACACATTAGTACTGAGGAAGTACTCAATCATCCACATATTAGTACTGGAGAAGTACTGAATTACCCACAACTTAGTACTGCAGAAGTAGGTAATGATCCACACATTAGTACCGGGGAAGTACTGAAGGATGCACAACTTAGAAATGGAGAATTACTGAATAATCCATAGATTAGTACTGGAGCAGTACTGAATGATTCACACATTAGTACTCGAGATGTACTGAAGGATCCACACCTTAGTACTGGAGCAGTACTAAATGATTCACACCTTAGTACTGGAGAAATACTGAATTATCCACGCATTAGTACTGGGGAAGTACTGAATGATCCACACATTAATACTGGAGATGTACTGAATGACCCCACGTTAGTACTGGGGAAGTACTGAATGATCCACACATTTGTGATTGAGAAATACTCAGTGATCTACACATTAGTACTGGAACAGTGCTGAATGATCCTCACTTTAGTACTGGGGAAGTACTCAATGATCCACATAATAGTACTGGAGAAGTACGGAATGATCCATACATTAGTACTGGAGCAGTACTGAATGATCCACACCTTATTAATTGGGAAGTACTGGATGATCCACATAATAGTACTGGAGAAGTACGGAATGATCCATACATTAGTACTGGAGCAGTACTGAATGATCCACACCTTATTAATTGGGAAGTACTGGATGATCCACACATTAGTACTGGAGAAGTACTGAATGATCCACACAATTGTACTGGAGAAATGCTGAATGCTCCAAACCTTAGTACAGGTGAATTAATGAATTATGCACATATTAGTACTGGAGAAGTACTGAATGATACACACATTAGTACTGGGAAATACTGAATGATCCACACATTAGTACTGAGGAAGTACTCAATCATCCACATATTAGTACTGGAGAAGTACTGAATTACCCACAACTTAGTACTGCAGAAGTAGGTAATGATCCACACATTAGTACCGGGGAAGTACTGAAGGATCCACAACTTAGAAATGGAGAATTACTGAATAATCCATAGATTAGTACTGGAGCAGTACTGAATGATTCACACATTAGTACTCGAGATGTACTGAAGGATCCACACCTTAGTACTGGAGCAGTACTGAATGATTCACACCTTAGTACTGGAGAAATACTGAATTATCCACGCATTAGTACTGGGGAAGTACTGAATGATCCACACATTAACACTGGAGATGTACTGAATGACCCCACGTTAGTACTGGGGAAGTACTGAATGATCCACACATTTGTACTCGAGAAGTACTGAAGGATCCACACCTTCGTATTGGGGAATTACTGAATGAACCATACATTATTACTGGGGAAGTACTGACTGATCCACACATTAGTACTGGAGTAGTACTGAATGTTCCATGCCTTAGTACTGGGGAAGTACTAAATTATCCACTCCTTGGTACTGGGGAAATACTGAATGATCCACACATTAGTACTGGATATGTACTGAAGGATCCACAACGTAATACTGGGGAAGTTCTGAATGATCCACACAATAGTACAAGAGCAGTACTGAATGATCCACGCATTAGTACTGGGGAAGTACTGAATGATCCACACATTTGTACTCGAGAAGTACTGGAGGATCCACACCTTAGTACTGGAGTAGTACTGAGTGATCCACACAATAGTACAAGAGCAGTACTGAATGATCCACAACTTTGTATTGGGGAAGTGCTGAATTATACACACATTATTACTGGGGAAGTACTGACTGATCCACACATTAGTACTGGAGTAGTACTGAATGTTCCATGCCTTAGTACTGGGGAAGTACTGAATTATCCACACCTTGGTACTGGAGAAATGCTGAATGATCCACACATTAGTACTGGATATGTACTGAAGGATCCACAACTTAGTACTGGGGAAGTACTGAATGATCCACACAATAGTACAAGAGCAGTACTGAATGATCCACAACTTTGTATTGGGGAAGTACTGAATTATCCACACATTATTACTGGGGAAGTACTGACTGATCCACACATTAGTACTGGAGCAGTACTGAATGATCCACACCTTAGCCTGCGGAAGTACTAATTTATCCACACCTTAGTACTAGGGAACTACGGAATTATCCACACATTAGTACTGGGGAAGTACTGACTGATCCACACATTAGTACTGGAGCAGTATTGAATGATCCACACCTTAGACTGCGGTAGTACTGAATTATCCACACCTTAGTACTAGGAAACTACAGATTATCCACACATTAGTACTGGGGAAGTACTGAAGGATCCACAAATTAGTAATGGAGAATTACTGAATAGTCCATACATTAGTACTGGAGAAGTACTAAATGATCCATACATTAGTACTGGATCAGTACTGAATGATCCACACCTTACTACTGGAGATGTACTGAATGATCCACACCTTAGTAATCGAGAACTACTTAATGATCCACACCTTAGTACTGGGAAAGTACTGAATGAACCACAAATAGTACTAGACCAGTACAGAATGATCCACACCTTCGTATTAGGGAAGTACTGAATGAACTACACATTAGTACTGAATTATTTACACATTAATACTGGATGAATATTAAATGATCAACATTTTAGTACTGGTGAGAACTGAATGATACACACATTAGTACAGGAGAAGTACTGAATGATCGACACATTAGTACTTGGGGAGTACTTAATTGTCCACACGTTAGTACTGGCGAAGTACTGAATGATCCACACCTTATTATTGAGGAAGTACTGTAAGATCCACACATTAGTACCGGAGCAGTACTGAATGATCCATACCTTAGTGATGGAGAAGAACTGAATGATCCACATATTAGTACTGGGGAAGTCCTGAATTATCCACACATTTGTGATTGAGAAATACTCAATGATCTACACATTAGTACTGGAACAGTGCTGAATGATCCTCACTTTAGTACTGGGGAAGTACTCAATGATCCACATATTAGTACTAGAGAAATACTGAATGATCCACAACTTAGAACTGAGGAAGTACTGGACGATCCAAAATTTGTACTGGAGAAGTTCTGATTGATCCACACCTTATTACTGGGGAAGTTCTGTAAGATCAATGATACACACATGTGTACTTGGGAAGTACTGAATGTTCCAACCTTAGTACAGGAGAAGTATTGGAAGATTCACACATTAATACTCGTGAAGTACTGAATGATTCTCACCTTTCTACTGGGGAAGTACTCAATGATCCATATATTAGTACTGGCGAAGTACGGAATGATCCACAACGTCATACTGGAGAAGTACGGGATGATCGATACGTTTGTACTGGAGCAATACTGAATGATCCACACCTTAGTACCGGAGAAGTACTGAATGATCCACAGCTTAGAACAAAGGAAGTACTGAATGATCCAAAATTAGTACTGTGAAAGTACTGAATGATCCACACTTTAATAATGGAGAAGAACTGAATGATGCACACATTAGTACTGGCGAAGTACTGAATTATACACATGAGTACTGGGGAATACTGAATGATCCACACATTAGTACTGAGGAAGTACTCATTGATCCACATATTAGTACTGGAGAATTACTGAATGACCCACAACTTAGTACTGGAGAAGTACGAAATGATCCATACATTTGTACTGGAGCAGAACTAAATGATCCACACCATATTACTGGGGAAATACTCAATGATCCACATATTAGTACTGGAGAAGTACTATATGATCCACACCTTATTATTGAGGAAGTACTGTAAGATCCACACATTAGTACCGGAGCAGTACTGAATGATCCACACCTTAGCGATGGAGAAGAACTGAATGATCCACATATTAGTACTGGGGAAGTCCTGAATTATCCACACATTTGTGATTGAGAAATACTCAATGATCTACACATTAGTACTGGAACAGTGCTGAATGATCCTCACTTTAGTACTGGGGAAGTACTCAATGATCCACATATTAGTACTAGAGAAATACTGAATGATCCACAACTTAGAACTGAGGAAGTACTTGACGATCCAAAATTTGTACTGGAGAAGTTCTGATTGATCCACACCTTATTACTGGGGAAGTTCTGTAAGATCAATGATACACACATGTGTACTTGGGAAGTACTGAATGTTCGAACCTTAGTACAGGAGAAGTATTGAAAGATTCACACATTAATACTCGTGAAGTACTGAATGATTCTCACCTTTCTACTGGGGAAGTACTCAATGATCCATATATTAGTACTGGCAAAGTACGGAATGATCCACAACGTCATACTGGAGAAGAACGGAATGATCGATACATTTGTACTGGAGCAATACTGAATGATCCACACCTTAGTACCGGAGAAGTACTGAATGATCCACAACTTAGAACAAAGGAAGTACTGAATGATCCAAAATTAGTACTGTGAAAGTACTGAATGATCCACACTTTAGTAATGGAGAAGAACTGAATGATGCACACATTAGTACTGGCGAAGTACTGAATTATACACATGAATACTCGGGAATACTGAATGATCTACACTTTAGTCCTGGGGAAGTACTCATTGATCCACATATTAGTACTGGAGAATTACTGAATGACCCACAACTTAGTACTGAAGAAGTACGAAATGATCCATAAATTAGTAATGGAGCAGAACTAAATGATCCACACCATATTACTGGGGAAGTACTCAATGATCCACATATTAGTACTGGAGAAGTACTGAATGATCCACACCTTATTATTGTGGAAGTTCTGTAAGATCCACACATTAGTACCGGAGCAGTACTGAATGATCCACACCTTAGTAATGGAGAAGAACTGAATGATCCACATATTAGTACTGGGGAAGTCCTGAATTATCCACACCATATTACTGGGGAAGTACTCAATGATCCACATGTTAGTAGTGGAGAAGTACTGAATGATCCACACCTTATTATTGTGGAAGTACTGTAAGATCCACACATTAGTACCGGAGCAGAACTGAATGATCCTGACCTTAGTAATGGAAAAGAACTGAATGATCCACATATTAGTATTGGGGAAGCCCTGAATTATCCACACATTTGTGATTGATAAATACTCAGTGATCTACACATTAGTACTGGAACAGTGCTGAATGATCCTCACTTTAGTACTGGGGAAGTACTCAATGATCCACATAATAGTACTGGAGAAGTACTGAATGACCCAAAACTTAGTACTGGAGAAGTACGGAATGATCCATACATTAGTACTGGAGCAGTACTGAATGCTCCACACAATTGTACTGGAGAAATGCTGAATGCTCCAAACCTTAGTACAGGTGAATTAATGAATTATGCACATATTAGTACTGGAGAAGTACTGAATGATACACACAATAGTACTGGGAAATACTGAATGTTCCACACATTAGTACTGAGGAAGTACTCAATCATCCACATATTAGTAGTGGAGGAGTACTGAATGACCCATAACTTAGTACTGCAGAAGTAGGTAATGATCCACACATTAGTACCGGGGAAGTACTGAAGGATCCACAACTTAGAAATGGAGAATTACTGAATAATCCATAGATTAGTACTGGAGCAGTACTGAATGATCCACACATTAGTACTCGAGAAGTACTGAAGGATCCACACCTTAGTACTGGAGCAGTACTGTATGATTCACACCTTAGTACTGGAGAAATACTGAATTATCCACGCATTAGTACTGGGGAAGTACTGAATGATCCACATATTAATACTGGAGATGTACTGAATGACCCCACCTTAGTACTGGGGAAGTACTGAATGATCCACACATTTGTACTCGAGAAGTACTGAAGGATCCACACCTTAGTACTGGAGCAGTACTGAATAATCCACACATCAGTACTGGCGAAGTACTGAATGATCCACACCTTACTACTGGAGATGTACTGAATGATCCACACCTTAGTAATCGAGAACTACTTAATGATCCACACCTTAGTACTGGGAAAGTACTGAATGAACCACAAATAGTACTAGACCAGTACAGAATGATCCACACCTTCGTATTAGGGAAGTACTGAATGAACTACACATTAGTACTGAATTATTTACACATTAATACTGGATGAATATTAAATGATCAACATTTTAGTACTGGTGAGAAATGAATGATACACACATTAGTACAGGAGAAGTACTGAATGATCGACACATTAGTACTTGGGGAGTACTTAATTGTCCACACGTTAGTACTGGCGAAGTACTGAATGATCCACACCTTATTATTGAGGAAGTACTGTAAGATCCACACATTAGTACCGGAGCAGTACTGAATGATCCATACCTTAGTGATGGAGAAGAACTGAATGATCCACATATTAGTACTGGGGAAGTCCTGAATTATCCACACATTTGTGATTGAGAAATACTCAATGATCTACACATTAGTACTGGAACAGTGCTGAATGATCCTCACTTTAGTACTGGGGAAGTACTCAATGATCCACATATTAGTACTAGAGAAATACTGAATGATCCACAACTTAGAACTGAGGAAGTACTGGACGATCCAAAATTTGTACTGGAGAAGTTCTGATTGATCCACACCTTATTACTGGGGAAGTTCTGTAAGATCAATGATACACACATGTGTACTTGGGAAGTACTGAATGTTCCAACCTTAGTACAGGAGAAGTATTGGAAGATTCACACATTAACACTCGTGAAGTACTGAATGATTCTCACCTTTCTACTGGGGAAGTACTCAATGATCCATATATTAGTACTGGCGAAGTACGGAATGATCCACAACGTCATACTGGAGAAGTACGGGATGATCGATACATTTGTACTGGAGCAATACTGAATGATCCACACCTTAGTACCGGAGAAGTACTGAATGATCCACAGCTTAGAACAAAGGAAGTACTGAATGATCCAAAATTAGTACTGTGAAAGTACTGAATGATCCACACTTTAATAATGGAGAAGAACTGAATGATGCACACATTAGTACTGGCGAAGTACTGAATTATACACATGAGTACTGGGGAATACTGAATGATCCACACATTAGTACTGAGGAAGTACTCATTGATCCACATATTAGTACTGGAGAATTACTGAATGACCCACAACTTAGTACTGGAGAAGTACGAAATGATCCATACATTTGTACTGGAGCAGAACTAAATGATCCACACCATATTACTGGGGAAATACTCAATGATCCACATATTAGTACTGGAGAAGTACTATATGATCCACACCTTATTATTGAGGAAGTACTGTAAGATCCACACATTAGTACCGGAGCAGTACTGAATGATCCACACCTTAGCGATGGAGAAGAACTGAATGATCCACATATTAGTACTGGGGAAGTCCTGAATTATCCACACATTTGTGATTGAGAAATACTCAATGATCTACACATTAGTACTGGAACAGTGCTGAATGATCCTCACTTTAGTACTGGGGAAGTACTCAATGATCCACATATTAGTACTAGAGAAATACTGAATGATCCACAACTTAGAACTGAGGAAGTACTTGACGATCCAAAATTTGTACTGGAGAAGTTCTGATTGATCCACACCTTATTACTGGGGAAGTTCTGTAAGATCAATGATACACACATGTGTACTTGGGAAGTACTGAATGTTCGAACCTTAGTACAGGAGAAGTATTGAAAGATTCACACATTAATACTCGTGAAGTACTGAATGATTCTCACCTTTCTACTGGGGAAGTACTCAATGATCCATATATTAGTACTGGCAAAGTACGGAATGATCCACAACGTCATACTGGAGAAGAACGGAATGATCGATACATTTGTACTGGAGCAATACTGAATGATCCACACCTTAGTACCGGAGAAGTACTGAATGATCCACAACTTAGAACAAAGGAAGTACTAAATGATCCAAAATTAGTACTGTGAAAGTACTGAATGATCCACACTTTAGTAATGGAGAAGAACTGAATGATGCACACATTAGTACTGGCGAAGTACTGAATTATACACATGAATACTCGGGAATACTGAATGATCTACACTTTAGTCCTGGGGAAGTACTCATTGATCCACATATTAGTACTGGAGAATTACTGAATGACCCACAACTTAGTACTGAAGAAGTACGAAATGATCCATAAATTAGTAATGGAGCAGAACTAAATGATCCACACCATATTACTGGGGAAGTACTCAATGATCCACATATTAGTACTGGAGAAGTACTGAATGATCCACACCTTATTATTGTGGAAGTTCTGTAAGATCCACACATTAGTACCGGAGCAGTACTGAATGATCCACACCTTAGTAATGGAGAAGAACTGAATGATCCACATATTAGTACTGGGGAAGTCCTGAATTATCCACACCATATTACTGGGGAAGTACTCAATGATCCACATATTAGTAGTGGAGAAGTACTGAATGATCCACACCTTATTATTGTGGAAGTACTGTAAGATCCACACATTAGTACCGGAGCAGAACTGAATGATCCTGACCTTAGTAATGGAAAAGAACTGAATGATCCACATATTAGTATTGGGGAAGTCCTGAATTATCCACACATTTGTGATTGATAAATACTCAGTGATCTACACATTAGTACTGGAACAGTGCTGAATGATCCTCACTTTAGTACTGGGGAAGTACTCAATGATCCACATAATAGTACTGGAGAAGTACTGAATGACCCAAAACTTAGTACTGGAGAAGTACGGAATGATCCATACATTAGTACTGGAGCAGTACTAAATGATCCACACCTTATTAATTGGGAAGTACTGGATGATCCACACATTAGTACTGGAGAAGTACTGAATGCTCCACACAATTGTACTGGAGAAATGCTGAATGCTCCAAACCTTAGTACAGGTGAATTAATGAATTATGCACATATTAGTACTGGAGAAGTACTGAATGATACACACAATAGTACTGGGAAATACTGAATGTTCCACACATTAGTACTGAGGAAGTACTCAATCATCCACATATTAGTAGTGGAGGAGTACTGAATGACCCATAACTTAGTACTGCAGAAGTAGGTAATGATCCACACATTAGTACCGGGGAAGTACTGAAGGATCCACAACTTAGAAATGGAGAATTACTGAATAATCCATAGATTAGTACTGGAGCAGTACTGAATGATCCACACATTAGTACTCGAGAAGTACTGAAGGATCCACACCTTAGTACTGGAGCAGTACTGTATGATTCACACCTTAGTACTGGAGAAATACTGAATTATCCACGCATTAGTACTGGGGAAGTACTGAATGATCCACATATTAATACTGGAGATGTACTGAATGACCCCACCTTAGTACTGGGGAAGTACTGAATGATCCACACATTTGTACTCGAGAAGTACTGAAGGATCCACACCTTAGTACTGGAGCAGTACTGAATAATCCACACATCAGTACTGGCGAAGTACTGAATGATCCACAACTTCATATTGGGGAATTACTGAACGAACCATACATTATTACTGGGTAAGTACTGACTGATCCACACATTAGTACTGGAGATGTACTGAATGACCCCACCTTAGTACTGGGGAAGTACTGAATTATCCACACCTTGGTACTGGAGAAATACTGAATGATCTACACATTAGTACTGAATGTGTATTGAAGGATCCACAACTTAGTACTGGGGAAGTTCTGAATGATCCACACAATAGTACAAGAGCAGTACTGAATGATCCACAACTTTGTATTGGGGAAGTACTGAATTATCCACACATTATTACTGGGGAAGTACTGACTGATCCACACATTAGTACTGGAGCAGTACTGAATGATCCACACATTAGTACTGGAGCAGTACTGAATGATCCACACCTTAGACTGCGGAAGTACTGAATTATCCACACCTTAGTACTAGGGAACTACGGAATTATCCACACATTATTACTGGGGAGGTACTGAATAACCCATATATTAATACTGGAGGAATACTGAATGATTCACACCTTAGTACTGGAGAAATACTGAATTATCCACGCATTAGTACTGGGGAAGTACTGAATGATCAACACATTAGTAACCATTTTATTTAAATCTCAAAAAAAAATTTATCAAGTAAATACGGAATAGATTGAAACAGATATTGTATACACGGAAAGATATTCATCTTAATTGTATTTATCATTCCCATTAAATTAATAGGTAAATCTTTCCATTTAATCAAATCAGGTTTGGTTTTTTTCATTAACGGAACATAATTTAATTTATATAAAGATTGATAATTAACATGCAAAATTATATCCAGATATTTAATTCGGACAGTCCACTTTAAATTAATAATATTCTTATAAACTGAATAATCTCCTTCACTTACCAGTAATATTTCACTTTTTCCAAGTTAGCTTTATATCCAGAAAGACATCCATATTGTATTAAACATTCCTTCAAATGCAAAAAAGACTTAGCTGGATTTGTTAAATACACCAATACGTCATCAACAAATAAATTAATTTTATACTCCTCATCTAAAAATTTCATACCTTGTATCTGTGTATTTTGTCTTATCAACTGTGCTAAAGGTTCAATCACTAAGGAAAACAAAGCTGGTGATAAAGGACAACCTTGACAAGTTGATCGAGTTAACTTAAAAGATTCCAAAATCAAACCATTTGTCAATACTCTAGCTACTGGTTTACTATATAGAGCCCTAATCCAACCAATAAAAGAAGGACCAAACTTAAATTTCTCCAAAACTTTAAACAAAAAATTCCATTCAACTCTATCAAATGCTTTTTCTTCATCTAAGGATATCACCATCGGATGATTTAAAGATTGTCAAAATCTATTAATCAAACTAATCACGTGCAAAATGTTATCTGAAGAATATCTATTCTTTATAAAACCTGTTTGATCAATATGAATCAACTTTGGTAAAAATTTAGCCAATCTATTCACTAATATTTTAGCTATTATTTTATAATCTACATTTAACAACGAAATTGGTCTATATAAAGATACTTTCAAAGGATCTCTATCTTTTTTAGGAATTACTGTAATTAAATAACTAGAACAAGACTCAAGTAATTCATAATGTTTTCCAACTTGACGTAATACATCCCCAAACACTGAAGATAAATCATCATTAAAAATTTTATAAAATTCAACCGAAAATCCATCATCGCCAGGCGATTTACCATTTGGCATTTCCAGCATAGCCATTTTAATTTCCAAATCAGTAAATGGTTCTTCTAACTCCTGTATATCTCCATCTTCTAATATCGGTAAATTCAGCTGTGATTAAAAAAAATCAATCGATCCAGTTTCCTGTTTTCCTTCAGATGTATATAACTTTTTATGAAATGAATAAAATTCATCAATAATCTCATGAGATTCATAAGTAAGAAGAGAATTCCGTCTAACAGCATTAATAGTCCTCGATATCTGTTCTTTCTTTAATTGCCATGCCAATATCTTATGTGCTTTCTCTCCCCATTCGGAATATCGTTGTTTAGTCCTATTAATCACACATTCAAATTGATAAGATTGCTAAGTATTATATTTCAATTTCAGCCTAGATAATTCTATTTTCTAATCTTCTGTAGCCTCTTTCTGAAATTCATTTTCTCTAATTCGATCTGTTTCTCTAATTCAACACTCTGATTTAATCGATTCTTTTTTATTTTAGAAGTATAACTAATTATTTGTCCTCTCAAATAGGATTTCATAGCACCCCATAATACAAACTTATTTTGAACAGAATTAGAATTTGCTTTCAAAAAAATTAATTTGATTTTTCAAAAAATCAATAAATTCCATATTTTAACAACATTGTATTAAATCTCCAAAGATAAGCTATTTTAATTTTCTCAGAAGTTTCATATGTAAAATATAACAGAGAATGATCTGAAATCACCCTTCTTTTATATTCCGCTTGTTGTATTTTCCCTTGTAAATGTGCTGACACTAAATAGAAGTCAATCCTTGAAAATTATTCATGTCTAGATGAGTAAAAGGAGAAATCTTCCTCTGTTGAATTATCTACTAAATTAATATCTTTCATCAATGCTTGAACCTGAATTGCCATCTTGGATTTTTTAACTTTCTTCAGTGATTTATCTAACAATGGTTCCAAAACACAATTAAAATCACCTCCAACTAAAGTATTATCATTAGCCTGACCCAAACATAAAAATGCATCCAAAATAAATACTTCATCATCTGCATTTGGAGCATAAATGTTAAGTAAAGTCCAAAATTCACTAAAAATCTTACAATTTAATTTAAGAATACATCCTGCCTTTTCCTCCATTGATTGTAATTCAAAAGATACATTTTTATGTATCAAAATTCCTACACCTTTAGCTCTAGAATTAAATGAAGAAGAATATACATGCCCAACACAGTGCCTTTTTAATTTCACGCTTTCCTTCACATTCAAATGTGTTTCTTGTAAAAAGGCAGTATCAATTTTCATTTTCTTAATATATGCCAAGACTCGCTTACATTTAATCGAACTATTTAATCCTCGAACATTAAAAGTAGCAAACCTCAACTTTGATATATCTACCATTATTGCTAAATACCAATAATATCTTTATATAAAAACTCAAATCAACTCTCCTAATTCAATAAAAAATCACAAATTTAAAACTAAAAAAAAATAAAGAAAAAAAAAGAAAACCCCCCCCAAAAGAAAATTCTTCTTTTCATCCAAAAGATTCCAATCTCGAAGATCCCATTTCAGAAGGAGGTAGACTCTTTCCATTCCCATTTTTCCCATTTCTACCATTTCCTCCATTTCCAGAGTTACCAAATTTTTCTTTAGTAGATAATGGTAGACTACGTCTTTGTCCTCTTATATCTGGCAATGAATCACCAAAAATCATTGCTTCACGTTCATTTTCAAAAAACCAAAATTGATAGTCTCCATAAAACACCCTCAACACTGCAAGGTAACGAAAAGTAGACTTTTTGCCTTTATGCCACAAAACTTCTTTAACTGGATTGAATCGATGTCAATGTTGAATGACTTCTTGACTCAAATCAGGATTTAAAAAAAAAGACTCTGCTATTCTGAATCAATAATGGGGTTTGTCGTTGTCTTGCATTTTGTACTGCAAGTCGAAGTATTGTTTCACTATCCAAATAACTCAAACATCGAATTATTACCGGTCTCGGTGGTTGACCAGGTGAAGGTGTTCTTCTTAAAGCTCTATGGCACACATGTCAAACTCAAGCCCCCGGGCCAAATTTGGTCTGTGATATAATTATATTTGGCCTGCAAGATCATATCAAATATGTATTAGAGCTGGCCCGCTAGCCTCCGCGCCAGTATAGCGCATGCACAGATAATACTACAAATCCCAGAATGCTTTGCAAATGCATTGGCGCCGACCCGTCAGCCCACTAATCGCCCCCACCTCCTCTGTTTACTTTAATTAGCATCTGTGACCTGTCGCCCAACTCACATGTAATAAACCCCTTACGAAAAATGGCCAAACGAAAGACAGAAAACAGGACCTTTCAAGACAGGTGGGAGGCAAACTCTGACCCCAGAGTTTGATGAACTTGCATCTAAGAAGAGATGCCAAGTATCTGGTTTAGACCCAGGTGCATCAGAGTAAATCACAGTGTAGCAAGCTAAGCTTGGATTAATATTTTCTTTGGTTAACTTTGGACTGTTCATAGTTGAAAGATTGGATTTTCATTGAAGCAAGTTGTTTTTTTTTTTACTTGTTGACTTGTGAAAGAAAATACATTTAAAAGGAGCTTAAAGGCTATAGAGAAATATTATTTATTGAATATTTTATTTCTCATTTGGTAATGCTTCTTTTGGAAAGAGTTTAACCAAAACTATTATTAAACATTTATTTTAATAAGAAAAAGTTTAACATTACATATGTTGAAAGAAGAGAAAACATGCAGATGTTGTTGAAAATTTTCAATAAATATTTCATTTGGCCCACGACTTAGTCCAAGTTTTAAATTTTGGCCCTCTGTGAATTTGAGTTTGACACCCCTGCTCTGTGGGCTCTTTCCAGTGCCAATTCCCCCAGAGAAAAATTCTTGCCCTAATATTTGAGGAATCCAGTCTTTAAAAAAACGAAGAGGATCTTGTCCTTCTACACCTTCTGGTAAACCAACAATTTTCACATTATTCCTTCTGCTTTGATTTTCCAAATAATCTATTTTTCTTTCTAGCTCCTTCTCACATTCTCCTATTTCTATGACTGATTTTTCCACCTTCAACACTTTTTCTGTGTTAGAAGTCACTTGTTATTTACAGTCCAAAAAACAGTCTGAATTTTTTTTAATTCTTCATAAGATGCATCCACAAGAGCCTTAACAATATTTAATTCTGAACTCATACCAGCATTCATTTGAACCATTAGATTCATTTGAGATGTCAACAAATCCATTCCAGGTTTTATAACAGCTTGAATAGCTGCCTTCAATTGCATACACTGAATTAGTAAAGCTCAGCTCTGCTCTCTCTGATATGGTGGCAGAACACGGTAACTGCAGTTCCTGATGCAACTCAACTGCAACTCAGCGGGTCTGGACTCCCAATGACGGCACCCTGACTTCTTCAGGGGGTCTCCGGTGGTCTCCCCCCCCCCCCCCACCCCGTATCTCGTTGTTTTTTTCATTAATTCATGAAGAAAAACGATTTCTTCAGTTTGAAATGCTACCTGATGCATTTCCAACAATGGAGTCATCTTCCTGTGTGCTCACTCCATTGAAATCGAAAGGCGTTCCAAATCGGGGTCCACTTCTTGGGAACACGCACCTTCTTCCGGAGAACAGTTAATTCCAGCGCCATCCTTCATTTGGTGAGCAATAGATTGCAATAGATTTTTTTTCAGCCCTCACAGGTAATCATTGGGCTTTAAACAATGAAGAGATTGAGCCTGGGGCTGTATCAAGTCGTCTAGGCCCCAAATCTTCAGCACTTTGAAAATGTAACTTCTTCTGAACTTGAGGTTTAGTCTTTTTACCATTAGTGGCCATAGTGAATCCTTAATACTTTAAACTAAAATTTAAAAAGTATAAACTTGAAAACAAATGGTTAAAAAATGGGTATTTAAAAGTCTGGCCAGAGAGGTCGAGATTGCACGTCAAGACTCTACGCCATATTGCCACGCCCCCCCTGAATGGTCCATACATGAGTAAAGGGTAAGTACTGAATGGTCCACACCATAGTACTGGTGGAGTGCTGAATGATCCACACCTTAGTATTGGGGAAGTACTGAATGATCCACAACTTAGTACTGGGGAAGTACTGAATGATCCACACGTTGGTACTGGAGGAGAAATGAATGACCCATACATTAGGACTGGAGCAGTACTGAATGATCAACACATTAGTACTGAGAGTCTACTGAATGTTCTGGGGTAGTACTGAATAAACCACATATATTTACTGCATAGGTACTGAATGATCCATACATTATTAGTCGAGAAATACTGAATTATACATACATTAGTACTGGGGGAGTACTGAATGACCAGACATGAGAGCTGGGTGAGTACTGAATGGTCAAAACATTAGCAATGGAGAAGTACTGAATGATCAAAATATTAGTACTGGGGGAGTATTGAATGAACCACACATTACTACTGAAGCAATACTGAATGATCCACACATTTGAAATGGGGAAGTACTGCATGATCCACACATTAGTACTGGAGCAGAAATGAATGATCCACACCTTAGTACTGGGGAAGTACTGAATGGTCCACACATTACTACTGGGGAAGTAATGAATGGTCCACAAATTAGTAATGGAGAAGTACTGAACAATCCACACATTAGTAATTGGAAAGTACTGAATGATCCATACATTAGTAGTGGAGAAGTACTGAATAGTCCACACATTAGTACTGGGGAAGTACTGTATGGTCCACACCTTAGTACTTGGGAAGCACTGAATGATCCACACATTAGTATTGAAGAAGTACTGAATAATCCACTCATTAGTACTGGGGAAATAATGAATGATCCACAAATTAGTACTTGGAAGGTACTGAATTATAGACACATTAGTACTGCAGAAGTACTGAATGATATGCACATTAGTACTGGAGAGGTACTCAGTGATCCACTCATTAGTATTGTGGAGAGACTGAATGGTCCACACATTAGTACTGGAGAATTACTGAATATTACACACCTTAGTACTGCGGAAGTACTGAATGATCCAAACCATAGAACTGGGGAAGTACTAAATGATCAACACATTAGTACTGGAGAAGTACTGAATCATCCACACATTAGTTCTGGAGCAGTACTGAATGATGCACACATTAGTACTGGGGAAGTAGTGAATGTTCCACACATTAATACTGGAGATGCATGGCATTATCCACACCTTAGTGCTGGGTAAAGACAGAATGATCAAGATATTAATATTGGTGAAATACTGAATGATCCACACTTTAGTACTGGGGAAGTATTGAATGATCCATACCTTAGTACTCGGGAAGTACTGAATGATCCACACATTAGTACTGTAGGGGGTACTGAATGATCAACATTTTAGTACTGTTGGGGTATTTAACAATCAACACATTAGTACTGGGGGGGTACTGACTGATCAACATATTAGTACTGGAGGGTGTACTGAATGATCAACATATTGGTACTAGGGGAGTACTGACTGTTCCATACATTAATACTGGGCGAATACTGAATGGTCCATACATGAGTAAAGGGTGAGTACTGAAAGTGCACACCATAGTACTGTTGGAGTACTGAATGAACCACACCTTAGCACTTGGGGAGTACTAAATGGTCCACACCTTAGTACTGGAAAAGTACTAAATGATCCACACCTTAGCATTGGGGTAGTACTGAATGATCCACACATTAATACTGGAGCAGTACTGAATAAACCAAACCTTAGCACTTGGGGAGTACTAAATGGTCCACACCTTAGTGCTGGAAAAGTACTGAATGATCCACACCTTAGCACTGGGGTAGTACTGAATGATCCACACATTAGTACTGGAGCAGTACTGATTAATCCACACCTTAGTACTGGGGAAGTACTGAATGATCCAAACATTAGCACCAGGATGTACTGAATGATCCACACATTAGTACTGGAGCAGTACTGAATGATCCACATCTTAGTACTGGGCAAGTACTCAATGATCCACATATTAGTACTGGAGAAGTACTGAATGATCCACAATTTAGTACTTGGGAAGTACTGAATGATGCACATATTCATACTGGTGATGTACTGAATGATCCACATGTTGGTACTGGAAGTGAAATGAATGGCCCATACATTAGGACTGGAGCAGTACTGAATGACCTACACATTAGTACTAGGATTCTACTGAATTATAAAAATATTACTACTCGGGGGATTACTGAATGATCTATACATAAGAACTGGTGAAAGATCCAGAAATTAGTACTGGGTGAGTACTGATTGTTCAACCCAGTAGATCTGGAGCAGTACTGAATGATTCACACATTAGTATTATGGGAGTACTTAATGATCCACATATTATTATTCGAGAAATACTGAATTATACATACATTAGTACTGGGGGAGTACTGAATGACCAAATATGAGAGCTGAGGGAGTACTGAATGGTCAAAACATTAGTACTGGAGAAGTACTGAATGATCCACACATTAGTACTGCAGGAGTAATGAATGACCCCCATATTAGTACTGGGGCAATACTGAATGGTCCACACCTTAGGACTGGGGAAGTACTGAATGAACAACACATTAGTACTGGGGAAGTAATGAATTCTCCACAAATTAGTAATGGAGAAGTACTGAATGATCCACACATTAGTAATTGGAAAGTACTGAATGATCCATACATTAGTACTGGAGAAGTACTCAATATTCCACACATTAGTACTGGGGGTTTACTCAATGATCCACACCTTAGTACTGTAGATGTACTTACTGGTTCATACATTAGTACAGG
The DNA here is from genome assembly GCF_036971445.1 of Narcine bancroftii. Taxonomy (NCBI): domain Eukaryota; kingdom Metazoa; phylum Chordata; class Chondrichthyes; order Torpediniformes; family Narcinidae; genus Narcine; species Narcine bancroftii. The sequence goes on along the minus strand of NC_091480.1, from coordinate 41,470,191 downwards.
AGAAGTAATAAATAGGCCACATATTATTTCTGGGGAAGTACTGAATGATACACACCTTAGTACTGGGAATGCAATGAATGATGCACACATTAGTACTGAAGAAGTACTGAATATTACACACCTTAGTACTGCGGAAGTAGTGAATGATCCAAACCTTAGTACTGGGGAAGTACTGAATGATGGACATATTATTACTGGAGAAGTACTAAATGATCCATACATTAGTACAGGAGCAGCACTGAATGATCCACACCTTAGCATTGAGGAAGTACTGAACGATCCACCATTAGTACTGGAGAAGTACTGAATGATCCACATCTTATTTTTGGGGAAGTACTGTAAGATCCACACCTTAGTACTGGGGAAGTACTGAATGATCCACACATTAGTACTGTAGCAGGTACTCAATGATCAACACATTATTACGGGGGGGTACTGAAAGATCCACACATTGGTACTGCAGTGTACTGAATGATCAACATTTTAGTACTGTGGGGGTACTTAACAATCAACACATTAGTACTAGGGGGGTACTGACTGATCAACTTATTAGTACTGAAGAAGTACTGAATGGACCAGTCATTGGTAATGGGGAAGTAATGAATGATCCACACATTAGTACAGCGGCAGTACTCAATGATCCAAATCTTAGTATTGGGGAAGTACTGAATTATGGACACATTAGTACTGCAGAAGTACTGAATGATCTACACATGAGTACTGGAGAAGTAGTGAGTGATCCACTCATTAGTACTGTGGAAGTACTGAATGGTGCACACATTATTACTGGGGTGTACTGAATGATCCACACATTAGTATTATGGGACTACTTAATGATCCACATATTAGTTCTCGGGTAGTACTGAATAATCCTCACATATTTACTGCGTAAGTACTGAATGATCCACACATTATTATTCGAGAAATACTGAATTATACATACATTAGTACTGGGGGAGTACTGAATGACCAGACATGAGAGCTGGAGAAGTCTTCTTTGGCTTGGCTTCGCGGACGAAGATTTATGGAGGGGGTAAATGTCCACGTCAGCTGCAGGCTCGTTTGTGGCTGACAAATCCGATGCGGGACAGGCAGACATGGTTGCAGCGGCTGCAGGGGAAAATTGGTTGGTTGGGGTTGGGTGTTGGGTTTTTACTCCTTTGCCTTTTGTCAGTGAGGTGGGCTCTGCGGTCTTCTTCAAAGGAGGTTACTGCCCGCCAAACTGTGAGGTGCCAAGATGCACGGTTTGAGGCGTTATCAGCCCACTGGCGGTGGTCAATGTGGCAGGCACCAAGAGATTTCTTTAGGCAGTCCTTGTACCTTTTCTTTGGTGCACCTCTGTCACGGTGGACAGTGGAGAGCTCGCCATATAACACGATCTTGGGAAGGCGATGGTCCTCCATTCTGGAGACGTGACCCACCCAGCGCAGCTGGATCTTCAGCAGCGTGGACTCGATGCTGTCGACCTCTGCCATCTCGAGTACTTTGACGTTAGGGATGAAAGCGCTCCAATGGATGTTGAGGATGGAGCGGAGACAACGCTGGTGGAAGCGTTCTAGGAGCCGTAGGTGATGCCGGTAGAGGACCCATGATTCGGAGCCGAACAGGAGTGTGGGTATGACAACGGCTCTGTATACGCTTATCTTTGTGAGGTTTTTCAGTTGGTTGTTTTTCCAGACTCTTTTGTGTAGTCTTCCAAAGGCGCTATTTGCCTTGGCGAGTCTGTTGTCTATCTCATTGTCGATCCTTGCATCTGATGAAATGGTGCAGCCGAGATAGGTAAACTGGTTGACCGTTTTGAGTTTTGTGTGCCCGATGGAGATGTGGGGGGGCTGGTAGTCATGTTGGGGAGCTGGCTGATGGAGGACCTCAGTTTTCTTCAGGCTGATTTCCAGGCCAAACATTTTGGCAGTTTCCGCAAAGCATGTGGACCATTCATTACTTCCCCAGTACTAATGTGTTGTTCATTCAGTACTTCCTCAGTACTAAGGTGTGGATCATTCAGTACTGCTCCAGTACTAAGGTATGGATCATTCAATACCTCCCCAGTACTAAGGTGTGGATCATTCAGTATTTCAGCAATATTTATGTCTTGATCATTCTGTCTTTACCCAGCACTAAGGTGTCGATAATTCCATACATCTCCAGTACTAATGTGTGGAACATTCACTACATTCAACTGGGAATGATCAACCCCTGTTCTAAGGTTTGGATCATTCAGTACTTCCGCAGTACTAATGTGTGGATCTTACAGTACTTCCCCAAAAATAAGGTGTGGTTCATTCAGTACTTCTCCAGTACTAATGGTGGGTCGTTCAGTACTTCCTCAGTACTAAGGTGTGGATCATTCAGTGCTGCTCCTGTACTAATGCATTTAGTACTTCTCCAGTAATAATATGTCCATCATTCAGTACTTCCCCAGTACTAAGGTTTGGATCATTCACTATTTCCGCAGTACTAAGGTGTGTAATATTCAGTACTTCTCCAGTACTAATGTGTGCATCATTCATTGCATTCCCAGTACTAAGGTGTGTATCATTCAGTACTTCCCCAGAAATAATATGTGGCCTATTCAGTACTTCTCCTGTACTAATGTTTGAACCAGTAAGTATATCTACAATACTAAGGTGTGGATCATTCAGTGCTTTCCCAGTACTAAGGTGTGTATCATTCAGTACCTCCCCAGAAATAATATGTGGCCTATTCAGTACTTCTCCTGTACTAATGTTTGAACCAGTAAGTACATCTACAATACTAAGGTGTGGATCATTCAGTACTCCCCCAGGAATAATGTGTGGACCATTCAGTACTTCCACAGTACTAATGAGTGGATCACTCAGTACTTCTTCAGTACTAATGTGTAGATCATTCAGTACTTCTGCAGTACTAATGTGTTGATCATTCAGTACTTCCCCAGTACTAATGTGTTGTTCATTCAGTACTTCCCCAGTACTAAGGTGTGGATCATTCAGTACTGCTCCAGTACTAATGTGTGGATCATTCAGTACTCCCCCAATTCTGCTGTGTGGATTATGCAGTATTTCCCCAGTTAAAATGTGTGGATCATTGAGTATTGCCCCAGTACTAGTGTGGGGGGTCATTCATTACTCCTGCAGTACTAATGTGTGCCCATTCAGAGCCAGCTCTTCAGCTGGGGAGTACCGAATTATCCACAAATTAGTATTGGCAAAAATGAATGATCCACACATTAGTACTCAGGGATTTATAAATGATCCATACATTAGTACTGGGGATTAATAAATGATGCATTCATTAGTACTTGGGGGTGTACTGAATGATCCATACATTAGTACTGGGGGAGTTATAAATGATCCATACATTAGTCCTGTGGAGCAATAAATGATCCATACATTAGTACTGGGGAGTAATAAATGATCAATACATTAGTACTTAGTGAATTATGAATGATCCATACATTAGTCCTGTGGAGCAATAAATGATCCATACATTAGTACTGGGGAGTAACAAATGATCAATATGATTAATACATTAGTACTGGGGGAGTAATGAATGATCCACACATTAGTACTGGAGAAGGACTGAATGATCCACACATTAGTACTGGGGGTGTAATAAATGATCAATACATTAGTACCTGGGGAGTTATAAAATATCTATACATTTGTCCCTTGGAGCAATAAATGATGCATACATTATTACTGTGGAGTACTGCATGATCCATATATTAATATTGGGGGAGTAATGAATGATCCATACATTAGTACTGGTGGAGTAATGAATGATCCATACATTAGTACTGGGGATTAATAAATGATCCATATATTAGTACTGGGGGAGCAATGAATGATCCATACATTAGTTCTGGGGGAGTAATAAATGATCCATAGATTAGTACTGGGGAGTAATGAATGATTCATACATTAGTACTGGGGGAGTAATAAATGATCCATACATTAGTACTGTGGGAGTAATGAATGGTCCATACATTAGTACTGGGGAGTAATAAATGATCCATACATGAGTACTGGGTGAGTAATAAATAATCCATATGTACTGGGTGAGTAACGAATGATCCATACATGAGTACTGGGTGAGTAATAAATAATCCATATGTACTGGGGGAGTAATGAATGATCCATACATTAGTACTGGGGGAGTAATAAATGATCCATAGATTAGTACTGGGGGAGTAATGAATGATCCATACATTAGTACTGGGGGAGTAATAAATGATCCATAGATTAGTACTGGGGGAGTAATGAATGATTCATACAATGGTACTGGGGGAGTAATAAAAGATCCATACATTAGTACTGGGGATTAATAAATGATCCATATATTAGTACTGGGGGAGCAATGAATGATCCATACATTAGTTCTGGGGGAGTAATAAATGATCCATAGATTAGTACTGGGGAGTAATGAATGATTCATACATTAGTACTGGGGGAGTAATAAATGGTCCATACATTAGTACTGTGGGAGTAATGAATGGTCCATACATTAGTACTGGGGAGTAATAAATGATCCATACATGAGTACTGGGTGAGTAATAAATAATCCATATGTACTGGGGGAGTAACGAATGATCCATACATGAGTACTGGGTGAGTAATAAATAATCCATATGTACTGGGGGAGTAATGAATGATCCATACATTAGTACTGGGGGAGTAATAAATGATCCATAGATTAGTACTGGGGGAGTAATGAATGATCCATACATTAGTACTGGGGGAGTAATAAATGATCCATAGATTAGTACTGGGGGAGTAATGAATGATTCATACAATGGTACTGGGGGAGTAATAAAAGATCCATAGATTAGTACTGGGGGAGTAATGAATGATTCATACAATGGTACTGGGGGAGTAATAAAAGATCCATACATTAGTACTTGGGGAATAATGAATGATCCATACAATAGTACTGGGGAGTAATAAATGATCCATACATTAGTACTGGGGGAATAATAAATAATCCATATGTACTGGGGGAGTAATGAATGATCCATGCATTAGTACTGGGGAGTAATAAATGATCCATTAGTACTGGGGTAGTAATGAATGATCCACATGTTACTACTGGGGCAGTTCTGAATGATTAACACAGTAGTACTCTTGTTTGCCTCATGATCTGTGAAAGTTTGTCTTACTGTTTATCACCTGTAGTTTTTCTGCTTGTCCTATTTCCTCCATCATTCTGTTTCATTTGTTACTTTTAGACTTTCTAAAACTGTGGATGAGTGTACAGAAATTCGGAAGGAAGCTAAGAACAGAGACAGATAGACGGCAGCTATGGCAGGAGTGCAGGCCATTACAACCTTCAATGCAAAGGTGAACACCATATATGGCTGTGATCCTTCATTACCCAATGAGCAAAACACCTTCTATGCCCACTTTGCGAAGGAGAACCAATCAGCCTGTGATGATATGAATATGTTCCTGCCGATGGATAGCTGGCCCACCTCCCACAAGTGACTCACTGCCTGGTAACTCCTCCGCTTGAGACCTTGGGATAAAGTTTGACCTCCCTCTCCCTCTCCTCAGTCGAGCACTTGGAATCGGGCCAGCTACATCTAAAGTATAATAAAGCCTATCGTTCCTCACTCTGCTGCTTTGGAGTTACTGATAAAGCCATCATAGTCTTTACTAGAATTCCTGCAAAGGGTGAGGACCCTATGATGTCTGTCTCTGAGTATGAAGTCAGAATATCATTCAACAAGGCATCAGGCCCTGATGGCGTACCTGGCAAGGGACTGAAAATCTGCACCAATGGACATTTTCAACCTCTCAATTCTGTAGTCAGGAGTTATCACCAGCTTTAAAAAGGAATCAATCGTCCCAGAACCCATGAAGAGTAGCACGGGTTACCACAACAATTACCGCCCAGTAGCACTAACTTCTACTGTGATGAAATGCTTGAGAGGCTGGTCATGGCCAGAATTAACATGTGTCTAAGCAAAGATCTGGACCCACTGCAATTCACCTACAATTACAATCGCTCCACAGCAGATGCAATATCGATGACTCTCCACTCAGCTCTGGATCGCCTCGAAGACAGCAATTCATACATACGTCTGGTCTTCATCGACTACAGGTCACCCTTCAACATCATTAGTCCCTCAGTGCTGGTCAAGAAGTTATAAGCTGTGGGCTTCTGCACCCCACTTTGCAACTGGATCCTTTGCTTCCTCATCGGAAGACTACAGTCAGTACGAATTGGAAACAAGGTCTCCTCCTCACTGATCATCAACACAGGTGCACCCCAAGGATGCGAGCTTAGCCCATTGCCCTACTCATTATATCCCCATGACAGTGTGGCCAGGCACAATTCCAGTGCCATCTACAAATTTTCCAATGACACCACAATTATCGGGAGAATCATAAATGGCAATGAGGAAACGTAGAAGAGGGAGATAGATCAGCTCGCGGAATGGTGTAATAACAACAACCTTGTGCTCAACATCAGCAAAACAAAAGCGATGATAGTAGACTTCAGGAGGGAGTCAAGGGAACATGACCCAGTCCCCTCATCGAGGGCTCAGTAGTGGAGAGGGTCAAGAACTTCAAATTCCTGGGTGTCAATATCTCTGAGGATCTGTCCTAGAGCCTCCATGTTGATGCAGTCACGAGAAAGGCTCGCCAGCGGCTATACTTTGTGAGGTGTTAGAGGAGATTCGAAAGGTCGTCAAATAGATGTCACCGAAGACTCTTGAGAACCTGTACAGGTGTTCTATGGAGAGCATTCTGGCTGGTTGCATCACGTAGGCACCAACTCTCAGGACAAGAATAAACTGCAGAGGGTTGTTAACTCAGTCTGCGTTCACAGGCACCGGTCTTCATTCTATCAAGGACATCTATAAGTGGCCATGTCTTAAAAAAGCAGCATCTATCCTCAAAGACCCCCCACAACCCAGCCCATGCCATCTTCACTCTGCTACCACCGGGGAAAATGTACAGGAGCCTAAAGACGAGCACTCAGCGGCCCAAGGACAGTTTCTTCCCCACTGCCATTAGATTCCTGAATAATCAATGAACAAGAGACACTTTATTACTTTGACTTTTCGTGCATTATTTTTTACATTTATTGTAGTTTATATGAATGTTTGCTCTATGACGCTGCTGGAACTCCAAATTTCATGACTTGTTCATGACAATACATTCTGATTCTGATTCTGAAGTCTTTCTTCCTGTCTCATGACTCGATTTGGAACCTTGGTTTCTTTCCCTGTTGTTCAGCCAACATGCACCCTTACACTGCTGGGAATGGGCCAGGATTGGTTATAAGAATTTAGACATTCAGCATGGTACCATGCCCTCTCTCCATGAGCCTGTGCTGCCCCATTGCACCTAACTGACCTACAACCCCTGGTACATTTTGAATGGTGGAAGGAAACCGGAGCCCCTGGGAAAAACCCACACAGACACTGGGAGAAGGTACAAACTCTTTACAGAAAGCACAGGATTTGATCCCCGGTCCAAATCGTTAGTTCTGTAACAGTGTTGCACTAACCACTAATGCCAAATGTGCCGCCCAATTATATCCATTATGATTCCTCAGTGTGTAACAGAGATGTTCGGATAGCAGGGGAGCTCAGAGCAGGAGAGCAAAGGAACTTGTGTGTAACTGCAGCAACAACAGTTTACAGCGTGTGAAACTATCAGTGCAAAATTAATCAAATTCAAAGCCAATTATCACAGTTAACAGCTTGTCTTCTCAGCTCCGGTGCTGCCACGTGTCTTTGGTTGAATACTGAACTCAGGGCTTAAGGGTCTTCCAGTCTTTCTTGACATAATTTTGGTTCAAAACGGAAATCAGATTTTATCCTCCAAAAGAATCATGAGGAAAATCTATTATCAAATATTGTCACACCCTGACAGCACAGATATTGAATCTTAATTCTTGTAAAATGATACCTGGAAAAAAGCCACCTGTTCTTCATCATCCTCAATATAATTCATTAACAAATTTCCTGTGGAAATTCATCTGTTGCAACCACATGCAGCAAGTCAAAGAGCAACTTTTGTCTCTATCTCTCCTCTCTCTCTCACTTTCTCTCTCACCCCCCCCCACCCCCACTCAGTCTCCATCCCTCCGCATTTTTCCTATTCCAACATTCCCCTCATTCGCACCCTGTAGTGGTGAAGGTTGATGTAAAAGATTTGAAGGGTTCTAGGAGCTACAAGCCTGTTGATAGTAAAACACAAATTGATTGCCATTTAAGAGTAAACACAAAAAGTGAAACAGAAGGCCTGCCCGTGAACTGATCTTGCTAGCGTGGAACTAGCCTACAAATACTTAGAGAAGGTATTTACAACTACAGAGGGTTAGAACAATACCTGCCACTCCCAATGTACAGGATCAGCACATAATCCCCTGAAAATAGTGTCACATGTGGATAGGGTTGTAATGTGAGCTTTTGGCGTATTGGTCTTCATAAATCAAAATATTGAGCATAGAACCTGGGATATTATGGTAGTTGTATAAGACATTAGTGAGCCCAAATGTGGAGCATTGTGTGCAGTTTTGGTCACTTAACTACAGGAAAGATATCAATAAAATGGAAAGAGTGCAGAGGTGACTGCAGTCTCCCTCCCCCCCCATCGACATGATCTACCGGGATCGTTGTCTGAAAAGGGTGCGCAAAATCCTTGAGGACCCCTTCCACCCTGCACACAGCATCTTTCAGCTGCTCCCGTCAGAGAAGAGATGCAGGAGTATTAGAGCCAGCTCCACCAGGCTGAGGAACAGCTTCTTCCCACGGGCAGTGAGAATGCTGAACGACCAAAGGAACTGTGCACACTAGCCATCCGAGACTCTCATCTGTACAAAACAATATATTTTTTAAAATTTTATAGAGATAAAATCTTTGTCCTGCATTTGAATTGTTTGTCGGCAGGTGTGTTATGTCTGGTTGTGTGTCTGCATGTTTTGCACCAAAGACCAGAAAGTGCTGTTTCGTCAAGTTGTAATTGTCCAATCAGATGACAATAAACTTGACTTCAGAAAATTTACAAGGATATTGCCCAGATTTCAGGAACTGAGTTACAGGGAAAGGTTCTGCATGGAAGGATAGTTAGGAAGGTTCAAGCACCAGGCTTAACTTCGAGAAAGTCAAATAGGTTCAACAGTGGCTGGAAGGGAGATGCCAGAGAGCCATAGTGGATAACTTTTTGACAGGCTGGAGGCTGGTGACGAGCAGTGTGCCTCAGGGATCAGTGTTGGGTCCCTTGCTGTTTGTCATTTATATTAATGATCTGGATGATGGGGTGGTAAAATGGATTAGTAAATATGCAGATGATACTAAAATAGGTGGAATTGTGGATAATGAAGAAGGTTTTCAAAGATTGCAAAAAGATTTGGACGGCTTAGAAGAGTGGGCTGAAAGATGGCAGATGGAGTTTAATGCTGAGAAGTGTAAAGTGCTTCATTTTGGAAGGAATAATCAAAAGAGGACAGATGTAGTAAAAGGGAGGACACTGAAGAATGGAGAGGAGCAGAAAGATCTAGGAATAATGGTTCATCGTTCCCTGAAGGTAGAATCCCATGTGGATAGGTTGGTGAAGAAAGTTTTTAGTGTGCTGACCTTTATAAATCAATGCATACAGAAGTTGGGAGGTGACGTTGAGACTGTACAAGGCATTGGTGAGGCCAAATTTGGAACATTGTGTGCAGTTCTGATCACCATACTATCGGAAGGATATCAACATGGTAGAGAAAGTCCAGGGAAGATCTACTAAAATGTTACCTGGGTTTCAGAATCTAGATTACAAAGAAAGATTGAGCAGATTAGGTTTTCTTGGAGTGTGGAAGTTTGAGGGAGGATTTTATAGAGGTATTTAAGATTATGAGGGGGATAGATAAAGGCTTTTTCTCTTGAGGGTGGGAGAGATTGAAACAAGAGGTCATGAATTAAGAATTATGGGGAAAAAGTTTAGAACTTCACTCGGAGAGTGGTGGCCATGTGGAATGAGCCAGGTGAAGTAGTGGCGGCAGGGTACATTTTGTCATTTAAGGAAAAATTGGATAGGTATATGAATCGGAGAGGAATGGAAGGTTATGGGCAACGTGCAGATAGGTGGAACGAGAAGAGCCAAGATGGCCTGTTTCCGTGCTGTAATTGTTATATGGTTATATAGGTTAGGACTTTATTCCTTGGAGTGTAGAAGAATGAGGGGAGATTTGATAAAGGTATTTAAAATTATGAGAGATACAGACAAAATAAATGTTGGTAGGTTTTTTTCCACTGATGGTAGGTGAGATACAAACCAGAGGACATGGGTTAAGGGTGAAAGGGGAAATGTTTAGGGGGAACATGAGGGGGAACTTCTTCACACGGTGGCAGGAGTGTGGAACAAGCTGCCAGCTGAAGTGATGAATAAAGCTTAATTTTAACATTTAAGAAGAATTTGGACAGGTGCATGGGGATGGAAAAGGTATGGTGGGCTATGGACTAGGTGCAGGTAAGTGGGGCGAGGCAAAAAAAATGGTTACATACAGACTAGAAGAGCCAAAGCGGATTGTTTCTGTTCTGTAATGTTCTATGTTTCTATAGATTAAATAACTTACATCTATACACAGTTATTCTTCCAGCACGGCCTGTAGATCACAGCCAGGACAAGCCTTGAGGGAACAAAGAACAAAGGGAGCACACATGCTGCTTTTTATACTCCTGGGCTGGAAGCCAGTACCAGGTACCAAGTCATGTGACTTCAGGTGATGGAAGACAACTTAATCTGGGCAGGTCTGATTTTGATTGTCAAAGGGATGATTAACAAGGGGAAGTGACCTTTGACCAGTGAGTTTTCCTAGGGGCTTTGGTTTCCTTCCACCATTTGAATCGTATCGGTGATGTTGGGTGTAAATTGGGTGGCACGGACTCAGGCCGAAATGGCCTGTTACTATGCCATAAGTCTAAATTTAAAATTTAAATGTTGCATGCTAAGTAAATTTTTTTGTTATAATGCTTTGCACAGGGCAGCAGAATCTGTAAGTCTTGCTAAATTAATCTAAAGGTGAGCTTCATGCAGAGCAAGGTTGGAGCAAATCCCAGGAGTTCCAAAGAAATTTCTTCAAGTGAGGTGTGGAATGTGATCACCATATTATTCAGGAATATTGATACAATTCAAAATAAAGCCTCGATCTAACTTCATGAGGACATAGATCTATAGATGGCATCTCAACAGATACGAGGACTGTGTGTATATTAAAAAAATGAAATATCAAAAGGGAAATTTTCAGAAACTATTCCATTAGGATACCCTGGGGATTTGAAAGTTTTATGACATCCTATCTTGTCTTGCCGAATACATTCTGGTCAAGTCTACTAGCCAGGGGTGAGAGACAAGACGAGAGGGCTGAGGTGGAGGAGATGATTATAGAGTTTCTGCAGCCCTGTACAGGCCAATTTTTGGGCTTTATGATCAGTTAGCCTTAAACAAAACCCCTCGGCTCAGGCCACTCTGTACGATTGTACAGCTCTGCCCAATTCACAGCATCAAGGACAGAGAACAAAAGCAATTTCTGGAACTGAAATGAAGGTCGGCAGCTGATGGAATAAATGGCTCACTGGAAATGACCCAGTAGTCAGTGGCAAATTGGGTAATAAACATAAACTATTATCATACAGCACAGATCGGGATATCTTCAAGGGGACAGGCATCAACAGATTGGAAGGCAGCAAACTGAACAATCCATTTCCCATTACTGCCCCACAGAATTACTTTGGTTGGGTTTCATTATTAAAAAGATGCAGATCAGTCCTCTATTTTATTGTGGATTTGAAACTTACATTTATTTAATACCAGGATAATGAATGGTTTCCTTTCCAAAAATACAAGTGCTTCTGTTTATGAGGTAACTCCCCAGTGAAGCCTTTTTTGAAGACAATGTCATGACAAGCATGACATGTAATATTTTGTAATATTTGTAAAAAATGTGATAGTTTGACTGTGTTTTAAAGATGCTTTCTAATGGTACTCGCTTTGGGAGCATTTGTTGGGAGAGGGTGGAAAAAATTGATCTTGCATCTAACTTATTCTCCGTCCAACCCTTTGACTGTTTCATGGCACAGCAAGGCATGGAACATTCGAATACAGAACTGATACCCATTTCATCTTAGTGAAATGGAAGTGTCTCAAGGCCCTTTTATAAAGAAAAAACTTGCAACTGTAAAGGCGGATATTCTCCACCCTCATGTCGCTGAGCCTACCTCCATAAATCCTTCACGTGCAACTCCAAGATGCCGAATCCAATCCTTCCTGAGGCTAGTTGCGCAGGTGAAGCATTCCACTCCTCCTCGCTCCATAAATGTGCTGCCGCTGTAAGGGGCTGGCTAGGGGCGGGCTGATGACATCCCGATGATGTCATCAGCCTGAGACACAGGAGCCTGAATACAATTCTCAGACCTTCAGGACCTCAGAATGTTAATGGTCCTAATTACGGTTGCAGGATTTCTGCCTGGGCACGAAGACTGTATGCCCACATCACAAACATTGTTCTTACCTGGTCTATGATCGCCATGTTCTGATATTGGGCCCTTTCCCACTCGGCACATATATAAGATGTCGTGTTGGTTGGTGGAGCTACGGCACCAGTTGCCCTGCCTCTATTGGCTCCAGAGAATGCAACAAAAGCAATGCTGGAGCAGGCTTTTAGGCCTTTTCTATCAAAAAGATGAGTGGACATTTTTCACCGCGATGGAGCTGGCCTTGAAGCAACGCCTCTCCATAAAAACATCTATAGTCACACAGCTTTGAGCACCAGGTCAGGTTTGTAGTTCCAAGCTATACAGTGATTAATTTCCTTTGTCTCATTTGATTACAATGTAATAATGTGTAAATTTACATTGAATACATTTATGAGATTAAATCATAGAGGACAAATTAACTGAAAATATTAAGCTTTGGCAATGGTCTTGGCTAACAAACCTTTGTTACTCTTGTTATCTAACATTACAAACTATGTTATCGGAGGTTCATCTATCTATACCACTACTCATTTTGCTATAAATGGTAAACTTGTGCAATCTTTGGGCACCTACCCTACTCGTTCCATCATGTATTGGTCAGCACAGAATATACTGAGGGACAGGGGCTTATGGATACTGTTGGGTGGTTTCCTAATGGCTCATTGCCAGAACTCACTAACAAGCACCAGGATCTGGCCTGGCTGGCAGGGAAAGGAGCTCTCCCGGTCAGATCCTTCCTGTATGACTGGAATATCACCCCCAAACACACATTGTCCCCAAGGCAACTGTAATTGGGGAGGAGAGCGTCTCCCTCTTTCTTTGCAGACTGTGGATTTGCTCAGTGCGGGGAGAGAGATGTAAGGGTCCTTGTTGCAATTCATCCCCAGCGATGGAGTAACGGAGGATTCTCTGACTTACGGGTTGTTCATGTGACCACATGCAGAGACAAACATCCAGAGCTGCTGGAAAACGCCTGAAGCTCATCAATCTTCCGGCTTATATCCATCTCAGCTTTTATCTTGTGGACTGAAACAGCAAAGGCCTCTTTAACCAGATCAACATCAAGATTGTGGGAAGCAAGCATCAAAAACTGCCAAAAAGATTGACCAAAAATTCCATTCAGACAACGATGGTACTTCTTAAAAGAACTCGCTGAACCAAGTGCTGGCTAAAGGGTCTTTTTCACAAAAAAGACAACATCAAAGACATGGAAGCTTTGCAGAATTTTCAAGAATAAGAAATTTCCAAGGTGTCGATCAGCCCAGAGGTCTTTTAATCATAACAACCTCCCTGTGACAAAACTAATTAAATCAAATTATGTAGGTATTTATAAGGACTGGTCCAGTCAAAAGGGATGAGTTTCTGTCAATCAGTTGTCATGGGCAGCTTTCTTTTGTTTTAATCAAAAGTGGGGTCTGGGGACAAACCGGATGTAGGATGGAAACGCAAGGGATGGCTAATAGAATACAGCACAGAAACAAGTCCTACAGCCCAACTAAAATTGATCATCCGTAGAGATGGGAGTTGCTCCTTCACATGGTATCCAGAATAAATTACATTAAAAGTGTGACAGAGAGAAGGGGGGGAGAGAGAGAGAGAGAGAGAGAGAGGAGAAATGTGAGTTGAATTTGAAGTTTGTTAAGTTTATTGTCACATGGATGCCATTCAGTTGCAATATTTTATTCTATTGATGTGATATAATTCCTCCATACATCCTTGTGATTTTGTGTTACTTTATTCATATTACATTATATAATATTAGGTGGAATGCTAACTTAGTTTAAATAAAAGCTCAATTTGTCTTTCCCTGTACATCTTGACTAGTTTTTATCCATCAGAGAATGAACTCAGGGGATTCATACAGGAGAACAATCTCTGGATTTGATCCACAATTTTGGATGTTGATTGAAGAAAATCAGAAATTAGTGTGGCACAGATTTTTTTTAAATTTAGACATAACAGCACGGTCACAGGCCATTTCGACCCATGGTCCGTGCCGCACAATTTACACCCAAATAACCTACACCCCACCTCAATATGTTTTTGAATGGTGGGAAGAAAGCCCACGCAGACACAGGGAGTTTGAAAACTCCTTACAGACAGCACAGGATTCGAACCCGGGTCCGAATCGCTGGCACTGTAAAGGTTTTGCACTGTCCGTTACGCCAACCGTGCCACCCAAACATACTCCACAAACTAAAGGAAGCTCCAGAAGTAGGTTCAATTACAAAATTCAAAAGGCATTTTGACAGATATATGAATATGGAGGGCTTAAAAGAATATGAATCGATATAAGTCTGGCCCAGAATGTCAACTTGGTTGAATGTCCAAGTTGGGTGGAAGGGCTGCTTCCATGATGTACACCACTATGGGTCCTTTACTGCTTTCATATTTCTGTTCCAATGTTCTTCCAGTCACCATTTAACAACCTACCATCCGTAAACTAATTCTTTAAAAGCTAAGTTGCTCAATAACACTTCGTAAACCAAGCCTCCTGACCATTGCGATGAATTTTGCTCATCATTTAGTTGTCACTTGTGTCCCAAAATTTTAAATACTAATCTTTGTTGTTAAATTCCACCAATATTTTGACCTTCCTTTATCTCTACCTTTTAACCCATCTAAAATCCCACCCCATCTTGTTCTAGCCGGGTGAATTCGCTCTCCATCTGTTTTTCACATCTTTGAGCAGTTCTGTTTTTAGTGAACCTGCCCCTCCCCTCAAGTACTTTCATTATGCGCTCAGGAACTTTTTTTTTCCTTAGCTCTAGACATTATTTTGCTCCACTATTCTGTCAAAATATATCATTACATGCAAGTAACTGCTTTTGAGTTCACTTGCAAATAGGGGGTAGAGTACAAAGTAAACATTTTACATATTAAGAAGGCATTTCAGAATTAACAATATAAAACAAATATATAGTCATTTATGATTTCAATCATTCATTTCCATTTATAACATTGACTTACAGAGTTGGGAAAAAATTTGCCATTGAAAGAAGTGAGGGTCTGCCTCACTACAGCTGAGAGGGGTCTGAGCAAAGAGGCTGAGGAATGGGAGGGGATTCCTAAGGCCAAGTAAAATCAAAGTGGATAAAACCTACATTTGTTCGCATGTGGAGAGAGAGAGAGAGAGAGCACACAAAACCATCAGAGGAATGTAATACCAAGGGAAAATGGGATAATGCTGCGAGAGAAAGGTGTGGTAACAGAAAAGCGGACAAAAGAACTGTCAGAAATTAGACAGGAGGGAGAGGAGAGGAGGAGACTAGGCATAAGAATTACTTGTCCGGGCATTAGGCAGTTGACATGTATTATCAGTGCAGTAGATTAAGGGAGGAGGTGAAAGAAAATAATCGAGAGTCCCAAGCATGCAGTGAATTAAGGAGGGGCTTTTCAGATGCCATGAGAGCAGGGTTAGGCTGAAGCTCACAGGCAAGAGGGATATTAAGTGGCTGCACAGAAACAGAGAGGTGCAACATGTTCCATGACAGTGGCTGGAGGAAGGGAAGATTTTAGTCACATCATGGAAAAGGCTGGAAGTAAGAAATGTGGGAGGTGAAAGGGGATATGTTAGTGCAGGGTGGGGAGAAATACATGCCAATGAGACAGAATGGAAGGAAGGGATATGGAGATGTTGATTGATGATAAGGCCTATACTCTTTCACAGTTAAGAGAGACTCCAATCCATTTGGGAAAATTCAATAGGAAGGTGAAACGGAAGGTCACTGTTTGCACTTGAAAACAACAGTTCAAGTTCAAGATTATTGTCATGGGTGCCAAGGTGCAGCGCAAAGTTTTGTTGTCCAGCCAGTCAACCTATACATCATGCAACACTAAAAAGACAATGTTCCAAAGAGAGACCAGTTCATACTGAGCAAAGGCAACATTATTTTACTCGAATGAGGTTCATTGAGGAGTCTGCCCTTGACTCACTGAAGTTCAAACCCTTGTGATATCAAGGAAGTAAATGCCCCCCAAGAAAGAGCCTGCATTTGCCCCTCAGAAAGATGGGAAGTACGAAGGGAGTCAGATGAAAGGGGTAATGATTTAATTGTGACACTGGCCACAAAGGAAGGACGACAAGTTTTTAAATTTGAGTTCTGTCGCTGTCCAAACATCAGAAAGTGAAGAATCTTGCTGGGAACCTGGCTGTTGTGAAGTGTTTGAAAGTCTGTGTTTGTATGATCAATGACTTAAGGCATTCCTCTGCAGTAAATTCTTGAAGTTTAAAAAGTCTGCATGTGTATAATTGCTTTTTCCAATGTTCAGTCAGTTTAACCTCTGAGATAAAGACATTTTGTTTTTGAGTTTATTTCTCTGAATTCTCTGAGTTTTAGAATCAGAATCCAAATTTATTGTTGTATACAAGTCATGAAATTCATTGTCTTACAGCATTACTATAAATAAAAAAATTAACATAATAGGGCATGAAAAGTAAGGCCGTGTCTTTGGTTCATTCATTATTCGGGAATCTGATGGCAGCTGAGAAGAAGCTGTCCTTGTGCCGCTGAGTGCTCATCGTTAGGCTCCTGTACCTTTTCCCCGATGGTAGCAGAGGGCATAGCCTGGGTGGTGTTGGGTCTTTGAAGATAGAGGTTGCTTTTTTAAGACACTGCCTCATGTAAAAGTCCTTAATGGAGTGAAGTCTGGTGCATGTGATGTTGCAGGTCGAGTTAACAACCCTCTGGAGTTTATTCTTGTCCTGAGGTTTGGCACCTCCATACCAGGCAGTGATGCCACCAGCCAGAAGGGTCTACACAGTACACCTGTAAAAGTTTTCAACAGTCTTTGGTGACATATCTAATTTTTTCAGACACTTCACAAACTATAGCCACTGGCGAGCCTTCTTCGTGATTGCATCAAAATGGAGGCTCCAGGACAGATCTTCAAGATGTTGACACCCAGCAATTTGAAGTGACCCTCTCTACTACTGAGCCCTCGATGAGGACTGGGTCGTGTTCCTCTGTCTTCCTTCTCCTTGGCTTTGCTAATGTTGAGTGCAAGGTTGTTGATGTGATACCATTCAATGAGCTGATCTATCTCTCTCCTGTACACTTCCTCATTGCCGTTTATGATTCTGCCAACAACTGTGGTTACATTTGCAAATTTGTAGATGGCACTGGAATTGTGCCTGGCATGGGTGTATAATCAGTAGAGCAGTGGGCTAAGCACACATCTTTGGGGTGCACCTGTGTTGATGATCATTGAGGAGGAGACATTGTTTCTAATTCATACTGACTGTGGTCTTCCGATGAGAAATTCAAGGATCCAGTGGGTAGAGTTTGTAGCTTCTTGACCAGCACTGAGGGAATAATGGCATTGAAGGTCAAGCTGTTATCGATGAAGAGCAGTATGTAGGAGTTGCTGTTTTCAAGGTGATCCAGAGCTGAGCGGAGAACCAGCGATATTGCATCTGCTGTGGAGCGATTGTGACACCAAGCGAATTGCAGTGACGCCAGGCAAATTTACTTAGTTACATGTTAATTTTGGACATGACCAGCCTCTCAAAGCATTTCATCACAGTAGAAGTTAGTGCTACTGGGCTGTAATTGTTGAGGCAGTCCACACTACTCTTCATGGGCACCAGGATGATTGATGGCCTTTTTAAGGAGGTGCTAACCTCTGACGGCAGCAATGAGGGGTTGAAAATGACCGTGAATGCTCCGGCTAGTTGTAAACATTCCGTTTGGAATATTGATTGAAGCTTGGAATTTGTGGGTTTATATTGAGTTACATCAGAGGAAGGGAAGGAGTGAGTGAGTGAGGGAGGGAAGGAGGGAGGGAGGAAGGGAAGGAGGGAGGAAGGGAGGGAGGTAAGGGGGAGGAAGGGAGGGAGGGTGGGATGAAGGGTGGAAGTGAGGGAATGAGGGTGAGGGAATGAGGAAGGAAGGAAAGAATCTAATATTATATCAAAGAAGAGCGGGAAAAAGAGAGGGAAGACTTAGGACAATGCTCTAGCTTTGACGTTACAGACATTTCCATGAGACCATAAGACGTAGGAGCAGGATTAGCCCATTCTGCCCATTGAGGCTGTTCTGCCATTCGAATCAGGGCTGATGCATTTTCCTCTCAACCTCATTCTCCTACCTTCCCCCTGTAACTTCATTTGAGGAGGTATCTACACTCAAGTCCATGCCTTCATGAAGGGTCAAGCCCAAAACATTGGTTATGTATATTTTACTTTGCTATATAAAATATTGCTGTTGGTCCTAATGAGTTATTCCAGCATTGTGTTTTTACCACACTCAAGTCTACTTATTCTCTAAACCTCAAAGACCTAGTTATTAAAATGTCTTCACCCTGCCCAGCCCCAGCTGCTTCAGGCCAGGTAATGTGGGTGAAGGGGAAGTTCAATTGTGTCAAGGTGGCACGGTTGGCATAGTGATTAGTGCATCATCTTTACAGCTCTAGCAATCGGGACCGCACTTGGGTTTGAATCCTGCGCTGTCCGTAAGGAGTTTGTACGTAAGGGGCTCTGGTTTCCTCCCACCATTCAAAATATACCGGGAGTGCACATTAATGGGGTGTAAATTGGGCAGCATGGACTAATGAGCTGAAATGGCCCATTACTCTGGTGTAGTTCTAAATTTAAAATTTAAGGTGGAGAAAGCACAGCACTGGCTCCCCTGTAGAGACCAGCAGCCTCACCCCTGCTTCTTTAAAGCCTCTTCTCCCCCAGCTATCTTTTCTGCACAGGAGGCCAATATAAAGGAGCTCTTCCTCTCCTCTTTCTACCAATAACAGTAGATGAAACAAGACAGATTTCCTCTCTTCTCCTGAGTCTCCCACCCACCTGTGGTCAGCAGTTTCATGTTGGTGAGTTTCAAGTCTCACCAATGAACACAACACAAGCACCAGGATTATTTGAAGGGACAGGGAGGTGGAAGCTTTACTCATGTTATCTGTTTCCAAAGAGTTTCTGATCAGACAATGTAGAGGAAGCTCAGCTCAATCCTATGAGAGTTTGATGCACCACTGTAGATTCTCCCTGTCTTGGGAGAACGTAATGGATAGCTGAGAAGGAACTTCATTGTTTCTAACCCCAACTCTTAGAAAAAGTGTAAAGAGAGTTTCACTCCATTTCATCAGGTTTCTTTTGCTGGGTGAAGCAGTACAGAGGAAGATGTGCCCTGGAACATTTAGAAGGTATACCCACACCTACCCTAGATTAGATGTGTCTGATGGGGCAATGTTAGGCAAACTGTACTTTAAATAGGCCTTTTCCCACCATGAGTGTGTGGTGACCCTACTTGGACCCAGGTGAAATTCCAGGGAAGGCAAGACTTCCCAGGCCTTTCACACCCTAGTCCAAATTCCCTGTAATTTCCCCTCCCCGACAATTTGGAGGTGGGGGGAATCCCAGTCCCCAGCGATGACGGAGTGAGTGATGCATTACACACTCACAGGAAGTCCTACTGTCTGTGTGTGTGGGGAGGGGGGTGTAGGGGGGGTGAGTGTGTGTTGACTTTGGATGGAGAAATAGAAATCAGTTCACACGCACACACACACCCACACACACACAAACAGAGCAATTAACAAACAACAGAATAAACTGATTTATTGAAGGCAAATTGAGGTTATTGAGCTTAAATGCTGAAATTTGCTGATTCAGACCGCAGGGAGAAGGTGGCCCGGGGAAATTACCTGGGTCCACGGCCCTACCTAAAAGGTCATTTTCCTGGGCTGACATTTCCACACCACCTGTTCACAGGAGAGTTCCTGGGAAAATTTCCTGGAAATCCCCATTTTACACTGTGGTGTGAAAAGGCCTAATGTAATTCGTTCATTTTTACTCACTCGTCAGCTTTACCTTCTTCCCACCCTGAGATGTTTGTAGCAAGAGTGCAAAAGGGCTTTTACTCTGCAACTTACCCATGATCTAGATGCCTGACAAGTTTTTGATGGGACAATGGAGGGGAGCTTCATCCTGTCCTCGATGGGGCAGTTCAGAGAGAGTTTTACTCTGAATCTAATCCTTGCAGTCCAGGAATGTTTGATGGCACCATGTAAAGGGAGGTTTGCTTTGCCTTTCTCTGGCTCTCTCTCTGTTCTGGGAGAATTTGATGGTAAAATGTCAAGGGATTTCCATCTATAACCTTTATTCTATCTAAACTTCTACCATCTCTGCTTTGGGAGTGTTTGATGGTTCAGTATTCAGGGAACAGTGCAGAGTTAAGGAACGGTGCAGAGTTCAGGGAACGGTGCAGGGTTCAGGGAATGGTGCAGAGTTCAGGGAACGGTGTAGAGTTCAGGGAATGGTGCAAGGTTCAGGAAGCGGTGCAGTGTCGGGGAAAGGTGCAGAGTTCAGGGAACAGTGCAGTGTCGGGGAATGGTGCAGAGTTCAGGGAATGGTGCATAGTTCCGAGAACAGTGCTGTGTTCAGGGAATGGTGTAGAGTATAGGGAACGGTGCAGTGTTTAGGGATCGGTGCAGTGCCAAGGAATGGTGCAGTGTTCGAGGAACGGTGCATTGTTCAGAGAACGGTGTACATTTCAGAGAATGGTGCAGTGTTCAGGGAACACTGTAGAGTTCAGGGAACAGTGCAGTGTTCTGGGAACGGTGTAGAGTTCAGGGAACGGTGTAGAGTTCAGGGAATGGTCCAGTGTTCAGGGAATGGTGTAGAGTTCAGGGAACGGTGCAGTGTTCGGGGAATGGTGTAGAGTTCAGGGAATGGTTTAGAGTTCAGAGAACAGTGCAGTGTTCAGGGAACAGTGCAGAGTTGGGGAACGGTGCAGTGCTCAGAAAACGGTGCAGAGTTCACGGAACAATGCAGTGTTCAGGGAATGGTGTAGAGTTCAGGGAACAGTGCAGTGTTTAGGGAATGATGTAGAGTTCAGGGAATGGTGCAGTGTTCAGGGAACGGTGTAGAATTAAGGGAACAGTGCAGTGTTCTGGGAGCGGTGTAGAGTTCATGGAATGGTGTAGAGTTCAGGGAACGATGCAGTTTTCGGCAAACAGTGGAGTGTTCAGGGAACGGTGCAGGGTTCAGGGAATGGTGCAGGGTTCAGGGAATGGTGCAGGGTTCAGGGAATGGCGCAGAGTTCAGTGAACGGTGTAGACGGGGAATGGTGCAGAGTTCAGGGAACGGTGTAGAGTTCAGAAAACAGTGCAGTTTTCGAGGAATGGTGCAGAGTTCAGGTAATAGTGCTCTGCCTAACATGTTCTGTGGCTGCCCTGAGAGTATTTGATGATGTAATTGGAAAATATTCCTTTCCCCAGACTCACACAGCTGCTAAGTTTATTAAGGTTAAACTGGAAGCACTCATCCACATAAAATCTGTTTGTGCAAAGCAAGAGGTCAGTTATTATTTAAGAAAAAAAATAAAACAGCAGTAAGTGAACCTGTTTCCGAAATACTTCCTATATTCTTGCTGTCAGAGTGTGGCAAAGAATGACAAATTACACATTGCAATAGCCTGGACACAAATAGCAGAAAGATATATGGTGCCATCACCATTATCATTTACCACATATAAATCTCCCTGTGGAATGTTGATGATTACCTCATGCTGTAAAAACAATGTTCTCTGCACATTCTGCCTTCACTCCATCAACATTTCATTCACAGGGAGTCTTCATGGATCATCTCAGTAAACTCCTCTTCCATCTCTTCTGTGCACATTCTGTGTGGTATTTGGGGGTCTCACGTTTCACCAGCACCAGGTCTGCAGCTCCTAAAGATACCCTGCAGAAAGATGTGAATGCCCCAGTTCTAATGGGGACCGAATCTGCGTCCTCGAGCCTAGTCACTGGGCTAAAGATTCAATGGGTTTTGCAAAATAAGGATAGTTAAAAAAAATAGGAGTGAAACATGATGCTGTGATTGTAGTAAAAACAGAAATGCTGGAGGACCTCATCTAAGCTCGCAGCCTCCATCGGAGGTAGAGATATGGTATATTGTCAATGTTTTGGGCCTGAAGTCTTCCTTAAGGTATAAGCAACAAAAAAAACAGGAACCATCTGAATAAAGACTGAAATAGGAGCAAGGGCATGGCCCCTTGGAAATGCTCAGCTATTCAGCAGGTTTATGACTGACCCGGCTCTGGCCTCATCTCCACTTGGTTACCCATTCCCCACAGTTCTTGGTTTCCCAGCAGACCAAAGATTCAACTACCTTAGTCTTCAATATGTCAGATAACAGCACTGTGCTGCACCCAGAACAAGTGCTTCAAAAGGGGAAAGATACTGGAAACAACCCTTTCTGCAAAATTCTCTTGTTCTCAA
This sequence comes from Narcine bancroftii, assembly GCF_036971445.1. NCBI lineage: Eukaryota > Metazoa > Chordata > Chondrichthyes > Torpediniformes > Narcinidae > Narcine > Narcine bancroftii. The sequence goes on along the minus strand of NC_091480.1, from coordinate 41,447,510 downwards.
ATACACGGGCTAATCCAAAAGAGTGATATCTGTGGCAGTAGTTTAAGGCTTCTGCAGCCCATCAATACAGACAGAATCTTTGGGTAGTGAGTTACTGACCTGCCCAGGAAAGGTGGGAATCATTTTGTGATAGGTTTGCATCACAGTTTTGTGAAACTACAAGGTTTCGAGAGATCTCCTGTCATCCTGTGGCCTCCTCTTTCTCAGCATTCCCCCGTCTTCCCCCCTCCCCCACACCACACACATCTCCCAGCAACCACAAACACCAACGTCAAGAATTCTTCGAATTGAGGGATCGGGTGCTGAGGAAAGAGATGGAGGGAATGTTCTTCCTGCAAGAGGGTGGTGAATCTGATACCTCTACCCCAGTGTGCCACAGAAGCCAAGTCATTGAAATCATTCAGAACAGCAGGGTTAGCACAACACTGGGCTTTGAATCCCATGCTGTCTGTAAGGAGTTTGCATCTTCTCCCTGTGTCTGCGTGGGTTTCCTCTGGGGGCTCCCCTTTATTCCCACCATTCGAAACGTAAGTCAGTTGGGCCTAATTGGGCAGCTCAGGGCCTAAAGGGCCTGTCACCATGCAATAAATCTAACATTTTTAAAATAAGAAATGGATAGATTTCTGTATATTAATGAAATAAATGGATATAGAGATAATGTGGGAAGGCGGCAGGGTCAGAAAAGATCCTGATGGATGGTGGAGAGGTTCAAAGGACTAGGTGGCCTATTGGCTACATTTGTACATTCTTGTGTTCCAAGAAATAAATATGGGAAACCAGGTGCAGGAGGCCATTCAGCCCCTTGGGCCTGTTACACCATTCTTTGAGATCATGTCTGATCTGTGACCTTCTTTCCCCTATATTCCTAATGACTTTGTTTTTAAAACAAAAGCTATCAATCTTGGCTTTAACCGCGACACCAACCATGCTCCCCGTGAGCCAGTATTGATTAAAAATATGAGAATTTCAAGTTTCTCCAACCTCTCTGCAGGCAGAAGTATTTCCTGACCTCACTCAAGGCAGACCCCTGCTCCAATCTTAGATGCATCATCCTTGACTCCCCAGACAGTGGAGATTGTCCAAAATACCCCATTCATTTCTTAAAAACCTTTGATCAATTCAACCCTTATCCTCTTAAATATTAGTGAATATCTTTTGGTAAATATAAGTCTGGTTTTTTTTTGCAGTGATCCCTGCTTTCATTTTAACCCTTGATATCTGGGTTTCATTCTGGTAAATCTGCACAGCATGTTCTCCCAGATTAAGTTGCTCCTGCGCTGCTGGTCCTGGTGGTTAGGTCAGGTCTGTGGATTGGCCAAGGAGAGAGAGGACACGAATCCAGCTGATGAAATAAATAAGTGATGAAGAGCACACAGTCAGTTCGCTCGTTACACAGCCTGCAGCAGCAGGGAAAACATTTCTTTATTAGACTAAGATCTACTCTTATTTTATTTGTCGCCCATAGCAACAGGACCTAACTGAGAAAAGGCATTGACTACCTTTAGTCCTTCACAAGTTAAAGAAAGCTGCAAGCATCTACCTTGTACAGCAGCTCTCCTCTGCTCGGAACTTCAAGCATAGGACTTCACCAATTGCACTGGCATCTCTCGGACAATGCTCACCGCCTTAATCACTCTCTGTCTGTACTCACAGGGATTTCAGATCACTGGCAGGCTTTAGGTTTTGTAATGATGTGCCGGTGTTGCAAGTTCAGAGAGAATATTCCCATTGGAACAGAGAATAAATTCTGCAGCTGGCTATGTACTTTCCCACTTCTGCATCCTTCAGCCTATTTGGGGATGAAGTACTCTGGAACAACTGTAGTGAACCCAGAAAAGGTCCAGTTCTCGGCACAAGCAAGATCCTCCTCCTGCTTCCCATTCTGCACCGACAGTAATTCTCTTCAATCTAACTGCTCATACTCACTGCGCTGTAGCCAAGACGCCTTCCAATGTCATCTACCCCTGCCTTAGCCCTCCTTCTTGTCCAATAAAGAATATATTCAGCAGGTTTGATTACAAAGGAATCATAATCTCATCCTTCTCTATTATGTTGGAAGCACCCTCTTCCCTGGTGAAGAGAGAGACTCATTTAGTGCCTTAAATCTGTCCTCAGCATCCATAGGCAAATTCCTATTTTTCCCCTTAACAGACCTTGCTTTTCCATGTCCCTCTCCTTTAGTGTTTAGACTGATAGAATACAACTGGGTTCCAATTGATATTGGTTTTCAATCTTTATCAATTTAAAATTTCACATCCACTGTGATTCCTCTGTAATCAAACTTTTTGAACCAGAGAACAATATGGCGCAGAAAACAAACCTCACCTTATTCTGCCTAGTCCCATTGACCTGCACCCATTCCTCCCATCCATATACCTGTACAAATTCTTCTTCAATGTTAAAATTCAGCCTGCATTCACCACCTCAGTTGGCAGCTCCTTCCACACTCCTGCTACACTCTGTGTGAAGAGGTTCCCCCTAATTGTAATGGTATGGATTGTGTATGCTAATTGGCTAAGGCTGGCCCACCCCCTGATGACACTCTTACCTGGTCTCCTCCCCGGGACCCAGGCCATAAAGGTCAGGCCACCTTTCCCTTTCCTGCACTTCTCTAGTTTGGATTCAGGCCAGTTCAAGTCTTCTGTGCAATAAACCCTTGGTCTTTGTCATTGCAATTATTGGGGCAACTTTCCCCTTTCACCTGTTATAAGCTCACATTTCATTTAGCAACCACACTTTAAGCATTAACACAGGTTGCAAGCCTTGCATAACATAACCTTTCTACAGTAAAACCATCTACAGCTTGTGCTGTCAGACAACATGGCTCCATCAGGTCCAAATTATCAACAAAGTTAATGTTTTGGGAGAACAAAAGAACAATGGTTGTTATTCCAGATCACTTGAAGAGAGTGGTGAGTGTAGTTCAATCACCATCTTTGCATCCTCGATGTATACAGTTAATAAATTAGGGTTGATGTTAATCTATTTGTTTTCATGTATCTAAACTTGCAAGATGGTGTCTGAAGTCGGACATCCCTGACATTCCAAGGTTAATGTTTCTCGGCCAGGATTTGTTTTGCTTTTGAACCATGACACCACAGCTAAACGGTGAATATGGTGGATGGATTTCAGAGGATTGACCCACTTGTCGTTGACGGTAACATCGCCGAAAATTAGCGAATCTTTGGACGAGAATATGACATTTTCGTTGTGGCAGCACACTCTGACAAGCCAGCCCTTACTCGAGCATACATTCTCCTCAGACTAGCGGGAACGGAGGCCATTGAATGTGAACGGTCTTTCGTGTAAGCAGGAGAAGTGAGAGATCTCGGCGAGAGAGAACCAATCCATGTTCTCGCAGAATCCAGAGGCTCCTGAATGCCTCAAGAGAAAATTTAGAGAGATGTGTAATCCTCAAACTAACGTTACTATGGAAAAACACAAGTTCAACACACGAAATCAGAAAGCTGGTGAGATGATTGACTCATATGTCAGTGATTTAAGAATCAAGCCAAAAAGCTGCAGTTTTGGAATTCTCTGTGAGCAGCTTATTAGAGATAGACTAGTCTGTGGTATTAATAATGACATTATGAGAAAGGTGCTACTGTGTGATAGTGATTTGATATTAACTAAGGCTATCTCCATCTGTCCAATTCATGAGATTTCCGAACAGCACAGCAAAAGACTGGCTTCTCCACATCACTCAGTCACAAATGTTGCCGCAGTCCAGGCCAGGTTCATGAGAAAACAGAAGTATGAGACAAAAATGAAGAACCAGCCAAAACAAATTGTGACACAGTTTTACTAACTGCAATAATGCAGCTAAAAGAGACCAACATCCAGCTTTTGGTCAACAGGGCCATACCGGTAACAAATGGAATCATTTTTTTTAAATGCTGCAAGCCCAAGCAACAGACCTCCAATAGGCAGAGACCTAGGAGAATTGTTCACCAGATGGAACCAGACCAAGCTGATAGCGATACACATGAGGCATGGTATAACTGGAAGTGGCTGTTAATTCAACTGATGCACAGATGAAGGAAAATTATGAAGTTTTTGTCTCTGTGCAAGTTAAAATGAAAGTTGACACAGGCACCAAGTGTAATATCTTGTTAAAAAAAAAACATTTGAGTGAGTAAAAAGTGAAGAACAAGTAAGAGCATGCATTAAATCCACAAGCCTTATTGCATATGGGGGTAGCAAAATCCACACAGTTTGGATGGTTAAGTTGCAATGCTGACTGGAGGGACGCCTAAACATTGCTGTTTTTTGTTTCTCATGAAAATGTTCTGCCTCTGCTAGGGCTACGTGCATGCATTCAAATGGGGCTGGTTTCGTTCAGCAAAGACATTCACCAGTTAAGCCCCACTGAAGATAATCTGTCACATCAAATTCAAGCTGAGTACTGTTAGTTTTTTTTTCTGGTGTGTTTGTAAAGCAACTCGTAACCTATTCCATGAGACTTGACTGGAAGTGAGACCAGTTGTTCGTCCTGCACGTCGCATTCCTGTGGCCATGAAGGACAGAGTCAAGGCTGAGCTGGACAGGATGAAGGAATTGGGTGTCATCACTGAGCCAATTGATTGGGTATCTTCTACGGTTGCCACCAACAAAAAGGACAAACAAGAAACCAGAATATGCATCATTCCAAGAGACTTGGACGCTGCTCTGAAAAGGCCACATCACCCTACATGTCCTGTAGAAGAAGTGGCTGCACAAATGTTGAATCCAACTGGGTTTTTTCAGTCTTAGATACGAGGAACTCCTTTTGGGCAGATTTTACTTGACCACAAATCATCATTGCTAACTACCTTCAGCACTTGCTTTGGTCACTACAGATTTCTACGGATGCCAGTCAGACTCAACTCTGCCAGTGATGTGTTCCAGTGCTCCAGGAACAGATTTTTTGCCGCATATCCCTGTCCAATCATAGTCAATGACACAATCGTGGAAGAACACGATGCCAACTTGAGAAAAGTGCTCAATCATGCTCGAGAGGTGAACTTGAGGCTAATCCCCTCAAGTACAGATTCCAGCTGAACCAGGTCAGCTATGTGCAAGTCACATTTTCACAAGTGAAGGCCTCAAAGCCGACCCTCCAAAGCAAAAGCAATTAGTGAAATGCCAGTGTGAGATGTCCCAGCTCTGCAAAGATTCCTGGGGATGGTCAACAATCTTGGAAAATTGATTCCAAATTCCAGTCAGCTGACAGCTCCACTGTGACATCTGCTGCAGAAGGACAATGAATGGACTTAGCACGAGCAGCAGCAAAATGCTTTCAAAGCACTAAAGAAGCACATGTCCTGCCCACTGGTTCTGTCTCATTACAATGTCAGTCACTTGCCAGTGATGCTTCACAGTATGGTGCAGCCTTGCAGGAAGAAAAACCTATGCTTCGCAAACACTAACTGACACAGAAGCCAGATATGTTCAGATTGGAAAAGAGCTGTTGGCAATGGTTTTTGCATGTTTAAGATTCCATGAAACGGACCACCAGCCCCTGGTCACTGTACTGAAGAAGCCCAATAATGCAGCACAATAAGACTGCAAAGGATGAGATTACGACTTCCAAAGTATTGCATCACCCTCATGTATAAAAGCAGAAATGTACCTGACTGACACTCTGTCTCGAGCTCCCAGGAGTTCCACTGTACACCAAGCTGATGAGGAAGACAACTTTGACGTGATGACAGTCAACTACATATCCTCTTCTCGCTTGGAAGAGCTAAAGAGCCACACAGCAGATGACACAACCCTGCAGACACCAGCACCATCATCAGACATGTGTGGCCAAGCAAACAGCATGGTCTTCCACATGTTGTTCATCCTTATATTCCTCTCAAAGACAAATTAACAATTGAAAACAGGGTCAACATGAAAGACCAGAAACTCATCATTCCTGGGTCACTACAAAAGGATTATGCACAGAGGGCATCCTGGTAGAGAAACTACCAAATGGAGAGCAAGAGGCTTAGTTTACTGGCCAACAATGACAGATGACATCAACAAGGAGATACAGTCGTGCTCTGTCTGTAACAGCATAAAACCACACCAGTAAAAGGAGCCACTCCTCCTTCATCCATTTCCAGACCTGCCTTGGCCGACCGGGGTAACAGATATCTTTGAATGGCACTGTCAGCAGTACTGGGTGCTAGTAGACTCCTATTCAGGATGGTATGAGATTGACCTGCTTCGTGATATTACCTCATAAAACTCAAGAGACACTTTTGAGTTCATGGAGCACCACATGTTCTCATATCAGACAAGGCCAGACAGTTTACAAGCCAACAATTCAAGGACTATAATGTGCAGTGGGACTTTACACATCACCAGCAGTACAGAGAATCCCCAATCTAATGGGTTAGCTGAAAGACCTGTCCGCAGCGCCAAACAACTCCTGGAGAAATCTCACAGAGATGGAACTGAGGTTTTCCTCAACCTCCTCAATCTCAGGAACGTACCACGAGACAAAACGCTGGGGTCTCCTGCACAAAGTCAAGGTAAACACCCACTATTTTCCCTGTCTCAAGGAAGCTACCTGAACCTCATATGCGTAAGCCACAAGAGGTAAAATCCCAGTTTCTCAACAAGAGACTGTCACAAAAGTCATGCTATGACAGATCAAGTCCACCACTTCAGCCTTTAATGGAAGGACAGGTTGCAGACCCCATGAGGTTACAACCAGACAGGCATGTTAACAAAGAGTTGCAAGGAGCCCAGATCTTATCTTGTTCACTCAGAAGGAAAACTGTACAGGAGGAATTGCCGACACATTCTACCTGCATCAGCCCAGCCCAGTCTAAGTGACACTATCAGGATGCTGGCCTTGGATCAAAGGATTACAACACTCCCACGAGACTAGGACTGGAAAGGATGGGCACTGAGCAATTTCAGTGCCCCAGATGAACCACAACAGAAAATCTATATAAAACATGCTCAGGTCGTGTTTGTAAGCCAAATCTCAATTACAGAGACTGAATTATGATATGATGAAATTGTACAAAGCATTGGTGAGGCCAAATTTGGAGTACTGTGTGCAGTTTTGGTCACCACATTATAGGAAGGATATAAACAAAATAGAGAGAGTGCAGAGAAGGTTCACGAGAATGTTGACAGGATGTCAGGGTTTGGGTTACAGAGAAAGGTTGAGCAGCCTGGGGCTTTTTTCTCTGGAGCGTAGAAGATTGAGGGGGGATTTGATGGAGGTGGTCAAGATTTTAAAAGGGACAGAGAGAGTCAACATGGATAGGCTTTTTCAATTAAGAGTGGGGGATATTCAAACCAGAGGCCATGGTTTGAGACTGTTGGGGGAAAATTATAAGGGGAACATGAGGGGAAATTTCTTCACACAAAGGGTGGTTGGGATGTGGAATAAGCTTCCGGCAGAGGTGGTTAAAGCAAGGACATTATTTACATTTAAGGAAAGACTGGATAATTACATGGAGGGGAGAGGATTGGAGGGGTATGGAGCAGGTGCTGGTCAGTGGGACTAGGAGGGTGGGGATTTTTTTCTGGCATAGACTAGTAGGGCCAAACTGGCCTGTTCTGTGTTGTGGTTATATGGTTATATGGTTATATGGTTATATGGAATTGTGTTTTACAGTGTATATATTTGTTTGGCTGTACTAATTGATCTTCATATTGTTTACATGCAGCAGAGTGTTTTCTTACACTTCTCACCTAATATGTTTGTCATTTCAGTTATTGAATGTGGCTGCCAAATATTGGTCATTCTATGACACTTTGTAAGCACTGAAGTTTAATAAGGTAATTTTGTCATAGTATGGAGCATGAGCTAAGGAAAAGTGAATTAGATCAGTCACTGTGTTTCTATCCTGTATATCCAGGTTACTGTGGTTCCAGGGGATTCTTTATGCTGGCGCAATCCACTGGCCATGTTCTGCTACTTTGCATCTTTGATGTATACAGTTAATAAACTGGGTTTGAAGTTAATCCACTTGCTTTCATTTATCTAAACTCGCAACAGTGAGGAAGGCTAGATGGGACATTTACAGGTCATATGATTGTGACTTATGTTTTTTGGAAATTGAAGCAGAAAACAGATTTCAGTATTGATCAAGCAAGTCATGTGATTGAGACACTTGAAGAAGCAAGATTGATTTAATTGGTCACCAGAGATCTGCAAGACAGAAATGAAGTAACTTGGTGTGAGATGGACACTTCTGTTGTTTCCTCTTGTCAGGAGAAAAGTGTGGCCTATTGTAATAGTTATTTTTGATTGACCCCACATCTGGATAAAGGAAACAGTATCATTCCTGTATTTGGATCATGACCATTCTGATGGTCATTTTGTCTAGCCCTTGCCTGGGTTCATGGAATCATCATGGAAGTTTCATTTCCCTGTGCAAGGAAGAGGGGAGTTGTGACCATCTTTATATGAAAGAACAATTCTCAGGAAGCAACTTGACAAGGATTTGTGAGTTTTGAAAAGTCAAATGACTCAGTGTCTCACCAACTTCATAATTACTTCTAAACATCAGTTTAAAAGTTTTGAGTTTCAACACAGAATTTCCAAGACTGAACTTTGAATTGTCTTTTCAGAATTGTGCCTAAGCTGTAATAGTTTGGATAATCCACACACACACACACACACACACACACACACACACACACACACACACACACACACACACACACACACACACACGTACGGATTTGCATACATTTGGGTTATGTTTAGATTTAAGTAAGTTGTTATATTATTAATTAAAATATTGTTTTTAAAAAAAAACAGTCTTGCTGAATTTCTGTTGTTGCTGATCTATGACATAATACACCTTTACCCCATGTCCTCTGGTTTGTATCTCACCTAACCTCAGTGGAAAAAGGCCTAGTTGCATTTATTCTGTCTATCCCCCTCATAATTTTGTATACCTCTCTCCCCTCATTCTTTTACACCCCAGGGAATAAAGTCCTAATCTGTTTAATCTTTCCCTGTAACTCAGTTCCTGAAGTCCTGGCAATATCCTAATAAATCTTCTCTGCACTCTTTCAATCTTATTGATATCCTTCCTGTAGGTTGGTGACCAAAACTGCATACAATACTCCAGATTTTGCCATAACATACTTTGATTTATGAAGACCAATATACCAAAAACTCTCTTTATGTCCCTATGACACTAACTCTATGACACCACTTTCAGGGACTTATTATCTGTATTCCCAGATGCCTCTACTCTACCACCCTCCTCAATACCTTACCATTTACTGTGCATGTTCTACCTTGGTTTGTCCTTTCAAAATGTAACACCTCACACTTGACTGCATTGTATTATTTACTGGATACATTTTCCTCTGTACCTCGATCTTCATCCAGCGACCTGAGGTTGGCTTGTTCTTCCTTTGCCGTTCATGTGACTGTGCCTCGCCTGTACCTGAAGTATCTCTTCCTTAAAGGCAGTTCATTCTCCAAATAATGAGCTTATGTAAATTGTATTTATTTATTTATTTTTAATTCGGACTTCTTTGGCTTGGCTTCGCGGACGAAGATTTATGGAGGGGGTAAAAAGTCCACGTCAGCTGCAGGCTCGTTTGTGGCTGACAAGTCCGATGCGGGACAGGCAGACACGGTTGCAGCGGTTGCAGGGGAAAATTGGTTGGTTGGGGTTGGGTGTTGGGTTTTTCCTCCTTTGCCTTTTGTCAGTGAGGTGGGCTCTGCGATCTTCTTCAAAGGAGGTTGCTGCCCGCCAAACTGTGAGGCGCCAAGATGCACGGTTTGAGGCGATATCAGCCCACTGGCGGTGGTCAATGTGGCAGGCACCAAGAGATTTCTTTAGGCAGTCCTTGTACCTTTTCTTTGGTGCACCTCTGTCACGGTGGCCAGTGGAGAGCTCGCCATATAACATGATCTTGGGAAGGCGATGGTCCTCCATTCTGGAGACGTGACCCATCCAGCGCAGCTGGATCTTCAGCAGCGTGGACTCGATGCTGTCGACCTCTGCCATCTCGAGTACTTCGACGTTAGGGATGAAAGCGCTCCAATGGATGTTGAGGATGGAGCGGAGACAACGCTGGTGGAAGCGTTCTAGGAGCCGTAGGTGGTGCCGGTAGAGGACCCATGATTCGGAGCCGAACAGGAGTGTGGGTATGACAACGGCTCTGTATACGTTTATCTTTGTGAGGTTTTTCAGTTGGTTGTTTTTCCAGACTCTTTTGTGTAGTCTTCCAAAGGCGCTATTTGCCTTGGCGAGTCTGTTGTCTATCTCATTGTCGATCCTTGCATCTGATGAAATGGTGCAGCCGAGATAGGTAAACTGGTTGACCGTTTTGAGTTTTGTGTGCCCGATGGAGATGTGGGGGGGCTGGTAGTCATGGTGGGGAGCTGGCTGATGGAGGACCTCAGTTTTCTTCAGGCTGACTTCCAGGCCAAACATTTTGGCAGTTTCCGCAAAGCAGGACGTCAAGCGCTGAAGAGCTGGCTCTGAATGGGCAACTAAAGCGGCATCGGGACTTATTATCTGTATTCCCAGATGCCTCTACTCTACCACCCTCCTCAATACCTTACCATTTACTGTGCATGTTATACCTTGGTTTGTCCTTTCAAAATGTAACACCTCACACTTGACTGCATTGTATTATTTACTGGATACATTTTCCTCTGTACCTCGATCTTCATCCAGCGACCTGAGGTTGGCTTGTTCTTCCTTTGCTGTTCATGTGACTGTGCCTCGCCTGTACCTGAAGTATCTCTTCCTTAAAGGCAGTTCATTCTCCAAATAATGAGCTTATGTAAATTGTATTTATTTATTTATTTTTAATTCAAACTTACAACAGGCTCTTCCAGCCCATGAGCCCATGCTGCCCAAATACCATAATCAACTCCAACCTGCATCCGTTTTTTTTCCCGGAAGGGTGGGAGGAAACCCACGCAGACACAGAGAGAAAGTGCAAACAGACAGCGCTGGTTTCGAACCCGGGTCACTGGAGCTGTAATAGTGTTGGACTAGTCACTGTGCTAACATGTTGCCCAATTGCACAATGTGCATATGCACGGAAATTATTGCTTGCTGCAGCTGAACAGGTGCTTTCTAAAATAAAGCAACGACATACTTACTGCATACTAACAACTATATAATACATACTCAACCAACTTTTGCCTGCTTAATTTATCTGGGTCAAAATCCACTCTCATCAACCTTCTCCCCAAATACTTGCCTTTTCTTTGGGAATCCTTCTCCTTTTATATAGTTGGCACAAACCTTAAAATATTATGATTTCTATTTCCCAACTGCACCTCTTTCAAAAGTTGGTGCACTCGACCCCCTTACTTACCAGAACTAGATTCTCCCTCACTGGACCAGAAAATAATCCTGGCCACAACTAATTACCCTCTCTGCCCTTAACACTCTTACTTTATCCTTGAAACCTATTTTTTTCTAATTCTGCTTAAAGTTCATCAATGTGAACTCCAACAGAAGTAACAACATAGAAACCATGAGAGCAAAGAAATTTGTACAGCAGGTGTTGAAGCACAAGAGGGGTTAAGTGTGGACTCTGACAGTGAGGGATGGGGGTTTTCTACAGAGCCCTAATACAGTGCAGAAGTGATGTACAGAATCTAACACAGTGAGGTAGATTATAAACTGCAAAATGTATCATACAGGAAGGGTTATTCTGAAAAGACGTCATACAGTAAGTGTAACGGAGAGGAGAGTTATACAGAGCATTACTGTACAAGAAGGATTATACAGAGAGAGTAATGGAGATGAACATGAAGGTCAGCATGGACACAGTGGGCTGACGGGCGTAGATCTGTGCAGTATGATACCACGAGTCTGTCCCTCTGTGACAGTGTAGAATCAACACTATCTATTAGGAATTTGTACTTTCTCCCATGTCTGCGTGGGTTTTCTTTGGGAGCTTCAGTTTCCTCCCACCCTCCAAAATGTACCAGGGTTAATTTGGGTATCTGGGTGGCACGAGCTCATGGGCCAGAAGGGCCTGTTACACTGTGCTGTGTGTCTAAATATAAAAACTGAAAAATTGTAAATACAAAATGTTTACCCTGAGAGTGTTACAGTTCAGAAAGAGACTTACAGAATTTTATGGTGAGAGCGGTATCCAACAAAAAAGTGTTAATTTGAAGGAAGTGATATGGAAAGTGTTATAATTGGAATGATTTACAGAGACTGTTGTAGTAAAGGAAAATTATTCATTAGTGTTTTTTTTAGACAGCAATGTCGGAACAATTTAACATAAATTAAACAGATAAATTAAAGATAAATTAAGCAGGCAAAACTTGGTCGAGTATGTACTATATAGTTGTTAATATGCAGTAAGTATGTAGTTGCTTTATTTTAGAATTGCACATTGTGGTTAAACTTGCATCCCTTGTTCTGGATACAATTGGGCAACATGTTAGCACAGTGACTAGTGCAACACTATTACAGCTCCAGTGACCCGGGTTCGAAACCAGCGCTGTCTGTTTGCACTTTCTCTCTGTGTCTGCGTGGGTTTCCTCCCACCCTTCCGGGAAAAAAAACGGATGCAGGTTGGAGTTGATTATGGTATTTGGGCAGGCACAGGCTCATGGGCCAGAAGAGCCTGTTGTAAGTCTGAATTAAAAATAAATAAATAAATACAATTTATTACTTACCTTGTGGTTGTTTACAGTGCACGCCTTAAATTCCTGTGTGCGTTAGCCCCGGTGCTTTTATGTGGAGCAACTTAGCCTGCGACATAGCGCGTCATCAGGTAGATGTCAAATTCTTGTGGTGCGATTTAGACTGTGGGCTTTCCCTGAAAAGTAGCAGGGGTCCTGCTGAGTAAATTGCGGTGCAGGAATTGACTAAAACTTCCTGCATTTTCCTTTCTAGACTGCCCATATAATGGCAAATTTCACTGTTTGAGCCGTTACATGCCTGCAGTCTCAAAACCAGAAGTGTGTTGCACAAGAGCTGCATTGTAGGTTGCATTATACAGAGAATGTTACAGTGAGGGAGGTAAAAGAGAGTGATACATTCAGCAGGGCTTATATAGAGATTGTTACACAGAGATAAAAGTTGTAGGAAGTTTTAGACTTTTGAGACTGTGAGAGTGAAATGGGTTGAAAAGAGAAGGGATGGAGGTTGGTTATACATTGTGATGCATGTGCAATTCTGAGAACTTCCCAACGAGGTTATACAGAGAATTACCATACATGAGTGCTTGTGACAACGAGGGAGGTTATTTCAGAGAGCATTACAGTGCAAGAGAACTTATACTGAGTGGTTATAAAGAGGTTGTAAAGAGAGTGTTCAATTAAAATGTGTATACAAAGAGAGTCTAGCAGTGAAGGAGGTTGATGAGAGACAGTTACACTGGGTGTTATTATTCAGAGAGATTTTACTGTAGGAGGATTGTACAGACAGTATAACATCATTGAGGGCTGGGATAATAGAAAATGTTTTATCATAAAGGTGGGTGAGTATATATTGAATATTTTGGTGAGATTATTGTACAAAAGAGAACTACACAAAGAGGATTATCCAGAGTATTAAACCTGTGTTGTAGTCATGCCATCAACTACTGTACCATTCTGCACACATCCTATTCTGTAACTATTGTATCTGATTTTTTTTAGACATATAGCACAGTAACCAGCCCACGAGCTCGTCCCACCCAAATATCACAATTAGCCTACATCACCATTACACTTTGAAGTGTGGGAGGAAACTGTACCACCCCAAGGAAACCCATGCAGACACAGGGAGAACGTACAAACTTCTGACAGACAGCGCCGGATTCGAACCCGGGTCACTAGCGCTTTATAGGGTTGCGCTAGCCGCTACACTAACCGTGACACCCAATGATATTGCATCCAGTCTGTGCTGAACCTTGCCATATGATCCTAGTCCTGACTAACATCATACATGACTCATGGTGCATCTGGCCCATGTCATCTCACATGAACAGTACCTAACCAACACTAACCCAGAGGTGTGTTATGTATGACCCAAAATGTACCTGCCGCATGATGCTTTGTGTCATGAAGTGAATATGATGGAAAGGTACAAACACAAATGAAATGTGAAGATTGTGGCCAACAAAATATTATTTTCAAATGTGCTGGAGCTGGGCCCAGCTAAACCTGAGGGACTCGCTGTGACGATCCCAGAGGACCCCTAAACCCAGCAGCAGTAGAGATTCACCAAGACAAATGGTTACTTCAACAAAAGTTGTTTTTAATTATCTTTAAACATGAAAACAGGATCACATTTTACTTAACCCCCTTCTAATTCTAAACACACATGTATGTAATGTGTATGTAAGTTCAGAAAAAATATTTAATTCACAGTCCAATTTCACTTCTCATTCCTCCAAGTTCACTGGTTGCAGGCAATTCTTATACTGTGCAGAGAAGGTAACATTTATAACATTCACCAGGCTTTGGTGCTTGAAAGATAAATGGTTACCACTCAGAAAGGTTCTTGTTGGTTTTCAGAGAGAGATTTGTTGCTCATTGGACACTGATTCCTTCCGATCAGTCACTTCAGTGTCTTGCCAAAGAAACTTGCCCCTTCATGGTTTTCCAGATGAAAACCTCTTTCTTTCAGGTCACCACAGAGTGCCTTTTCTTTCTCTTTTTCTCAGTGAAACATTAGACAGCCAGACCTCTCCTCTTACATGAACCACAAGGGCTTTGACCAGGCTGTCTTCCAAAAGCTTGCCAGCTTGTCCTGTTTCAGTCTCAGCAACCTCTGCTGGCTGACACTGTCAAGTGATCTCTGGTTCTCTCTCTCTCTCTCACACACACACACACACACACACACACACACACACACACACACAAACACACTCAAAGCCTGTTTGACTCTCTCTGCTTACAAAACCACATGACCCTCTTACAACAGCAAATTCTCCTTCCAGACAGCAGCAGCTCCAGCCTTCTCTTTCATCTGTTACCTTGGTAAACAATAATCCATTAGTGATGTCTTTTGAGCACTCTTCAAAGCTCTTGAGAAGCCACTATGTCTAGCATAGCTCCAGTATTTCAAATAAGATCTGTTTTAAAGTGTTTGCATGTGACCTACTCTAACAAACCTTTCCCAATTTATCTCCCAGAAACATTTCTATATACTCTGTCACAACACTCCATTTCCTCAATCTGAGTTGCCCCCAATCAAGTGCTTTAAAATCCTCTGTGAGGAAGATAGAAACAATTTAATTAGGAAATTGAGGGAATCCAGAACAAGGGATGCAAGTTTAACCATAATCAGCAAGGACTTCCTCATTCAAAGTTAATGGGAATCAGGAACTCTGACAACGGAAGCCTGTGGGTCTTTTAAGACAGATATTTTGTCGGATTAGGTTGACAAGGTGCATAGAGCAATCGATGCCAAATGGAGTTACATCACTGGACACCATTGACTTAATTGTATGACAGAATGGACTGTAATGCCAGAATGGCTTCCCACTGGGGCTAATTTCCCATATGGTGTTAATTTGAAGTGAATCCATTCTGACACCAGGGGGAGCATCATTAAGAGTTAAAAACCACCAGGGACAACAAAGACTTCTCTGATTCAGACAGCAATCAAACACACACTTGCTGAGCTTTGCACAATTTTCTACTGTCACCATCGCATGTTCCCTACATCCTAACAAAGGGTTGCTTTTTAGATTGGAAATTGTTTCCAAAAGACTCAAACAAGACAACCATTTTTGAAATCCCCTAATCTTGGATTATTCACAAAAAGAAACATCCACTTCCACCCCCTTCAATCTTGTCACGAGGTCTCTCTTCCAAACTCCTCTTTCCTCCCTCACTCTCAGCACTTGCACATGGCATGAAGTATAGAGTCAAGCCAAGCGGCAATGTAAATACCATAGACTGGTGCATGGAGTTGGAGAGGAATGACTGGGTTAAGCCACTCAATATGGGATAGTGTGAGGCTGCCAATTTTGAACTAAAACAATATCAAAGTAATTTCAAACTATGAAACACTGGGAATAGTGAGGGAGTGAAGAGTGGGGGGGGGGGGGTTCATAGAGTTATATAGCATGGCACAAGCTCTTTGGTCCAACTTATTAATGCCATCTGAGTTGGCATTCTGGGCAAATCCATTCTGCCAGAGTTTGGTCTGTATTTATTAACCCTTCCTATCCCTAGCTCTGTCTTGGGAACATCACAATTGTACCCACTCCTATTGTTGCCCTGGCGGCTCCTTCAAAGTACAGACATGGAAAAGTTGCCCCTCGAGTACCTCTTGAATTGTCCTCCCCGGGAGAAAGATTGTGAGCATTCACTTTATTCGAGCTTCTCCTCCTTGTGCAGAAGACACTAAAATATGAAACAGCAATTCAAAAGTAATGAATTGTGGGCTTTAATCTCAGGCAGAGGGCATTTTGTCCCAGCTGTGCTCCCAGAGAGTTGCACTCTGACCACACCTCTTAGGAAGGAGCCTTAAACCATGAAGGGGTTTACCACAATGGAATAAAATTTTAAAGAGGAAGGGTCATGTCCCAGCCATTGAAGGGTGGTTTGATTATCAAAGAGCCTGATAGGGAAGATGTAAACTGTCCCCTCTTGCAGTGAGTGAACGGGACAAGAAATCACAGGAAAGAGATGTTCAGAGTGACGTCTAACAGCGTATCGTTCACTCAGTGCCAAAGAGTATGGTTCAAAGGAAAAGATCAGAGCTGGTCCGATGGATCTGAGGGGATGAGCAGCGAGGCGTAGCTCCATGCTCATCTTCGCCCTTCTCCAACCCAGACTCGCTGTCCGGAAACTTGGGTGCACTCATTAATGTGGGGCTGAGGGGGAGAGGGGGGTGCTCTCCTCGGACACTGACCGACGGCGGAGGACCGAGCTCTCGGTCAAAGGACGAGAGCAGTCCTCGATGTCCTGCGGAAGACCCTCCCGCCCAACTTCGTGGGATCCTTCCGTGCACATTGGGCTTCCGACAAGTGATTGCACCATTCAGCAGCCGAGTCCTTTTGGGAGGGTCCTGCACGGGAATGGGAGGAGAGCGTATAAAGGGAACAACTCCGCCTCGCCTCCCCTCCCCTCCCCCTCTTCTCCCCCTCCTTCCTCTCTGTTCCCCCTTCCCCTTTCCTCTTCTTCCCCTTCCCCTTCTCCCCCTCCTTCCTCTCTGTTCCCCCCTTCCCCTTTCCTCTTCTTCCCCTTCCCCTTCTCCCCTCCCTCCTTCCTCCCCCTCCCTCCTTCCTCCCTCCTTCCTCCCCCTCCCCTCCCTCCTTCCTCCCCCTCCCTCCTTCCTCCCCTTCCCCTCCCTCCTCCCCCTCCTTCCTCCCCCCCTCCCTCCTTCCTCCCCCTCCCCCTCCCCCTCCCTCCCCCTCCCCCCCTCCTCCTCCCTCCCCCTCCCTCCCCCTCCCCCCCTCCTCCTCCCTCCCCCTCCCCCCCTCCTCCCTCCCCTCCCTCCCCCTCCCCTCCCTCCTTCCTCCCCCTCCCCTCCCTCCTTCCTCCCCCTCCCCTCCCTCCTTCCTCCCCCTCCCCTCCCTCCTTCCTCCCCCTCCCCTCCCTCCTTCCTCCCCCTCCCCTCCCTCCTTCCTCCCCCTCCCCTCCCTCCTTCCTCCCCCTCCCCTCCCTCCTTCCTCCCCCTCCCCTCCCTCCTTCCTCCCCCTCCCCTCCCTCCTTCCTCCCCCTCCCCTCCCTCCTTCCTCCCCCTCCCCTCCCTCCTTCCTCCCCCTCCCCTCCCTCCTTCCTCCCCCTCCCCTCCCTCCTTCCTCCCCCTCCCCTCCCCTCCCTCCTCCCTCCCCTCCCCTCCCCTCCCTCCTCCCTCCTCCCTCCCCTCCCTCCTCCCTCCCCTTCCCCTCCCTCCTCCCTCCCCTTCCCCTCCTTCCTCCCCTTCCCCTCCCTCCCTCCTCCCTCCCCTCCCCTTCCCCTCCCTCCTCCCTCCCCCTCCCCTTCCCCTTCCCCTCCCTCCTTCCTCCCCCTCCCCTTCCCCTCCCTCCTTCCTCCCCCTCCCCTCCCTCCTTCCTCCCCCTCCCCTTCCCCTCCCTCCTTCCTCCCCCTCCCCTTCCCCTCCCTCCTTCCTCCCCCTCCCCTTCCCCTCCCTCTCTCTCTCTTTAATCTCCTGCCGTTGGTCTTTTTAAATTGTGGCCTCCCCTCCCGTTCCTTCTCCGCTCCGCACCCCTGCTCCGCCGGCCGGTGGGAGGAGGCAGCTCTCGCCGGGTCCCGGGGCGCCGCTCCGCCAAACAGCGCGGTGTTTGCTTTAATTGGGGTGGAGAATATGAGCGGCGAGCGTCAGAAGCGCAGGAACGGCACGTTTAAATATTCATATCTCCCCCATCTTCTGTATTGGCATTCCCGAGCAACTTTGGAGCAGAGAGCGGGAGTGTAGAGCTCCGAACCGAGGGGAGAGCTGGCACCCCAGACCCGCGTCTCCGTTGGGGAAGACTCGCCCTTGGACGCGTTGGTGCCCGTCCTTTCGAGCTCAGCGGGCGGGTTGTGGGGTCGAGACCTTTCCGTGGCGGCGGGTGGGGAGGGGAGAAGAGAATTTTTTTCTAAATTTCCTGCAACCTCAGGTTCTTTCGCTTGATTCGGGGACGGAGACCCAGCATGAACGCCGATGCTGAACCATCCGGGGAGAGGAGTTACCAAATGGATTGGGGATGAAGAGCCTGTTCGTCCTGCTGGGATCCCTCACCTCCTGATTATAAAGGAATTTCCCCCCCCCCCCCCCCCACCCAGCTCGCCCTTCGCCTCCCCCTCGACACAGATGTCCAAAGGTAGACTTGCCACGTCCTGATCCAAAATCATGTTGGACACCTTCTGTCCGGCCGCCTCCAGTCATGGCATCTAGACCGGCCATTCGAGTGGCGCCGCCTTCTTCTCGGTTGAGTCGCAGGGTGCTTTTCATCTTCAGCCTGTCCCTCTGCTTCACCTACCTGTGTTACAGCCTCCTCTTCTGCACCCACCCTGTCCTGCGAAGCTCTCCGGGCTTGGCAGAAGATCGAGCCTGTTACTTATTGCAGGCTTGGCCGCCGAAGAAACTCCTGCACAAGTCCCAGTACTGTGACAGCGCGGAGCCCGGGACTGCTGCTGGCCCAGGCCAGGCGACCCAAGAGCCAAGCGAGCTCCACCGAGAGTCCCCTCCCGAACGCAAAGGGACCCTGGCGCCCACTCTCCGCCAGCGAGACCAGAGCAGCAACGCGACCTCCCGGGTGGGCAGCAAGCACCTCCCTCGGGCCATCATCGTCGGCGTGAAGAAAGGGGGCACTCGGGCTGTGCTCGAGTTCATCCGCATCCACCCCGACGTCAGGGCTCTGGGCACCGAGCCTCACTTCTTCGATCGGCATCACGAAAAGGGGCTGGCCTGGTACAGGTAGGGTAACGCGGTGGGAATGGACTGGGGGTGATGTGGGCAGAAGCTGGGATACTGGGCACTCCGTGGGCGATCTGGGTCCGGTTAAAGGCGCGGTGTGAATGATATCGGCAGCGTAGCTTCGGTACCAATATGATCTGGGTGCAGTCCGATGCAATGAATGGGTCCAGATAGATCGGTGTCCTCTTGACAGTGCGCAACCTGTGGGGGTATGGTATCTAGGCACAATGCATAGGGCATGTGCACTGGGTGGAGGATGCCATGTTATTGGCAGTATTGGTGTATGTGTGGAAGATGATAAACATGCTCTGTTATGGCTGTTATGGGATGGACAGGTTCAGTCATTGTATGGGAAAGGCTTGGACAAGGGTCAAATGTCATACGAACATGGCATGTGTGTGGTTGGTTATAGGAGGGGGTTGGCTAGCATGGTTATAACATGGGCATGGTTCAGGCACTGAATCGGCGTGGTTACCAAAGACTGTATAGTCAGGCTATTGCATAGTAAGTGTAGAGTGAGTGAGCTACGACGACAGTGGCAGTGCGATTTTGGAATAGTTCCAGGTTCAGAATGGCCATGATAAGGGTAGCATGACCAAGGCTAGGGTATGTATAGGCTGGCTATGGGTATGAATGTTTTTGGATCCCAGTTGGTATGGCCTGGACATGGTAATGTGTGCCTTTGGCATGTCTAAAAGCACGGAGTATGGAATTGGAGGGGTCTGGAGGGTTATGGAATGGGTGCAGGTCAGTGGGACAAGAGGAATTATGTTTTGGCACAGACTAAAAGGACGGAATGACCTCTTTTCAGTGCTGTAGTTTTCTACGGTTCCATCTATGGAGTATCATAGGTGAGGTACATTACACAAAAATGTGGAGAAACTCAGCAAGTCTTTATGGAGCAATTATTTTGGGGCCTGAGCAAAAAGCAGGCAGGTGTCTGAATAGAATGTGTTGGGGGAGGGGCACAGGCAAGAGGTGGATATGGGTGGGAGGGAACAAGAGAAAAAGGCTGAAAAGTGGTAGGGAGAGGGGATAGCATTCTTAATGGAGAGGAAAAAGGGTTGAAAGGAGACAGGGATAGGGAAAGAGAGAGGGGGATAGGGTAAGGGCCTAATAGAAACCAAAGCTGATGTCAATGCTATCTGGTTGGAGAGCGACCAGATGTTTCTCCTCCAGTTTGACAGGAAGCCTTCATTTGGTGGTGCATGAGGACATGAACGGAAATGTCGGCCAGGAGTGGGGCACAGAATTGAAATGATTGGCTACTGGTAGATCCCAGCCATTGCTGCAGACAGAGTGAATGTGCTCAGCAAAACAATCTCCCAGTCTGCATCCAGGCTCCCCCAACGGGAGCACCGGATACAGTAGATGTCCCCTGCAGCTTCACAAGTGAAGCATTCACTTGGAAGAACTGTTTGGGGCCACCATTGAAGGTGTGGGTACAAGTGCAGCACTTCCTGCAGTCATGGGGGTAGTTTCCAAGGGGGTGATTAGTGAGAAGGGATTTGTGAATGAGGGAGTCATGAAAGGTGGAGAGGAGAGGGGAAGATGTGTCTGGTGATGGAAATTGCAGATTAGAATATGTTAGCTGCAGAGGCTGGTGGGCTGGTAGATGGGAGAATGTACAAACTCCTTACAGATAGTGCCGGATTCGAACCTGGGATCACTGGCACTGTAACAGCGTTGTACTAACCATGACTCTCACTGGGCCGCCCATTGTGGGAGTTAATGGATTTGTGGAAAATGTCTGTGGAAAGTTTGTTTCCTGAGATGGAGACTGAGAGATTGAGAAAGGTGAGATGACCAAGTGAATTTGAGGTTGGCAGCAAAGTGGATAAAGTGAATGAGCTCATCAGGGGTGAAGGAGGCAGCATCAAAGTAGTCATTGATGTTGCATTTCTTTGTGAGGAACAGGTGCAGAATGATAATGATTTGGCCTATTATTTGATGTGGTGGGTATGGTATGAGCCAGGCTTGGATACGGATGGAATGGTTAAAGGCATAATAGACACAGTCTGAATATGTTCTTGCACAGTACAACTATGATTGGATATGCAACATGGGCACGATTGGGGCAAAGAACGAAGATGGGTATCCTTTTAGTATGGGCATACTTTTTGTCTGGCTATAGGGGCAGTATAAGCATTGACGGGTATGATCACAGAGTGAATATGGCCCAATATTTGGCTTAGTTGCTGTGTAACATGACCCGTCCCCTGAAACCCTCTGGGATCAGTTGAAGACTACCATACTGCAATCCACTGAAGAGGTACTGGGCTTCTCCTCCAGGAAAAACAAGGACTGGTATGACGAAAACAGCCAGGAAATCCAGGAGCTGCTGGCAAAGAAGCGAGCTGCCCACCAGGCTCACCTTACAAAGCCGTCCTGTCCAGAGAAGAAACAAGCCTTCCGTCGCGCATGCAGCCATCTTCAGCGCAAACTCCGGGAGATCCAAAATGAGTGGTGGACTAGCCTCGCCAAACGAACCCAGCTCAGCGCGGACATTGGCGACTTCAGGGGTTTCTACGAGGCTCTAAAGGCTGTGTACGGCCCCTCACCCCAAGTCCAAAGCCTGCTGCGCAGCTCAGACGGCAAAGTCCTCCTCAGCGACAAGATCTCCATCCTCAACCGATGGTCAGAACACTTCCAATCTCTTTTCAGTGCCAACCGCTCAGTCCAAGATTCCGCCCTGCTCCAGCTCCCTCAACAGCCCCTAAGGCTAGAGCTGGATGAGGTCCTCACCCTGGATGAGACATATAAGGCAATCGAACAACTGAAAAGTGGCAAAGCAGCAGGTATGGATGGAATCCCCCCAGAGGTCTGGAAGACTGGCGGCAAAACTCTGCATGCCAAACTGCATGAGTTTTTCAAGCTTTGTTGGGACCAAGGAAAACTGCCTCAGGATCTTCGTGATGCCACCATCATCACCCTGTACAAAAACAAAGGCGAGAAATCAGACTGCTCAAAATACAGGGGAATCACGTTGCTCTCCATTGCAGGCAAAATCTTCGCTAGGATTCTACTAAATAGAATAATACCTAGTGTCGCCGAGAATATTCTCCCAGAATCACAGTGCGGCTTTTGCGCAAACAGAGGAACTACTGACATGGTCTTTGCCCTCAGACAGCTCCAAGAAAAGTGCAGAGAACAAAACAAAGGACTCTACATCACCTTTGTTGACCTCACCAAAGTCTTCGACACCGTGAGCAGGAAAGGGCTTTGGCAAATACTAGAGCGCATCGGATGTCCCCCAAAGTTCCTCAACATGATTATCCAACTGCACGAAAACCAACAAGGTCGGGTCAGATACAGCAATGAGCTCTCTGAACCCTTCTCCATTAACAATGGCGTGAAGCAAGGCTGTGTTCTCGCACCAACCCTCTTTTCAATCTTCTTCAGCATGATGCTGAACCAAGCCATGAAAGACCCCAACAATGAAGACGCTGTTTACATCCGGTACCGCACGGATGGCAGTCTCTTCAATCTGAGGCGCCTGCAAGCTCACACCAAGACACAAGAGAAACTTGTCCGTGAACTACTCTTTGCAGACGATGCCGCTTTAGTTGCCCATTCAGAGCCAGCTCTTCAGCGCTTGACGTCCTGCTTTGCGGAAACTGCCAAAATGTTTGGCCTGGAAGTCAGCCTGAAGAAAACGGAGGTCCTCCATCAGCCAGCTCCCCACCATGACTACCAGCCCCCCCACATCTCCATTGGGCACACAAAACTCAAAACGGTCAACCAGTTTACCTATCTCGGCTGCACCATTTCATCAGATGCAAGGATCGACAATGAGATAGACAACAGACTCGCCAAAGCAAATAGCGCCTTTGGAAGACGACACAAAAGAGTCTGGAAAAACAACCAACTGAAAAACCTCACAAAGATAAGCGTATACAGAGCCGTTGTCATACCCACACTCCTGTTCGGCTCCGAATCATGGGTCCTCTACCGGCATCACCTACGGCTCCTAGAACGCTTCCACCAGCATTGTCTCCGCTCCATCCTCAACATCCATTGGAGCGCTTTCATCCCTAACGTCGAAGTACTCGAGATGGCAGAGGTCGACAGCATCGAGTCCACGCTGCTGAAGATCCAGCTGCACTGGATGGGTCACGTCTCCAGAATGGAGGACCATCGCCTTCCCAAGATCGTGTTATATGGCGAGCTCTCCACTGGCCACCGTGACAGAGGTGCACCAAAGAAAAGGTACAAGGACTGCCTAAAGAAATCTCTTGGTGCCTGCCACATTGACCACCGCCAGTGGGCTGATATCGCCTCAAACTGTGCATCTTGGCGCCTCACAGTTTGGCGGGCAGCAACCTCCTTTGAAGAAGACCGCAGAGCCCACCTCACTGACAAAAGGCAAAGGAGGAAAAACCCAACACCCAACCCCAACCAACCAATTTTCCCCTGCAGCCGCTGCAACCGTGTCTGCCTGTCCCGCATCGGACTTGTCAGCCACAAACGAGCCTGCAGCTGACGTGGACTTTTACCCCCTCCATAAATCTTCGTCCGCGAAGCCAAGCCAAAGAAACATGACCAATGAAGGAACATAATGTTTTCCATTATGTTTATACATGAATTTTTGACATGGCTATCTTAGTCAGTAGATACAATGC
Source organism: Narcine bancroftii (assembly GCF_036971445.1). Classification (NCBI taxonomy): domain Eukaryota; kingdom Metazoa; phylum Chordata; class Chondrichthyes; order Torpediniformes; family Narcinidae; genus Narcine; species Narcine bancroftii. The sequence goes on along the minus strand of NC_091480.1, from coordinate 41,423,602 downwards.
CAAAAAAATGGTGAAGATCCTCAACAAGTTGAGCAGCATCCAAAGAGATAGAGTTAACATTTCAAGTTGATGACCTTTCAGCAGAAACCACCATCAGGTTTATTTTTGTCTTTACATCAATTTGTCTCTTCTCTTTGACTTGGCTTCGCGGACGAAGATTTATGGAGGGGGTAAAAGTCCAAGTCAGCTGCAGGCTCGTTTGTGGCTGACAAGTCCGATGCGGGACAGGCAGACACGGTTGCAGCGGCTGCAGGGGAAAATTGGTTGGTTGGGGTTGGGTGTTGGGTTTTTCCTCCTTTGCCTTTTGTCAATGAGGTGGGCTCTGCGGTCTTCTTCAAAGGAGGTTGCTGCCCGCCAAACTGTGAGGCACCAAGATGCACGGTTTGAGGCGATATCAGCCCACTGGCGGTGGTCAATGTGGCAGTTTGTATGTAGGTAAGAAATAACAACGGAGAAGATTGGCAAGAGCCGTGTTTAGGTCCCCCAATTATTAATGGTCGTGCAGCCCATTTAAGCATCCAACAAGGGCATACAATAACTAGGTGGGAGTTTAATCTCTATGTAGAGATGTTGGTGGGGGGAGGGGGAGTAACGTGTGCAGTTTTTGGTCACCCAATTATGGGAAAGTGATTCAACTGGAAAGGGTGCAAAAAATATTCACAATGGTGGATAGGCTTGTCTTAAAAGGATCGGATGAATAGGCTGGAACTTTTCTCCCTGGGCCACAGGAAGCTCAGGAGGGGCCTTATGGAGGTTTATAAAATCAAGAAGAAAAATATTCCTAGCCTTTTTTAGGAACCTAATACTAGAAGGGAAAGATTTAACAGTGAACCTGAGGGTTCACACAGAAGGTGGTGGGTAAATAGAACAAACTTCCAAATGACGTTGCAGAAGTCATGACAATTATAATGTTCAAAGATATTTGGATAGGTAACTGGAGAAGAAAAATCAACAAGGGATAAGGGCTGAATGCAGGCAAATGAGACGAGTGCAATACACATGTACTGGAGAAACTCAGCAGGTCATGCAGCATCGATGGGAAGTAGAGGGGAACCAACATTTCGGGCCTGTGCCCTTCACCAGATATGCAGGATCAGCTGAATTTCTCTGACACATCTGTGTACTGCACTCAGCCCCAGCATCTCCAGACTATCTTGTCCAACAGCAAATGGGACTAGCTTGGTCAACATGGATGTTGGGCTGAAGGGCCTGTTTCCGTGGTGTAGATCTCTATGACTCTCAATACCCAGCAAATCAAATGAGTAGCAACAGTGTGAAAGATGAAATTATAGATAATCTGAGTCTGGAACAGACTGTTTTTAAAGCTCCTATTGAGTAATGAAAAAGCTTTAATTGATTATCTGGTAGATCAGGGAATGGTGATCAAATATGATAGAATTTTGTTTTAAATTGAAAATGAGAGAATTTAATTTGAAATGATGATCTTAAATCTGAAGTGAGAATTGATTGGGGGTGGGGATGTTATTAGTGCCATGAAAAGAGACAGAGGGAGAGAGAGCTGGAGGAAAAGAGTCATAGGGAAAGATGGGGGCGTGGGGGGGGATTGTCTAACGCAAACCAGAGTTGCCGATGTTCATGCCATTCAGTTTGAGGGTGCCAAGATGGAAGATGAGATGTCGTTCCTCCAATTTGCAGGTGGTCTCCATGCAGCAGTGCACAAGACCATGGACAGATATGTCTGTGTGAGAGTGTTGTGCAGAATTGAAATGGTCACTACCCCATTCCTTGCTGACATCTGTTCATGGTCTCATGCACTGCCAGACGAAGAACATTCGCCAAATGGAGAGAGAACATCTATTCCATCTGGGCAACCCAACCAGATGGCATTAATATCAACTTCACTGTGTTCCATTACCATCCCCCATCTTTCCTTCATATCTCTCTCTCTCTCTCTCTCTCTCTCTCACTCCCCCCTTTTCCTTCTATCTCCTTTCACAGAGCCAGTAACAATCCCCCACCCCCAATCAATTCTCACCTTTCTTTCCTCCTGTCATCTTATCATATCCAATTAGCACCTTTTGTCTGTTGGTTTGTATTCTGATTTCTGATTTATTGTCAGAGGACATACATAACATCACATACAACCCTGAGTTCCCTTTTTTCTGCGGGGAGCAGCAGAATTACCACTAATTGGTAGTGCAAAAAAGTAAACTATACACAGTGTAAACATGTCAACAAGAACTTTAAACTGATAATGAATGTAAACAAACTGTGCAATACAAAGAGAACAAAAAGAAAGTCAATAAAGTGCACAAGAGCCCTTAAATGAGTCTGATGGAGTCTGATGGTGGAGGAGCAGCAGCAGCTGTTCCTTAACCAGGTGGTGCAAGTCTTGTTGCACTGATACCTCTTTCTTGGTGGCAGCAGCGAGAACAGAGCATGTGCAGGGTGGTGTTGGACTTTGACGATTGTTGCTTCCCTCCGACCGCAGCGTTCCCTGTAGATGTTCTCAATAGTGGGGAGGGTTTTACCTGTGATATTGTGGGCTGTGTCCACTACTGTTTGCATACTTTATATTCAGGGGTCCCCATACCAGACCATGATGCAGCCGGTTCCACCACACCTCTGTAGAAATTTGCCAGGGTTTTCTCCTCCTCCCATTTTTTCCTTTTCCCTATCTTTTTAACACAGACTCTGCAAAGTAAAACCAAGGCACCGGTGAGGAAAGAGAAATCAGAATGAGCCAGTGGCTAAAAATAAGAACAAAAAGGAAAAACAGATGTACCTGTCTATTTCTTCCACAGTCAAGTAAAATGGAAAGATGATTTAAAATGTGGGTCTATTACAAACCAAGGCAGGAGAAATTACCTCAGGGAATGAGGAAGTGGCAGAGAAATTAATTATTTTGTATCTGTCTTTACAGAAAGTAGACACAGAAAATCTCCCAGAAATTGTGAGAACAGATCAACATTGAATAAGGAACACAAAGAAATTACCCTTGGTTAAAAAGAAAATGAAGATTGGAGAAATTACTGGAATTGATAGGTAATAAATCCCCAAAACCTGATGGCCTGCATCCTACGGTGTTGAAGTAGTTGGTTATGGAGCTGCTAAAGGCATTGGTTGTCCTTCCAAAGTTCTGCCAGTTCTAGAGTGGTTTCCATAAATTAAAAGATGGTAAATATAAAGTTACACTTGAGGAAAGGAGAATGGGTAAAAAATGGGAAGCTGGAGACAAGACGACCTGACATTATGAGCAGAAGAAAATGCTGGAAATAAAAAAAAATACTGCAAAAATAATAATATGGACAACAAGGACTTGGAATAGGGAGATTCTTGTTTGACAGAATAGATGAGGAAGAACCAGTTGATGGGGTGTATTTGGATTTTCAGAAGCCTTTCAATATGGAGCCACACTAGGATTGCACGGTTAGCGTAACAGTTGGTACACGGCCATTTCAGCTCCAGCAGCCCAGGTTTGAATCCAGAGTTTGTACATCCAAATGTCCCGCTTCCCTCCCACATTCCAAAGATGCGCACTGTTGTTTGGTTATTTGGCCACATGAGTGTATTTTGGAGGTGCGGACTCATGGGCCAGGAGGACCTGTTAGCTTGCTGTATCTCTCAATTAAATTTTTTAAATTGCATCTACTTGGGGGCAATAAACTAGTGTGGACTGAGGATTAGTTAATCGACATAATATAGAGAAGGAGTAAACCGATCATATTCAGGTTTTGCTGGTGATTCAAGTACCAATGGCAATATGATCTCAATGAAATACAATGTGTCCAGTAGCTTCTTCGTAACCTCGTCGCAGCCCACACTGTCTCCCTTCATCCAATCGTCAATGTGAATTGAAAAGCTGGGGTCCCAGCAGGTTCCTGCAACACCTCACAGCCTTCCAAGCCGAAAATGGTTCTTTTATTCCTACTCTCTGTTTTCAAGTCTTCTATCCACAGGTGAATGGCAAGGGCACAGCAGAGGAATCATTAAAAGTTAGTTACTTTGCTGGAGTAATTAAAATGGTGGAGTGCTTTTTTTTTTTGGGAGACTGAAAGATGTTTTGGTTCAGAGTGACCGAGGTGCCCTTGTACATGCATCAATGATAGTTAACATTCATGTACGTCAAGCTACTTGGATGACAGGTGTGTGTTGCCTTTACTGAGAGGATTTGAATACAAGAGAAGGAACATCTTGCCTAATTTATACAGGGCCTTGATCAGACCCTATCTGGAAACCTGGGCTTGACAGGTTTAATGTGAATCTAATGCTTCCTCCGCCTGGTGTGTCTAAAACCAGGGGCCACGTTCACAAGATAGAGGGTCAAAACTGAGGGAAGACATTTCTTCATCCAGACCACAGTGAAGTTTTGGAATTTTCTCTCAACTCAGGCTGTAGGGATTCCATTGCTGAGCATATTCACACAGATTAAGAGAGCCAAAGGATTTGGGATTAGCGCGGGAAAGTGGTGCAGACAGAAAATCAGACACGACCTTGCTGATTGAGGGCTTGAATTGCCTTCTATATTCTGTCTTCTTGTGTCGTGCGTGAATGGTATGAATCTGTGTATAGATGCAGTTAGAGTATCATGTGTGCAGGGTGGATAGGGTAAGGATATGGTTATAGGAGCTGTATGGGTGTAATATGGAATGAGGAAGGCTATAGATACAGAACTGCAGGGATGTGGGTTTGATTTTTGTTAAATAATGGGCTTGGTATGGTATGGGCTGAGTATGTTATGAGATGGTTATCAGTGTATTGTGGACCCAAATTTAGATATGGTTATAAGGAAATTAGCACATTAGCATGGATGGGTAACAGGTTCATCTTTGTTTTGGTGACTATGCACTGTTCAGGGTGGGGATAGTTATTGATTGAAAATGTGAATGTTGTGATCACAGAATCATTTTCGACATTGTTTTGGGGCACAATATAGAAATGTCATCATGTAGGTATCTTTATGAGCACAACGTGAGCAATGCAGGGTATGTTTGTAAATGCAGTGTACATGTGATCTGGGCATGCTGACAGGCACAGATGGGAATGATATGGATATGGTTACAGTGGGATGAATAAGGTTTGGGTGCAGATGGGCCTAGCTGTAAATGCTGATTGGTACAAGGCAGACCTTGTTATATACGCGATGTAGCTGTGGTTTGGATATATTTGCAAGTGCATATCTGATATAAAGAATCCTGTTCTGTGAGGACACAGAACGGCTGCAGAGAGACTTGGATAGATGAGGAGAATGGACAAAGAGATGGCAGATGAAATAAAATGTTGGGGAGCAAACAGTCATACACTTTGGTAGAAGAAAGAGACAGGAAGACTATTATTTAGATGGGGAGAAAAATCCAAATTCCAAGGTGCAAAGAGACTTGGGAGCCCTTGTGCAGAATACCATAAATGTTTATGTCCAATTTGAGTCAGTGGTGAAGAGGGCGAATGCAATGTTGGTGTTTATTTCTAGAGGAATGGTGTACAAGAGAAGGGATGTGATGTTGAGACTCTATAAAGCACTGGTGAGATCTCACTTTGAGAACTGTGAACAATTTTCAGCATCTTATTTGAGAAAAGACATGCTGGCATTGAAGACTTTTTAGAGAAGATTTACTAGAATGGTACCAATGAAAGGGATAGCATTACAGCCTACAAGGTGAAGAAGGTGAACTCCATAGATCCTTGTGTTGTTTCATTTTCCAATGAGCTGAACACCTTGTATGCCCGCTTTGAGAAAAAGTGCCTACTAGAATCCCTGAAAAGGTTGAGGGCCCTGTGGTATCTATCTCTGAGGGTGACATCAGAACATCATTCAAGAGGGTTAAGCCTCTACAAGGCGCCAGGCCCTGATGGCGTACCTGGCAGAGTAATGAAAATCTGCACCAATCAACTAGCTGGAAGGTTCACAGATATTTTCAACCTCTCATTGATGTAGTCAGAGGTTCCCACCAGCTTCAAAAGGCCATCAATCATCCTGGTGCCCAAGAAGTGTAGTGTGAGCTGCCTCAATGACTACCATCCAGCAGCACTAACTTCTACTGTGATGAAATGCTTGAAGGGGCTGGTCATGGCCAGAATTAACATGTACCTAAACAAAGTTCTGCAGCCACTGCAATTCGCTTGGCGTCACAATCGCTCCACAGCAGATGCAATATCGCTGACTCTCCACTCAACTCTGGATCACCTTGAAAACAGCAATTCATACACACAGCTGCTCTTCATTGACTAAAGCTCAACCTTTAATACCATTATTCCCTCAGCGCTGGTCAAGAAGCTACAAACTCTGGCCCTCCATACCCTACTCTACAACTGAATCCTTGACTTTCTTATTGGAAGACCACAATCAGTATGAATTGGAAACAATGTCTCCTCCTGACTGATCATCAACACAGGCACACCCCAAGGATGTATGCTTATCCCACTGCTCTACTCATTATACACGCATGACTGTGTAGCCAGGCACAATTCCAATACCATCTACAAGTTTGCTGATGACACCACAATTCTCAGCAGAATCACAAACGGCAATGAGGAAGCGCACAGGAGGGAGATAGATCAGCTCGTTGAGTGGTGTCACATCAACAACCTTGTGCTCAACATCAGCAAAACCAAGGAGATGATTGTGGACTTCAGGAGGAAGCCAGGGAAATATGACCCAGTCCTCATCGAGGGCTCAGTCGTGGAGTTAAGAATTTCAAATTCCTGGGTGTCAACATCTCTGAGGATCTGTCCTGGAGCCTGCATATTGATGCAATCACAAAGAAGGCTCGTCAGTGGTTATACTTTGCAAGGTGTCTGAGGCAATTCTGTATATCACCGAAGGCTGCCGTAAACTTCTACAGGTACCGTGGAGAGCATTCTGGCTGGTTGCATCTCTATCTGGTATGGAGGTGTCAACTCTCAGGACAAGAATAAACTCCAGAGGGTTATTAACTCAGCCGGTAACATCACAGGCACCAGGCTTCACTCCATCGAGGACATCAACATGAGGAGGTGTCTTGGAAAAGCAGCCTCTATCCTCAAAGACCCCCTCCACCCAGGCCATGCCCTCTTCACTCTGCTACCAGAAAGGTACAGGAGCCTGAAGACAAGCTCTGGATAGGGGTTTACAATTTGGATTGTAAGATGAGTTTAATCTGCCAATTTGGTAGGTTTTCTACCAATGTATCGGCCAATTAATGGGTAGAATTTTTTTTTAAACTACACTGGTAGGCAAATCTCCTTGGAGGTCGACTGCCAACCCATGTACACACCCTGTGTAGCTGCTGCTGGTCAATTTGTAAGTGATCGTGGCTGCCTGGGTAGAAAATTATGTCAGTGCTTGCGTGCAATGGCTGTCTTCCTTACTCATAATCCCCATGCCGCTGGAGTGCCAGAGCAGTTCCAGTAGCATGGGAGATTATGGGTAAGACGGACGGCCATTGCTTCGGCCCCGAATCCGCATTCCTCCCCCAGTTCCAGCAGTGCCCCTCTCCAGCCCCGGCCACTTACCTTTTGGAGGCCAACACAGGGAACAGGGATTCCCCGTGGGGCAGCCGCCCACGTGATGAGTGCATGACACATCACTCACCATGTCATCGAAGGGGCAGGAGCGCCCTTAAATTGCCCGGTTGCCATTCAACCAGGCAATTTAGGGTCCAGTTTGTAAGGGGCTGCAGGGGCCCAGCCCGCTACACGAGTAGGATACACAGGTCCCGAGCAGCCCCAGTTTGTAAACACCTAATGGCACAAGGTCAGCTTCTTCCCCGCTGCCATCTGACTCCTGAATGATCAATGAACCAAAGACACTGCCTTACTTTTCATACACTTTTTTATGGTAATGTAAGATGGTTATAATATGAACGATTGCACTGTGTGATGCTACTGAAAAACACCAAATTTCATGACTTGTTCATGACAATAAAATTCAGATTCTGAGGAATAATTGTCAGTTCTTGGACTGTACTTGTTGGAGTACCGAGGATGAGGGGGAACCTCATAGATGCCTTTCAAACATTGAAAGACCTGGACAGAGTAGAAGTGGCAAGGAGGTTTCCCATGGTAGTGGATTCTCAGACAAGAGGACATAACTTCAGGATAAAAAGGTGTCAATTTAAAACTGCATCAGAGACGCAAAATAATTTCTTTAGTCAGAGGGCCGTGAGTCTGTGGAACTTGTTGCCACAGGTAGCTGTGAAAGCGAGGTCATTGAGTGTATTTAAGGCCGAGATTGATTAGTCAGGGCATCAAGGGTTACGGGGAGAAAGCCGGGGAGTCAGGCTGAGTGAGAGGATGGATCAGCTCATAATTAGAATGGTGGGGCAGACTCAATGGGCCTACTTCTGCTTCAATATCTTGTGATCAAGGTCTACCCATTGAATGAATATGGGAATTGGGTGTACTCAGTAATGTATATATGTGTTATGCAGTCTTGCTTAGCCGATCACAACCTTGATGACAAGTTACTTTATCCATCTAAATATCTGTGCCTTTTTATAAAGTGCCAGATAAAGAATTAATGAAACTGTCAAGTCAAATTGTACTGAGTGAATTATGTTTCCTGTCCTGGTGTGTAATACACCTGTCTCCAGATATGAGATGAGGCCAGGCCTGAGTTACTTTATTTCAGATTGACCACACTTCTTCCAGAATTTAATGGGTTCAATAGGTAATTCATTCATTGAGTAAGAAGTGATTGTGTTTAGATCAGTAAGCTGAGAAAGAAGTTCCAATTCTGCTTCAATGCAGGAGGAATGGTCCTGATGAGTTGGTGCTTCATTGATCAGTTGCATAAATATTAAACAGGAGTTCTAAAGCAGTGTTTTAACCAGGTAGGAGAGTGGTGGTGCCAAGCAAGGGCAGAATTTCAATTTGTGATTGAATCAATGCATGGCTTATTTATTGTTAAAACTGGAACCTTAAAAATGTATCATATTCTCACAATGATTGACATGAAAACATATCTATGACACAAGTTTGTTCCACCTTCCCCCACCTCCACTATTCTCTCTCCCTCCTTCCCTCCCTCACAGTTCTCTGGTCCTCATCTTCTCTTTCGACCCCTCTTACTCCTGCCCTGTTCACTTGCTCTAATCCTCCCTTCCTTTCCACATCTCTCCTCTCATCTTTTCTCAGCCTTCCCTTTCTCTTCTTCATTCCTCTCCCTCCTGCTCCTGGTCCTCCACACTATCTAACTTTTGTTCTTTCTCACCCTCATGTTCTCTCTTTCCAGTAACTCTGTCTTCCCTATCACCATTCTCCCACAATTCCTCTCTCCCTCACTTTTCCACTCCCCCTCTCAACCACTTTCCCTCTAACATGCCCTCCTATCTCTCCCCCTCCCCATTCTCTACCTTCTCTCTCCAAGGCAGATTAAGAATTCACTTTGTGTGTGTTTCAAAAATAAATGGTGGAAGCTTATTGAAAGATGATCTGCAATCAATTCAATGAGTGAATGGGGAATCTCCATCCCAGCTGAATAATTAGTTATGTCTAGAAAGAATAACCTTCTGGCCACTCTAGACTGTGAGCAGCTCTTTACCTGTGTTCACTGTGATGGCTCTGGGTCAGATAGGGCAAACAAGACCATAAGCCTCAATGGGAAAATGCCTCCATGATCGATAATGGCTCGATGTTGACACTGATGTTCCAATGAACTCAAGGCTGGGTTAGTGGTTCTGCCAGGTTCGAAGTGTGAACAACAAGGTTGCATTCAAGGTAGTGGGGATTTGCATTCCTTCACTGAGAAGCATGATGGAAGTTTAAAAATCCTCATCAGTTAATGCAGTGAGTTTCCAGATCCATCAGACTCTTCAAAATAGGTCAGCCCCTCTCAATGAATAACTAATCCTTTCGCTGAGACTTGTTTTTTTTTAAATATATTAAAGTAACAGCGTTAAATAAAGCAGAGGCCAGGCAAGGCGGACTAAATCAAAATGTAAGATATCAATTGCTGTGGTCCGAGCATCTGCCAGCCGTTACAGAACAATTGGTGAACCTTTGTTTGCTTGATTCTACTCCGGAAATCAACTGAGCTGAAAAGAGAGAATCCTGGTGTAAAAACATGATTATAAAAATGATAAAACCTATTAAACCACCCCCCACCCCACCAAAAGACAGAATGGTGCGAATTGGACTGTCCATGATTCACTGCAACTTTAGGTCTTCGACATTCCTGATTTCCACTGACAATATCGTTGATGGATTCTTGGTTTTGATTCCTAAACAACAGCACACTCCAAATACCCCCACAATTAAATAAATTCAAATCTGTGAACAGGAAAGATACAACTTGGAAGGGAGAGGGAGTAAATGGAAATGTTGGGAATCTGGAAAAGGTAGTGGACACAGGCCAGGACATCACAAGCAAAACCCTCCCCATCATCTCCGTCGGAGAGCAGAATCATTGAAGACCCTCAACCACCCAGCTCACACTCTGTTCTCGCTGCTGCCATCAGGAAAGAGATCAAGGTGCCATAAGACTCACATCACCAGGTTCAGGAACAGCTGCTCCCCCTCCACCATCAGACTCCTCAACGACAAACCCAATCAGGGACTCATTTAAGGACTTAATTTGCACATTATTTCTTACTGAATATTTATATTTTCTGTATTTGCAGTCTGTTTACATTTCTTTCTTTGTTTGGATTTCTCTCTTCTGTATACGTATCTTTTTCTACCGATTAAGTAGAAATTCTGCCTGGGGAGCAGGGACAAACAAAATCTCAGGGTCATAAGTGATGTAAATTTCATCTTGAACTTGAAGAATGAATGAAGGGGATTAGTACAAATGGGTGCCTGGTGGTCAGGATGAACTCAGAGTGGGCTCTTTCCATGCCACCATAGCTGGCTGTGGCTCCCCACTTCAACTACAGTACAAAATAAACAGTATAAAATTAAAGGCCATTGCTTTTAACGTTTTACTGTCCAAACATCTCCAGATCCGAGATGACGCCAATCCTGTGTGCATTTATTTCATTTCAACCACAGTACCTACTGAATTCTGTTGTGTTCAATTGATAATCCATTCATTGGGTGAGAAGTGATTAGTTCAATTGCACGAGGATGGAACCCCTATAGAGCTGCACGGTTACATAGTGGTTAGCGTAACTTGATCTGGGTTCAAATCCACCAGTGTCTGTAGTCTGTGAGGAGTTTTCATGTTCCTCCCATGCCTGAGGGGGTTTCTTCCAGGTTCTCCGGTTTCCTCCCACTCTCCAAAAACTTACAGGTTTGTAGATTTATGAGCCCAAAGGACCCCAAAACCCAGCAGCAATAGACATTAACCAAGACAAGTAGCTTTCAAAACAAAAGTTATTTTTAATCAACTTCAAACATGAAAATAGAATCAAACATTAACTTAACTCTATACTTAAACCCAAATTAGCCCCCTTCTAATTCTAAGCGCACGTATATGCAATATGCACGTATATGTATTGGTCCAAAATAATTGGGTGCCCCAAATTCAGCTGAGCGCATCCTAAAATCAAACAAAGAAGAAATAAGCCCAGGAGTTGGGGGATAAAGTCTCTTGAGCTGCTCTACCATTCAATAAGTTCTTTGGTTCACAGTTCAATCTCACTTCTCCTTCTTCCAAGTTCTCTGGTTGCAGGCAATCACCATACTGTGCACAGAATTTAACATGTATAAAGTTCACCAGGCTTGGTGCTTGAAAGGTAAATGTTTACTGCTCAGGAAGGTTCTTGTAGGATTTGCAGAGAGAGATATTTGTTGCTCCAGGATTTCCACAACTGAGGTATCACCACTAGTCACCTCCAGGGTCTCGCTGATGAAACTTGCCCCATCAGGGTCTTCCAGATGGTAACCTCTTTCTTCAAGCTACCACAGAGTTCCATTCCTTCCTCTATTTCAAGAGAAACATCAGACAGATAGCACTTCCAGCCATCTACTGCTCTAGAACTTGCTTTCATCAGTTTCAAACAGTTTTCCCTAGCTTGCACTTTTCAGTTACTTGTCAGTGTACCACATGCTGACTGACTGAGCTGTTAACTCTCTCTCTTTTCCAACTCCAACTCCAAAGAGAGCATGTGACTCGTGTTCTGAAAAGCCCCCCACCTTCTCCAGCAAACAACAGGAGTTTTTCTTCTCAAGTTGTTATCTTGGGTAAACAATCCAGAATTGACCTTTCTGTGAGCCCTTTGCAGAAAGGGTACTGATAGTCAGCATGACTCCAGCAAGACAATGGTCAAGCATTTTATGGCTTCAGTTAAATTAACACCAATTTGTGAAAGGTGCTTACATTCTCCAGAGATCCTGCAATGTGAATTCTTCAGTCTTTCAAATAAGATCCGTTTTAAAATGTGTGTATGTATGGGACCTACTCCAAATCTTATAAATTCTCCCCAAATATTAATATTGTTACAGTAGGTCAATTGCTGTATTTGGGCAGCATGGACCCATGGGCTGGAAGGGCCTGTTACCATGCTGTTGACATAATTACATTTTATGTGATAGCAAAATTTAAATTTTCTGACACTCTTTTTGTCCGGGATCATTAATGATGGATAGATTGGGTGGATGTTAATGTACTTGTCTTTCTCGTGACTGATCGGGTTAAGAGATTGAAACATGAGTACTCTGCTTCACTGTGACCACGAGGCAGCCTTAGCATCGTGAGTGTTATAATCAACCTCGAGTTAGAAAATCCTCCTTCATTGAGCTAGTTTTCCAGCCTAGTGCTAGTGTGTACGAGGGCCGCATCATCAGGGGCATCACCTTCTCAACCGTGGCAAACCAAGGTCCTAATTAGCCTGCACAATGGCACAATTAGTAGAACTGCTGCCTCGTGGTTCCAATAACCTGGGTCAATCCCACTGCTGGTCCTACCTGTGTGGAATTTGGCCATTATCGCTGTGTCCCTGCAAGAACGGTCCAGTTTCTTCACACATCCCTAAGTCCTGGCTCTGTAAATTGCCTTTTGATGTAGGTGAGTGCCAGGTTATGGTGGGAGTTGAGGGGAATGTGGGGGAAAATAAAATGGGGTTAGTGTTGGATTAATTCAATGGGACGATGTCTGGTATGGTCTTGTAGGCTGAAGACCCTGTTTCCATGCTAAGTGACTCTATGACAACCCTCTCAGTAGAAATATATAAAGGATACCCACCACAATATTCAATGCAGAACAATGGACTTATCCCTCATTATTTAGTCATTGGAATGCACGATCTGTTCATTTCATCACTACTTTTGGCTGTTTTTGTTTTTAAAAAAAAAATAAAATGCAGGAAATATTCAGCAGATCTGGAGAATTAGTTACCATTTAAAGTTGAGGAGTCTTTGTTGGCCATGGTGCAGAATCATTGAGGTGAAACATTCACAGTGTTTCTTTTACCACGCCTCTCCCTAAACTGCTGATTGTTTCCAGCATTTTCTGTTTCCTTTTTCAAATTTCTGTATATTTACTATTTATGGGAGCTGGCTGTGTATAAATTGGATGCCACTGTCCATGCATCATAATAGTTTCTACCTTGCAAGAATATTTCATTAGCACGAAGATGCTTTTGAATAAGGCTGTGTAAAGGCTCTGTGGGAATACCAACTCTTGGTTTCAGTTAAACAAGAAAATCTGCAGATCCTGGGGGTCAAGTGAGGTGCACAAAAGTACCAGAGATGCTCAGCATGTCACACAACATCCACTGGAACTGAAAGGCAGTCAACATTTCAGGCCTCAGAAGTTTTTTCAGGAGTTTTAGTGTTGACCTTTTAGTTGCAAACCCTTTTGTCGTGTCGATACAAGCTCACACTCAACTGGAGGGAGAACTAACACTTTTATTAGCTTACAACAGGGGTAGGGTTTAAGAACAAGCTTCAGAGGGGTTCAGGGTTTAGGCAAGAAACCGGGGTTATATACGGGCCCCCGGGGGAGGAGGCGGGACCAACCATCAGTGCAGGACACTTCAAGTGAATCCCAATTCACTACACCTTTGTCATTGTTCATGTGGTTTGTTTTTTTGTCTGCATGCCCACCAAGATTGGTTAGCTTTTGACGGTATAACATCAGAAACCGATCAAGTCGATGTAAAACTATTTCTCACCGTTGACAGATTAGTCCAAAATAATTGGGTGCCCCAAATTCAGCTGAGTGCATCGTAAAAACGAAGAAGAAATAAGCCCAGGAGTTGGGGATAAAGTCTTTTAAGCTGCTCTACCATTCAATAAGTTCATGCTTGATCCAATGTCTTATCCAGACACACATATCTCTTGATCCCTTTCAAGTCAAAGTACAGTGTCTGTTAACTTTAGCCTTCAATATATGAACAGATGAAATAGGAACAGAAGGTCACTCGGCCCCTCAGTCTTGCTCTGGCATTTCATACCACTGGGGCTGATCTGATTCCAACCTCACCTCTTCATTGCCGTCTCCCTGCAGTGACCTCTCATCTTTCCACCTTCTATGTACACAAAGATCCTGCTTCTCCAAAAGAAAACAAATGGCCTCTTGTCTGTTTTAAATGAACATCTCCTTATGTTTGGGCAGTGTCCCACAAGAAAAAAAGCATTTGCTTCACATCCACCCCCTCCAGACCCTTCAGCTTCTTGCATGTTTCAATCAAATCTCCCTTCTCTAAATTCCAGTGCATACAAGCCCTAATCTGTCTGATGAAACAACCTGTCCACTTCAGCTATTAATGTAGGAAACCTTCTCTGAAGGCTTTGAACAAACCTTCTATTATTAAGTAGACTAATATTATGAACAGTACTCTGGATGTTGTCTTGCCACTCCTGCACATAACAGAACTATAACATGAAAATGAAACTGGAGAGAATTGTAAGCACAAGTCAGGCCACCAAGCAAAATAATAATTTTGTCCATGCCTCCCACCATCTCGGGAAAGCTGCCACCCCATCCCGTCACGCCCATACCTTGATGAATGGTCTTGTATCATCATCTTTGGTCTGAAAAGGGCACTGTTAGACCTGCTGAGTTTCTCCAGGATTGTGTTTTTACACACTCTTCTCCCCCTTTTCTTCGAGTAGAAGATTTGTGTTGTTGAAAATACAAACCTTGAGAATCCAGTAGTTTATTTCCTGCTGCTATCAAACTCTTAAATGTACTCTTACTGGCAAAAGATTATGCCCTTGCACCTTTTTTAACTGCACTTTTCGCTATACACTGCACTATTTAACATATTGTAGCACTACTCCCTACACTGTCATTTATTTGTTATCATTGCACTCCCTGCTGTACAGGTTGACTTGCTTGGATATCATGCAAAATTAAGCTTTTTAATATAACTCAGTATACATGATAATTAACAATTCAATTCTCATGGCAATAGCCATGACATCTGCAACCTGCTGCATCAACATATTTGCCTTTGGTGGCCCCCAGAGAACACAGGGATGTAGTGAGTAGACCCGGTGGCCCAGGTTCAATCGTGACTTCAGGGGTGGCATGGTTGGCGCAGCGGTTAGTACAATGCTATAACAGCACCAGCAATCAGGACTGGAGTTTTTATTTTCTCCCCATGTCTATGTGGGTTTTCACCGGGGGCTCTGGTTTCCACTCACCAATCGAAATGTACCCGGGGGTGTAGGTTAATTGGGCAGCACAGGCTCAGGGGCAGAAATAGTGTGTTACTGTGCTGTATGTCTAAATTTAAAAATCTGTGTAGAATGTTCTCATTTCTCTGGCTAAATGGCTTCCCTTCAATACTCAGATGAAAGGTTAGACCAACTTTTTTAATTTATTCATTCACAAGTGAAACTAGCAAGGACAGAATTCCTAGTCCATCACTCGTGGCCTTGAGTAGGTGATGGTAAACCTCCTTCTTGAAGTGCTGTAGTGCATCCCTTGAAGTTGCAGTTGTGGGAGTGTTAGAATCTACATTCAGCTATGATGAAAGACCTGTGGCATGTCTCGAGGACCTAGCTCGAAAATAAGATACACATAAGGAGTGCAGTCGACATTGATTTAATGAACTGGATGCTCTCTTTTATATAGTCAGGCTGACCCTGGCTGCCATGTGACCGATGGGCGTGACTCATGTTCCCTCAGGCTCTGATTGGTCTCCTCACAGCCCGCAATTGGCTGGATCGGCCTGTTTTGCTTCAGCGTCATCGACGGGTGTGGTTTGTGCTGCCCTGGGCGTCAATTGGCCCTTTCGTGATCCATCGCCCATTTTGCAGCAGCCTATGGGAACAGGCCACTGACACCTCGTGCAGCCCGCTCGAATGGCGTGTTTGAATAGCGTCTTCTGTGCTGGCCTGTGGCGATGGCCGCTACAGACCAATTTTATTTACCCCCTCCCCCTGTCACTTCCAAGCTCATTTCCTTTCTTCCCCTCCCATCGGTATTTAACTGTGAGCTCCTCTCCCCCCCACCCCCCCCCCCAATCACCTGTTTATCCAATATTATCATTCCTGAAGAATGCATCAAGCCTGGCCCTGCTGACTCCCTCCAGTGCTTTTCTGTACTTGAGGAGCTCAGACTCACAGGACCCACATCACTAGGTTCAGGAACAGCTGCTATCCCTCCACCACCAGACTCCTCAACAACAAACTCAATCAGGGACTCATGTACTTTTGCACTTTATTGATTAATTTTATTCGCTCTGCATTGCATAGTCAGTTTTTTTTTACATTTTGTTATCTTTTTACAGTTCTTGTTTGTGTTTATTTGTGTAGAGTTTTTTTTTGCCTTGCCCGCAGGTAATGTGATGTCATATATGTACTCTGACAATAAATCTGATATCTGATCTGAAATCTGCTCTAGTTCCCCAGCATTAGCATACTCCTTGTTTATCTGCTGTATGTCCAAGACAGGATGGTGTACGACTCGGAGTGGAACGTGTGGGTGGTGGTTAAGGCTGTCCTAGTCC
This sequence comes from Narcine bancroftii, assembly GCF_036971445.1. Lineage (NCBI taxonomy): Eukaryota > Metazoa > Chordata > Chondrichthyes > Torpediniformes > Narcinidae > Narcine > Narcine bancroftii. The sequence continues at coordinate 41,406,821 of NC_091480.1, read as the reverse complement.
TCCTTTGCAATGGTCATTGTGGGTTCAGGAAATACTGAGAGAAATCCAAGCAAGGAACTACCTGCCTTGTGTGAACATATTAAATTCATGAATCAAATTAAGAAAGATGTCTCCACTTTTGGAATTCTCTCAGGAATGAATTCGGAATTGGGAAGCTCAAGAAAATTGCAGTCGCCCGGGAAGGGACACTAAGTTTGTTTTTGGTGCTGCAAGCTGACAAGTCTCCAGGTCCTGATGGATAAGGGGTGGGATAGTCAATGCATTGGTTTTATTTTTCTTTAATTCCCTTAATTCAGGAATGATTCCATTTAGATTGTAAAATCTCAAATCTAACTCTCTAAATCAAAAAGACAGAAAGCTGGCAAGCACAGGCATGTGCCTCACCATGTTATAGGGAAAAAGTTGGATACCAGTGGTACTCAACCTTGTTCTCTCCACCCACATGCCACTTTAAGCAATCCCTTACTAATCACAGAGCACCTATGGCATAGGGAATAATTAAAGTGGTATGTGAGTGGAAAGAACAAGGTTGAGAACCACTGAGTTAGATATTATTATTAAACACATCACCACAATGCTCTTGAGCTCAGACAAAGTCAACACAGCTTTGTGAAAGGGAATTGATGGTCGACAAGTTTATTCAAGTTTTAGAAACAATAATGTGCAGTGGGTACAGTAAGATTTGGAGAGGGCATTTGATTTGATGCCACATCATTGCAGGAATTAAAAGCTTGTGATAGAGGAGGTTAGGAAGATAGAAGAGTAGGTGGGCTACAGAAAGAAGAGAGTCAGCATTAATGGGCCCTTTGTTGGTCAGGAAGGTGTAATGAGCAGTGCACCACAAGAGCTGGTGCTGGGGCCTCCCCTTTTTAACAACGTATGCAAAATGCTTGGTTCAAGGTACCAAACGTATGGTTGCTATGTGACACAAAGGGAGGTAGAAAAGTAATTTTGAAGAGGATATGTCATTAAGATATTCGGACATCCTTCATGGTTTCAACGACTGTAGCAGACAAAAGTAAGGCCTTACCCAGTGAGGCTTGTTCTGCAACAACAGAATCCCTTAGTGTTGGGGGGAACTGCTGAATTGCCCAGCCTCAGGCTCTTGCAAAAATGATATTTGGCCCATTGTAGATCAAGCCCAATGCACTCCAAGGAAATACAAGACAATTCCTCCAGGTTTAGTCACTGGAACTGCACGCACGACTCGCACCTAAACAGCAGCAGAACAGGATTATTAGACCATAAACAGGCTATTCAACCCATCGAGTCTGCCCCACCATTTAATCATGAGCTGATCCATTTTCCCACTCAGCCCCCCTCCCCCGCCCACTGCGTCTATAACTCACTGAAAGGTCAGAGTTGCATATTTTTAACCAAAAAGGCATACGTAAAAATTCGAACAATCCAAAAGAGGTAATTATTGCCAGGATATCGACTGGTTCCACTGGCACCTGGTGATAACCGCGCACCGTCCACTTTTGAAAAGATTTTCATCCCATGCAGATTCACTGAAAGATTTTGAATAGGGTAGCAATCTGGTATCGTCACGTTGTTGAACCGTCTGTAATCTCCACAAGGTCTCCACCCTCTAGTGCATTTTTGGACTAAATGTAAGGGAGACGCCCATGAGCTATCGGACCTGCTAATTATCCCCAGCTCTTCCATTTTGTGGAATTCCTGTTTAGCTAATTGCAATTTCTCCGGAAGCAAATGTCGTACCTTAGCATGAATGGGAGGACCATTGGTAGAAATATGGTGAGTTATTCCATGTTTCACGGTGGGGGTTGAAAACTGCAGAGTTGAAATTTCGGGAAACTTCTACAAGTCTGGAGGACTTGTCAACAGTCTTATGCAGGGCTTGAAGGCATAGCGCAGGAATATGCGATTCTGCCAGGCAAATAGTTTGAAAGGTGGTAACATCCACCAGACAATGCCCTTTTAAATCCACCATGAACAAATGAGCTCAAAGGAAATCAGCCCCAAGTAGTGGTTGTGACATTAATGCTATAATAAAAAGCCATGTGTAAATGTTCCCCTCAAACTGAACTTTCATATTTTTGGTGTCATACATGGATATGTTGGAACTATTAACTGCTATGAGTTGGAGGTTAGGGGTAGCGAAGTGTATCGAAACCAGTTGGTGGAAAAAACACTAACCTCTGATCCTGTGTCCACTAAAAATTTATGTTGGGATAGTTGATCCCAAACATATAGAAGGCTCATATTTTTGGCCAATCGTCGCAGCCATTAATGACGGTCATCCAGGACATTTCCTGAGAACAGACAGGGTGGCAGGCACCTACGTGCATTGACTCCCCAATGCCTGTGGTAAAAACACCAGGTGGAAATGTCGACAGGCTGTCTGCTTGACTTGAGACATTGCCTTGTTATAGGAGCTGATGAGTTGAGAGTGTTGGCTTGGGAAGTAGTGTCAATGGCGGAGGTGCTGGGTGTAGACAGCTGTAACGCAGTGACATTGTCCGAAGACCTTTTGGTATGTTTTTTTTTTGCCAGCCACAGGACATCTGCCTCTGCAGCTACTGCCCTGGGGTCTTCAAAAGAACTCTGCAATAATAAGAGTCGAATGTCTTCTGGCATCCTCTCCAGGATGAGCTGTTCGAATAACATATCTGGCCATTGGGTGGGTGACAGGCACAGCATTAGTTTGGATGGGGCGCGGTCACCCATCTCCTCCTATGGTGGCCCTCTCTCTGTGGGACATGCCATAAATTCACAACAGGAGCACTTTTAGAGTGCCATACTTGCGCTCTCCAGGCTCCGGTGGATTGCACAGGACGTCACTGACTCCCTTGGCAGTGGCTTGGTCCAAGGCACTGACGAGGTGATATCATCAGCAAATTGCGTCCTCCTCGATCTTCCTGAGGTGAAATTGTGCCTCAGCCTGTCGAAACCACGGCTCTGGTTCTGCCATCCAGAAGGGCGGTAGCTTAACAGCAGCAGCTGCAGTGTCCATGTGGTCCAAAAGCTCATTTTGGACCAGTTGGGGTTACCACTTGTACCCACTGAAAATTCAGTGGTGGTTGATGAACATGAAATAACTACTCACACAGTTGCAGGTAAATCAGAATTTGTTTACTCAAGACACATGTATTCTTTTAAAACATTGAACCATGCGCACCATGTCATGATGTCCCATGCCGATTCGCTAGACTTTTGGGAGTTGTAGTCTATCTATAGCTTTGTGATAGCCTGTTAATGTTTTACCAAAATTTACCAATTTCCATAATCTAAATCATTACTATACCACATAAAAGTAGCAGCCCTAACACCGACCCCTGTGGAACACCACACGCAACTGACAGCCAATCAGATTATGATCCCTGTATTCCAACTCTGTTTCCTGCCAATCAGCCAATACTCTACCCACACTAGTATTTCCCTGTTAGACCATGAGCTCTTATTTTGTTAAGTCGCCTCACGTGCGGCACCTTGTCAAAGGCCTTTGAAAATCCAAATAGATAACATCCACTACATCTCCTTTATCCAGCCGGCATGTCACTTCTTCAAAGATTTATAATTGCCAAGCAAGATTTTCCCTGAAGGAAACCATGCTGGGTTTGGCCTTGTGTGTCTCCGTAACCTCATCCTTGACAATGGACTCCAACATCTTCCCAAGCACCGACATCAGGCTAACTGGTCTATTATTTCCATTCTGCTGCCTCCCTCCCCTCTTCTTGAACAGAGGGGTGATGTTTGCGATTTTCCAGTCCTCCGGGACTATGCTAGAATCTATTGATCCCTGAAAGATCATTACCAATCCCTTCACAATCTCCACTGCTACTTTTTTCAGAACCCGAGGTTGCGTCCATCTGGTCCAGAAGACTTATCCAGCCTTAGACCTTTTAGCTTTCTGAATACCTTCTGCCTTGAAATAGGAACTGCACTCACTTTAGAGCCCTCTGTTTCAACCATCAGGAACAATGTTACCCTGTCCAAATAGACACTGCATTCTGCTAGCACCCCACTTTGCTGCTTCTAATTGTCATAACATTTAGATGCATAATACCTCATTATTTTATCCAAGTTATTAATCTGAGTAATAAATTGGCTAGCAGGCAGGTGAGCTTGGAAAGTAGGTTACCTCTGAGGAAGGGACAGGCTTGTTTGTTCTGATGTTCTTCATCTCGCTCATAAATTCTTCCATGACTCATGGAAGCCTTTGAGTCTGGTTGTGCTCTGTGGTAGATGGTATTGAGGTGAACTAAAAAAGATTTTGAGCACTCTGTCAGCAGAGGTTGATGGTGTGTGTGCAATGTCTCAGGCCCTCATGGCCATGCCATGTTTAATCATTAGAGAGCCAAACCTCAAGGTCCTGTGGACTTGAGCAAATCAAAAACAAACTGGCTGTGCATATATTTTAATATTTTTAAATTTGAGACATTCAGCACGGTTACAGGCCTTTTCGGCCATGAGTCCGTACCGTCCAATTTACACCCCATTAACCTACACCCCCAGTATGTTTTTGAAGGGTGGGAGGAAACCGGACCCCCCGGGGAAAACCTACACAAACACGGGGAGAACGTACAAATTCCTCACTGACAGCATGGGATGCGAATCCCGGCCCAGTCTGATTGCCGGCACTGTAAAGGTGTTGCACTAGACGTTATGCCAACCGTGCCACCCTTAATATGCTGGGTTAATAATGTTAGGGAGCAGATGTAGGTGGGCCAGGATGCAGACGAAGGATAGGTCCATAAGAGTCCATGCCCCTCAAATGCAGAAAATCAATTCCATGGGAGTTGGTTGCCTCACTTGGCCTATTGAGTCAGGTAATACCTCACAAGGTGGTAATGCACACAGTTTCAAGCATCCTGAATTAGACCGGCCACAGGAGCTTGGAAGGCAATTCTTGTCCATCTATGTGCATGAATATATTCTGATCCTGTTTGACAATGGTAAGGCACATTGTGTGTGTGTGTGTGTGTGTGTGTGTGTGTGTGTGTGTGTGTGTGTGTGTGTGTGTGTGTGTGTGTGTGTGTGTGTGTGTGTGTGTGTGTGGAGAGAGAAATAGTGTGTGTGTGTGAAGGGCATCAACCCTTAAAGGCATACTCTCCTTGGCAGCCAACAGCAGCGTCATATATTATGGCAGAGGAGAGGGAGTCTTCAGGCAAAGGAGTTACAGCTCTCACATTCACTCAAAGACTCTTGTCAATCATGGTCAACAGGATGGGAGCACAAGGAGAGAAGTCTGACTCTGCTCCCGTCAGAAGAATAGGTTGGCTGCACCAGGAGTGGAGGGGCCCACACGATGCAGAAAGAGATTCACGTGCATGCTCAACACCTCAAAACTCAAGGGTTTTCAGATTTTAATTTTACATACACAACAGTAACAGGCCCTTTTGGCCCACGAGCCCATGCTGCCCAATTACAACCAATTGACCTACAACTCCCATTACGTTTTGGAAGGGTGGGAGGAAACAGCCCCTGGGGAAAACCCATGAAGATGCAGGGAGAACGTGCAAACTCCTTCCAGACAGCAAGGGATTCAAACCACTGTCTGATCACTGGCACTGTAACAGCATTGCACTAACCACTACACTAACTGTAGCGTTCCAAGTCCACTGTTCCTTCATTCACGAGTGAAGACTGCCATTCCTTGTTGAAGAGTCAGGGCACCTCTTCAGCCTCCTGGTGCCCCATCTCGCCATGCAGGCCAACAGACAAGCATGTTATGAATCCTAGTAGCAGAACATCAAGTTAAAACTTCTTAGCAATTTTGACAAGGAAACACCAGGTTGTACAAATAGACTGAAGCACGAAAGTCTACAGACCCTGTGATTGTAGTAAAAACACTCTGAGATGCTCGAGGAACTCAGCTGGACTTTCAGTGCCCATAGGATTTGACAAAGATATATTGTTGACGTTTTGGGTCTGAACCCCTCTTCAGAAGCAGAAAATCTCAGAATTCAGACAGTGCTGTTGGGCGGAGGAGTCCAGTCCAACAAAACGTGTTAATTGGATATGTTAAGGGGACAGGTGAGAATTTATTGTGAAAGGTGGTGGGGGGGGGGGGGGGGGGGGAGGGGGTGGAACCAGGGAAGTTGATATCATTGCCATCTAGTTGGAGGGTGCCCTGTCAGACAATGTGTTGTTCCTCCAATTTGCAGGTGGTCTCAGTCTGGCAGTGCATGAGACCACGGACAGACATGTCAGCAAGGGAATGGGGCAGAGAATTGAAATGGGTGGTGACTGGGAGATCCCCGGGGCTGCACAAATAGATTACAGCTGGACATGTGAAACACCCCTGTCAGATGCAGGTTTGATCCTTTCAATTGACAAGGTTACTTGAACCTGAGAATTACCCAGTATATTCACCTGCTTCTGGTCACCCTGGCACTGCTTTCAATCACTCTCTCTCTTCTCAAGCTATAATTGACATTCTAAAGTGAGCTTCACTTTCAACACCAGCTCTTGTTTGTTCAAATTAGAAGTTATTTCACACCTCATTGAAAACTTAAATTGCTGAAGGACGTATCCCACTCACTAAACCCACTCTCTGAACTGTGAAATGTACTCATTGCTTTGTTCCTTGGTTTATTTCATCTTCCTGCAGATCATGCTCCTTTGCAAACTATTGATTGACAGGTCAGGCAAGCCACTAGGGTCAGCGTCAAGGGATGGCATTCGTGGGCATTGCCCCTTAAAACAAGGTGTTGTGACTTCCCCCCACCTCCCCCCCCCCACCCGCTCGCAATGTAGAGAAAGAAGAAAGTCTTGCTTCTGGGACTGTTTATTGCAGTCTACCACTCAACGTTAACTCCTCCACTTATGCCCAGAATCTTGCTAGACTCCTGAACACAACCCCCAACTCATTCACCAACACCACACCGTTCCCAGATCACACCTTCATGCCTGAATCTTCTATTCACTTTTTCTTTTTAAATATTTTTATTGATTTTCACAAATGCACATATATACACAAAACATTTATGAAATACTTAATATTAATGACAAATTAGATAACAACAAATTATAAAACACACAGAACACAGCCATAATTCAAAATTACAACAAAAAAGAAAAAAATTCACCTACCATGTGAGTCTAAACATTATACCCTAACTCAAGGTGTAAGACCAAAGAAAATATTTATTTCATTCACAAAATAAAATGGCAAATATTAAAATTCAAAAATAATATTATGCATCAAGGTTATAAAAGTGATTCAGGAATGGTCCCTGCAGCATTTGAAACCTTGTACTTGAATCACGGTATTAATTGAGTAAGGTATCTTTTCTAAATTTAAACAGGACATAATGTCCTTCAACTATTTAGTGTGAGTGGGTGATTCCGCATCCTTCCATCTAAACAATATCACATGTCTCGCCAAGAGAGATGTAAAAGACAGAGTACAACATTTAATTGCAGTTTTTTAAAAATCATCTTCTCCAGTTGAGCCAAAATGAATGACCAAAGGATTAGGCTCTAAATTTACATTAAGGATTAAAGATGAAGTTTGAATAAACCTCCCTCAGTATTTTTCAAGGCTAAGACATGTTCAAAACATATGAATTAAAGAACCTCTTATTTCTTGCATTTATCACAACAAGAATTTACATTTGAATAAATACGAGTTAATTTAGCTTTAAACATATGAGCCCTATGTACAGCTTTAAATTGTAACCAACAGTGATGGGCACATAAGGATGTAGTATTAACCATCTTAAGAATTAGATCCCAGATTACCGAATTTAAAAAATTGTTATGAAGCAGCACCATTAAGATTCTTGTCTTCCAACTATCAAATTGGTGAGAAAACAGCTTGGGTTCAGATTGAAATGAATAAAATTGGGGCGACTACCCCAGAGCAAATTTTGTATCAATGGAATAGTGAATTGTTTACAGGGAAAGTGGGAAAACCAGTTTTAAAGCATTTATTGAAAATATGGAACGAGGGATCCATGTGGAGAGAGGAATCAATAGCTATCAATTACCTGAAATGTTGTTAAAACAAAATCAACTAAGTCTTTTCACTTTGAACAATTCTTTATTTGATCATTGTTCAGTAAAGGCATACAGAGGATAAAAGATTGTTTATTTAGGATTTTTTTTAAATTTTGAACAATTAAAATATAAATACAAGATGCAGAATAATACAATTTTTTCATGCTCTCAATTAAAATAGTATTTAAAAAAGAAATTGGGAGCAAATTTGTCTACCGGAACAAAGTCAATTTAAATATATAGCAGATACTTTTATTATTAAGAACTTTATTACTAATGTGTATATAAAATTACAAGAAACTAAAAAAAAGGATTTGTATAAATCAAAACTATAATGGGAAAAAGATTTAAATACACAAATTCAAGAGGAAATATGGTCTAGATTGTGTCGAGAGAGTGTTACAAATACGGTTAATGTTCAATACCAAATGGTTCAATATAATTTTCTTCATCAATTATATTACACTCCACATTAGATTAAATGGGCAATTCTAATTATTCAGATAAATGTTTCTGGTGTAATAAGGTACGGTCTGGTATAAAAGTGGAAGAATTATGAAAGGATTTGAGTAGGATTTGAAGACAAATTATGAAAATAAAGATACAAAAAGATTTGAATATTTGAAGCAGATACAAAATTGAAGTTGGATAAACATCAAGAAAAACTTTTGAGTGTAACAACAATGACAGCAAAGAAATGTGTAGCAATAATGTGGAAAACAGAATCATGGAAAAATATGGCTAAGAAATCAAACTGAGAGTTTATAAAATTTGGGAGCCGTATATGGATTTTGTGAACAAAAGTCCATCCACATCCTCCATTTTACCCACTCCTCTCAGTTAATAATTATGAAAAATAGTCAATAAATACAGTATATGCTAATAAAAATAAATATCTAGATTTGGGTCCTCTTTCCTTCTTTCTCTCTCTTTCCTTTCTTTTGGGGGTAGGGGAAAGGGGGGGTTGGGGAGTAAATAGAAAAAAACTATTGTATCATTTTGTCTTGTTTGTTGCACGCTATTATTTCACTGGATTAATGTTTGGTATTGATTTAAAGAAAAAGAATTAGATCCCAGATTTTGTCCATTAATGTGAGGTTTAAAACAGGCATTTTAAATTTTAACTGGAGGGGCATGTCTCAAACCCATCAGCTTATCATAAATAATAGACACCGAACCTGTGCGATGATGTTGTTGCCTTAAATAAGACATCGACAATATTCACATCAGGTGCCCGAGAAAAATGAGGTATTTGAGATTTAAGAAAATGTCTGATTTGTAACTATCTGAAAAAAATGAGTATTTGGTAAATTGAACTTTCCAGAAAGCTGTTCAAATACACAGAACTATTATTAATAAAAAGATATTTGAAGCGTTCAATACTTAATCTAAACCATTCATGAAAAGCAGGATCGTGTGTAAAGAAGGTTAAAAATGATGATTGTATAAAATAGGACTTGAAAGAAAAAATCCATGACATCCAAAGTGTTTTCTAAACTGCACCAGACTCACAGTGTGCCAGGCAATAGGATTATCAACTGATTGTATAAATGGAAAAGGAGTGAGGATTCATGAAGTGGTGGAATGAAAAGATTTTTAAGCAGAATTCAGCTCCATTGTTACCCATCCTGGACTTGTCCACTCGGTGATGAAAATGTAACCAAAACATAAGGTTACGTATGTTGACTGCCCAGTAGTAAAATCTGAGATTAGGTTGAGCTATGCCTCCGTTCCTTTTGGGTTTTGAAGATGAGCTTTGTTTACATGAAAGCGCTTACCTCTCCATGTATAAGGCGATATAATCAATTCAAGTGAATCAAAAAAATGGGAGTGAAAATTAATATAGACTGGAAAAGGTATAAAAATTTAGGTAATTTAATGGAATTAATATGACCAAACAGGGATAACGAGAGGGATGGCCATTGTGTTTCACATACTTTAATAATGTAAGAAAGTTTTCTTTAAAAAGGTACTTATGATTCTTTGTAACTGTAATACCTGTCCCCAACCTCGACTCCATTACTCTGTCTGACAACACATCACGTAGATCCTACCAGAGTTCCCTTCGATCATGGCGCCACAGTTTTCCTCTGCCGAGCCAAAGCATGGGGTAAGGCACCATATTCTCACCAAAGACCCTCCATTCCACGCCAGGGCGCATCGCCTTCCCCCTGACAAACTCACCCTCGCCAAGGGAGAGTTTTAAAAAGTGGAAGAGCTGGGGATAGCGCGGCGTTCCGACAGCCCATGGGTCTCCCCACTATACATGGTACCGAAGGCAGGAGGAGGGTGGAGGCCGGATGATGTCTATCACCGACTCAATGAGGCCACCACACCCGACAGGTGCCCCGTGCCCCACATCCATGACTTTACCGCTAACTTACAAGGGGCACGGTGGTTTTCAAAAGTCTACCTCAATTGGGGCTCTCACCAGATCCCAGCAGGGAATGTACTGGAGCAATTAATCGGCAGGTAATGGCAGCCCCTGGCCTTCCTTAACAGGCATCTCCGGCCACCCAAATTCAAATCCAGCGCCTTTGACCAGGAGCTATTGGCGCTGTACCTGGCAGTCGGGCACTTCAGGTATTTTTTGGAAGGTAAACAATTCAGGGTCTTCATGGACCATAAACCATTAACCTTCGCCTTGCACAAAGTGTCTGACCCGTGGTTGGCCAGGCAGCAGTGACAACTCTCGTACGTGTCTGAGTTTACCACAGACATCCAACACCTCGTGGGTAAGACCAATGTGGTGGCCGACACACTGTCCCGCCCCGCGATCAAGTCTGTCCAGGTCCTTGGCCGGCGTCAAGGAACCAGAAGACCCCACCACCTCATGACTAAGCTGAGGGGAAAAACTGAGCACTCTAGCCTATCCACAGCCTCCCCCATTCAGCCAGGCCAAAACCTGTCTCCAAGACTTGGAAACTTGTGAGTACATTTTTGTTTGGGGGACACAACAAACACCTCTGAAATAGCCGTACGAGTGGGCGTATAAAGTAATCAGACACAACGGGTCAACGTGTATGCTGGATATCGGTGGTAAGGAAGAGACTTTCACTATCGACTGCCTCAACCCAACACATCTAGATATTAGCCACTGAACAAGGCTAACAGCACTTTGATCGCCAGTTCTGGGTGGGGGGGGGGGGGTTGAGGCCATGTAGCCGCCCACTAATCAGGATATGACCGGGTACACAAAATGGCCAATGAACATGGTGACTCCACAGACCCTGCAGGGGCCAACAATCTTTGTCCCAGACAATCACCTGCATGGCGGGAAATGATGAGCAACAGTGGGAATGCCACCCAGTCAGAGCTCAGTGCTGCCATTATATTACTCCCAACGTCAGCAGTGAGGAGAGAATATAAGCAGAGCTGCCAGTGCAATAAATCAGTCTTCGACTTCAACTCCTCGTGGGTGTGTCTCCTTTCCACAGTCCGCAGTAGTGCGCACGCTGCAATGTTCAATTCCCTTTCTACAAATCTCTGAATTGTCCCCATACTCTCAAAATGCAATCGCTAATGGCCCTGACCAAATCAAACAATGGGCTCAGGGGACACCCTTGAAGGGTTCCCTGTTGAAAATTGAAAAGTTGTAATTGCTGGAAATTACGGAGAATTGAAGCTATCGGACATGATAGCTTCAATATGATTAATTTAATCCATGAAATAAAATGTGGTCCAAACTTGAGTTTTTCTAAAATCATGAATAAAAATTTCCATTCAACTCAATTGAATGCTTTCTCTGCACAATGGGAGAGAACACCTTCCGGAACCGCAAGACAAAATATCCAATAAGCAATGGATAAGAGTAACAGGTTTTAATACAACCAGCCTGGCCTTCAGAGATGATACAATATGGTACAATAGATGGTACAATATTCTCCAATCTACAGCCCAAAACTTTAGCCAAAAATTTTGATCAACATCTAATAAAGTAATTGGCCTGTAAGAGGAACACCCAGTTGAATCTTTACCTTTCTTTGTAATAAGAAATATAAACATTAAATGTTGCTGGAAGTTTACCCTGCCGAAACAAGTCTGATAACGCCGAACTTAATTGAGGTGAAAGTAGTTGAGAAAATGGGAATCCGGTCAGGTTCCAGAGCTCTTCCTAAAAGTAGTGAAGAAATACCAGCAACTATCTCCTTCTATGATACAGATTCACTGACAGACAATGGCAATCACTCCCTTCCTTCAGCACCAGAATCCTGGACCCACTCCCACACACACATCAGCACTCTTATCCCAGGCATTCACAGACTCCTGCACTCACTCCTGCCCCTCTGCACGCTGTACTCACTCATGTCTCATATTCATTCTGTGGTGTCCACAGATTTTCATATCCATATTTGGACCTTCTTACCTCTCAAGCCACTCCACCTACTTTAGATTCTCTCCACTTCCCCAGGGTGCATGCACCTATTCCTTGGTCTCTGCTCCTATATCAAGACCTCCTTCACACACTCTTGCACTGACTCTCAGACTGCTAATCCCATACCTGGACCCCTGCACCCTTACCTGGAAACTTGGACCCACTCCTGGAACCCTGCTCGCAGCTCTGAACTCCTGCATCCTCTCCTAGTTTCCAGTCTTCTCTGCCAAAGGCTCTGAGCATTCGCAGGTAACTGTGGACATTATTCTGCCATGACACCTACTCCTTGTCATTATTTCAGCAACCATTTCCAAATGAGGCTCTGCTTCCAAACCTGGGCCCCCGTCCCTCATCCTTAGGCCTCTGTCCCCCTCCCTGAGCCCCTGCCCCTCTCTCTGGACTGCTGCCTTTGCCATGAACCAATTGATCTCTCTCTGTAAATCTGCACCTTTGCAATGCCTTACTTGTACAATGTATGAGACATCCACTGGTCTGCTTGCAAAACAACTTCTATCACTTTATCTTGACCTCCCCTCCCCACTACTATTCCCACCACCCCAATATTTCTCCCTATTATCACACAAAGCCCCTGTTACTCCAACATACCACTCATGGAGCATTATCCCCCACCCCATTAATTGTCCCCCACCCCATTAATTGTCCCCCACCCCATTAATTGTCCCCCACCCCATTAATTGTCCCCCAACGCCAGTAATTATCCCCCACTCTGTTAATTATCCCCTACCCCAATAATTATCCCCTACCCCAATAATTATCCCCCACCTCATTAATTATCCCCTACCCCATTAATTATTCCCACCCCATTGATTATCTCTTAGCCCAATAATTATCCCCACCCCATTAATTATCCTCTACCCCATTAATTATCCCCCACCCCATTAATTATCCCCACCCCAATAATTATCCCCTCCTCCGTTAATTTCACCCTTCTGAATTTTCTCTGTGCAACGGTCCATTGTCCTCAACGAAGGCTGTGTGCCACAGTGGAGGGTTTTGCTGAGTTAGAGGTCTGACCACACACACTAACACCCCCTCAACCCCACATTCATTATCCACACCTCCTGTACTGTTTTCTTCTGTTATTAATGAGCACTTTGGTTGGCAGTTCCAGGGGGACCAACCATGTAATTATATATTTTCCTCACACTTATTAATTAATGAGATGTTAATACAGTGATAATTGCAGACCTGTGTCTCGTAACATAATACAATCTCCATCTGCAGAGTCATCCCTTCATAAATACCCAAGAGTGGTAGCCTGGCGGCAGAGATAACCACTGCACGTCTACTTCAAGACTGAATCCTCTTCATTCTGTCCTTGCAGAGAGATGGCATGGTGGGCAGGTTGGCCTGAATGGCCCTCAGTTCTACCATCTATTCTTCTCATATCGTATCTGCAGAACAATTGAACATTTTGATTCTCACCCACTGTATGAAATGCCAATGAACCAAACCTGTCCCATTCACATCCACAGTGGACCAAGGAATCCCACTCTAAAAAAAACTGCAGCACGCAACACCCCATTCCATTTACATTTACTGTACATAGCCCCGATGGGGTAAACCCTTCCCCATTTACTCTCTGCCAAATGAACAACCTCCACCTCCCCATCGTCCTTCACCCAGGTCCTTATTATACTGGCTGTCTCTCCTCTGCTCTGAAGGGTTTTAACTTGAACCAATGACCGTTCTTTCTCTCCTACTGATGCCGCTGAGATTGTTTTTGCTTCAGTTTCCAGCATTTGAAGCCTCTTGAGCATTTCCATTGGGCCACTTCACTACTGTTTCACAGTATCTCTGTGAACTAAACACCTACCATTCACTCATATTTGATGGAATTACAATGAATCAAACCCCACCATAAAAATCCTCTTGAATCAATTCCCCCACTCATTGACTCCCATTTGAACAGGATCAAAATCTATCACATCCCTTGTGATGTTGTTGAATCCTAAATGAAGAATTTCAGCCAACTAGGAGCACCCTTTGGTTTGTGATTTTTTTTTCCCCGTGTGTGTTCATGTTCTACCATGTCAGAATGGGATGAGCAAGGTAGTTGCTCTCAAATCTTTGTGTCTGGGCAGTGTAACAATCCTCAAAATAGAAGCAATTAAATCAAACATTGCTGATTAAATATTCCCTTTCATCAGGACTGTGAAATCTGGGCACCAGTTATTTTGAGCAGAGCATGCAGATTGTGTCACAGCTTTAACACAATAGCTGACGGTTTTGTGCTGTTCCCCTTTTATTCATTAATGCATTCATATTAGATAGGTGGTGGAGAGATTTGTCGCTGTAACTGGTTTCAAAATCTTTAATCCTAATTCACAACCTACGTGTATGTGTTAATGTTGTGAGCTGTGTTTACCTGAGTTCAGGACAATTCAGAGTGAGCTTGATTTTTCTTGGATGAGCTGGTCTCTGTGGAATGGAAGGCAGAGGGAATCTTTCCCCAGAACTCCCTGAAGAACTTCTCCTTTTCCTCATCCCACATTCTCCAAGTCAAAGGGGTACCCACATGGGCCTGCCTTTTGGTTGACTATATGGAGCAATGAGATAAGCCTATACAGGCAAGGCCCCTGAACTCTTCCTCCCTACATCAAGTACTTCGGTGCTGCCTCACATACCCACGATGAGCTCGTCGACTTCATCCAACTTCCACCCCAACCTCAAAATCACTTGGCCCATCTCTAGTAACACTCTCCCTTTCCTCAATCTCTCTGTCTACATCTCGGGAGACAAACACTCTAGACATTTTCCACAAACTCACCAAACGCACCCCCCCCCCCCCCCACCCCCACAGTTACAAGGTTCAAAATTCGTTCATTGTCATGCAGGTGTAATATTACATGAAATTGACTTTAGTCTACCATAAGACAGGCAAAGATTTACATCAGCCTGATGCCCTTTACAGTCAGAGAATGAGAAACAGAGTCCTCTCAGATCCATGGATTGGCCTCCAGCGCTCTCGTCGCCTGTGTATTCTTCAGCCACTGAGGCCCTCACTAGTCTGCCGCCATAGTCACAGTTCAGTAGGCCTTCGCTTCTGCTTCTCCTCAAATGGGGGTTGCCTTGCCATTGCTCCGCACCAATCCTCTACTTCCCCAGAGTCTGTAATCCCTTGAGGCTGCACCATCATGGGCTCAGAGCCCACGGTCACAGGATTTTAAGATGAACGACCATCAGCTCCTTTAGTCCTGCATGGAGCTGTCAGTAGTTGGACTGGACGGTAGAACCCTGTGGAGGAGATGTGGTGTCTCATCTCCCCACACTCCATGGGTTGGCATCAGTGACAGTGCTGCCGTTGAAGAAGCCCCAGCAGTGCCACCATTTTTTTTTATCTCTACACCTACATCTGTTGCATTTGCATACCCTGTCTCCTGTAATGACTCTATTCCTTTCCCTCAATTTCTCAGTCTCAATTGTATCTGCTCCTAAGAGGACATCTTCCATTCCAGAACATCTGAAATGTCCTCCTTCTTCAAAAAATGTAGCTTCCCCTCATTGCCATCAACTCAGCACTTACCCACATCTTCACCATTTCCCCCACTTTTGCCCTGGTTCCCTCTGCCCCCAGATGCAACAAGGACAGGATTCTCCTTGCCCTCACCAATTACCCCACCAGTCTCCACATGCACCATATCATCCTCTGCAACACACACATCTTCACCCTCTCCACCTTCCACAAGAACCACTCCCTCCTGGACTCCTTCATCCCTTTCCACTAATTGCCCCCCCCCCCCGGCACCTACCTCTGTGACTGCAGGAGATGCTGCATCCACACCTCCTCCCTTACCAAACAGTCCTTTCAAGTGAGGCAACACTTCCCTTGTGAATCTGAAGGGGCCATCTAAAGGTAAAGGTTCCATTATTGCCACGTTTAGAATGTAACACACATGAAATTCTTTAACTTTGTCTACCATAACGAAGGCAGAAAGTCGCAACTTTGTCCAGTGCCCCTCACAGGAAAGAGGCCTCAGCAAGGGACGAACTCACGACCCCTGGTTTAAAAGGCCAGTGCTCTAACCACTGAGCTATCTGAGCTTCTATTGCATCTGGTACTCCCGTTGTAGCCTCCTCTACATCAGAGAGACTGGGTGCACACTGGGAGATCATTCCATTCAGCGCCTTGGTTTTGCGCGCTGCAATATCGTCACTCCCAGTGGCGATCCATTTCAATTCCTCACCCATTTGCACACCAAAATGTCTGTCCATGGCCAAACCAAAGCCAACCACAAATTGGAGAGACAATATTGTATCTGGGCCCTTTCCAACCACATCGTTTTGAAATCGACTTCTCCAGTTTCTGTTAGGTTCTTCCTCTCTCTCTTTCTCTGATCCCCACCCCTTCCCTCTCCATTCAGATAGCTGCCCCCTCCCCATCAGCTTTTTTTTCTCTTCTGCCTTCCCGCCCATATCCACCTATGACCCCTTGCCTGCTGGCCTGTTCTTCTCCCACTGCCCCTTCTTCCCTCCTCTCCTCTCCTCCCTCCGCTTTTTTTATCCAGGTGCCTGCCCACTTTTTGCCCAAACCTTGACAAAGGGTTCAGGCACAAACCATTGGTGGGATCCAATGGGCCGTGACCTGCTGAGTTTCTCCACTAATTTTATGTATTGCAACCCAGAACGTATTTTCACGTTGAGATACTGAGACATAACGTGAAAATACATTGTTCAATAGGTCGAGATTAACTTGGGGAAGTCATTTTGCTCCATTCATTTTGATGAGGAATAAATCAGTTGGCTGAGCTAACTCCATAAACCCACTTTTCTCAGTAACTTTGGCAACAATTAATAGATTTTAACTTAAAGTTAACAAGGTGTGGAAGCAAGCTGTCAGTTCTACCACCCTCTGCAGGTAGGCAGGTTTGTTATTTGAAGCCTTTGGTCTGGATTCTTATTTTTTAGGCTATGTCCCCTCATCCTGCATCCCCTTGCCACCAGCATTCAATTCTCCCTCTTCCCTGTAATTTCTTCTCAATATCCAAAAATGTTCTCCTCCATTTCCAGAACCTCTCCACCTAACTTAAATGTTGGCGTCCAAAGCTCCTTCTGCTAAATCTACATTGGCCTGTCTCCCAGCCAATGCATCCGCACTAATGTTTTGTCCCCACAGGAACCAGGCTGCATAACAACCTGAACTCCATTCACTCTCACTTTAAGTAACTATCGAGGACATTTTTTGAGCCAAGCACATGGAATGCAAAGCAGCTGGAACAATCATTTCAGAGATGCTACAGAAATCTAGCCTTGCGCGAGGGTAAATTCAGACACAAAATTAGCTGGTGAAACATCAGAAGTTATTTCTCTTCATCGGCTTTCTTCATACATGCACAAAATATGAGTTTTAATCAACTGAAATCGAAACATCAATCAAACAAAAACAATGAGGTGAGGATTAAACAAGGCAGTGAGTTGGATATGTCCCAGATTCAAGATTCCCTTTACACAAGATTCCATGTACACAAAATTAAGCTGTATGACTATACAGCACAGTAACAGGCCATTTCAGCCGACGAGTCCGTGCCGCCCAATTTACACCCCATTAACCTATAACCCCCGATACATTTCAAATGGGGGGGGAGGAAAAACCCACGCAGACATGGGGAGAACGTATAAACTCCTTAAAGACAGCGTGGGATTCGAACCCAGGTCCCGATCGCTGGCGCTGTAAAGGCATTGCGCTAACCACTACGCCAACTGTGCTGCCCCCTTTTCCTTTGCTTGCCCTGGAAAGGCAGAGAGAGGTGCTACTAGTCCAATGCACGATGAGAATGAGAACCAAATGAGAATCCTTTTGGAGATATTGAGTGTCCATGGATACCACCACCTTCTGTTATCTCTATAGTCGCATGGCCTCCTGTCTGTTCCAACGACAAACCAAAATTCAAGCCATCCAAGCCACCCTCAGCCCCTGGTTCCCAACCCCTGATGTAATTCTTCACTGAGGCCCTTGGGAGCCCTACATGCTCTCGGCACCCTCACAATCCTAATACCTGGTTCCCATGAGCCAGTCTGCAGCATCCCACAGCCTGGTGCAGGCTTTCAGCTGCTGATCCGCTGCTGTGATCTCCTACCCCGTGTAGCATGACTGATTGCACTCAGAGACAAGTGAGGAGTACAACACGCTTTTCATAGCTTACAATCAAGGTTCATTAGATACCATGATCCTCAATTGAATCTGAGGTAAGGTGGGGGGGGGGGGTGGGGAAACCAGGGTTTATATTGGGGAAGGTAAGGGTGGAGCCAAGGGAGGAGCCGCCCATCCGAACAACACACAGACAGTGAATTCCAGTTCGCTGCATTCACTCCTTCCTTCAGAGTAGGGCCAGTGGATGAAAAACTGACCATTCATTAAAAAAAACACTTTACAAATATTTACATTAAGTATGTCAGAATTTCCCCGTCCTGGTAATTCTGGTTGAGCGCCGCAGTACTGGAGAACTTTGGGCTTCCTGAACTTCCTGGACCCCCTGTGGTACAGGGTCATTGGGTCTCGAGAGCTCTCACTCAGGTCATTCGGTGGATTGGTCCACTGCCCGAGCACTGTCCTCCAGGTCCCTGAGTGGGGTACTCAGTAGTTCTTGGCACACTTGAGACATCGGACTCTCAGTTCCGGCGGGTGTCAGGAGGGTGTCCTCTCTGCTGTGTGGGTTGGCGTGCAGCAAGTGCACCCTCTCGATCAGGGGGGTCCCGGACGTGGATTTCCTCTGGAACGTAAACAGAAGCTCATGAGAAGTTGTGTTGGTCACTGTACAAAGAAGCGACCTTATGGAGTGGTGCGCCATGGGTAGGACTTCTTGCCAGTGTGAGTCTGAAAGGCCTTTGGACTGGAGAACCAATTTCATGGCCTTCCATACAGCCACGTTCTCTTTTTCAAATTGTCCGTTCCCCCGGATATTGTGGATATTTGTCCTGCTTGAGGCAATGCCCATTATGAGCAGGTACTGGCGTAGCTCTTCGCTCATAAATGATGAGCCCCAGTTGCTATGGATATAGCTGGGATATCTGAACAGGGTGAAAATAGAGTGCAAGGCCCTGATGACCGTGGTGGTGGTCATGTCTGAGTAGGGGATGGTGAACGGAAAATGTGAGTACTTTTCGATAACGTTGAGAAAGTACATGTTTCTATTGGTGGAAGGGAGGGGACCCTTGAAATTGACACTGAGTCGTTCGAAGGGGCAGGATCCCTTTATCAGGTGCGCTTTGTCCAGGCGGTAGATGTGCAGTTTGCACTCCACACAGAACTGGCAGGACCTGGTCATCTCCCTGATGGCCTCAACGGAGTAGGGCGGGTTGTATGCCTGAATGAAATGAGCCATGCGAGTGATGCCCGGGTGGCAAAGTTCATCGTGCAGTGACCGCAACTGGCCGGTGTGTGCAGAGGCACAGTTTCCTCTTTGAGAGTACCTGGCCTGTTAATTATAGGTGGAACGTTCGATCCTCCACCTGGCAACCTTATCATGCTTTATTTTACCCATTTTTTCATTATTAAACATGAATGCCACCGACCACTGGTCAGTGAGCAGTGTAAATTTTCTGCCATCTGGGCAATGCCTCCAGTGCCTGATGGCCTCAATAATGGCTTGAGCCTCTTTCTCCACTGATGGGTTCCAAAGCTCGTGGTCTTTTAGGGGTGCGGGAGAAAAAGGCAATGGCCTGCCTGTCTGGTTAAGGGTATTGGCCAGAGCTACGTCTGAGGCATCATTTTCCACCTGGAAAGGTGCATTCTCGTCCACCACATGCATGGTGGCCTTTGCGATATAACTCCAAACGTAGTCGAAAGCTGACTGGGTTTCGGCCAATAATGGAGGTGGATTTTATCCGCGTAGTGAGGGACCCACTGGGCATAGTAGGAGAAGATGCCCAGGCACCTCCTTAAGGCTTTGATGGTCCTCAGAATCAGGAGGTCTAACAGGTGGTGCATTCAATCAGGGTCAGGGCCAATTATGCCATTCTCCACCAAATAGCCCAGGATCGCCAGATGATTCATCCAGAAAACGCACATATTGGAGTTGTACGTGAGGTTCAAGGTCTTGGCCATGTGGAGAAACCTCTGGAGGTTGGTGTCATGGTCTTCCAGAGAGTGTCCACAAATGGTGACGTTGTCAAGATAAGGGAAAGTAGCCTTTAACCCATATTTGTTGACCATTTTGTCCGTCTGTCTCTGGAAGACCGAGACTCCATTAGCGATACCAAAAGGGACCTTCCAGAACTGATAGAGTCATCCATCTGTCTCAAATGCTGTGTAGGGGTGATCGTGGGAATGGATCGGTAACTGATGATAAGCAACTTTCAGGTCAATGGTTGAATAGACCTGATACTGCGTAATTTTGTTTACCATGTCTGAAATTCGAGGGAGGGGTTATGTGTCCAGGAGGGTGAAATGATTAATTGGCTAAAGTCAATCACTAGCCTGGACTTTTCTCCCCCTTTTACAATGACCACCTGGGCTCTCCATGGGCTGTTGGTGGGCTCAATTATCCTTTCTTTGAGCAGTCGCCGCGTCTCGGCTCTAATACATTCCCGATCCCCCACACTGTATCACCTGCTCTCTGTGGCTATTGGTTTGTAATTGGGAGTCAGGTTTGGAAACAATTGGGGGCATCAAAATTTAGGCTGGAGAGACCGCATGTGGCGTCAAGTTTTTGGGACCCACCATTCTGCACTGTGATTGGAGGAAGTGGACCAGAGTACTTCATGGTCACGCCTTTAAGGTGACACAGGAAGTCCAGGCCCAGCACCAAATCCTTCAGTACATACAATCAGAACTTACAAAATTCCCCCCCTTTTACAGTTAGATGTACCATACAATACCCCTGGATCATTGCAGAGGGCGAGTGCAAAGTTAGGTAAAGGCGATAGTCCATCGGATACACCTTCAGTTGTCCAGCAGAGCAGTTGCAGAGTTTATAAAGCTCTCAGTGGAGCCAGTGTTTACCAAGCAATCAGTCAAGAGTCCGTTTACCCTCACCTCCATCGTCGAGTTATTCAATTGGTGAGGTATTGCCTGATCCAGGATATCTGATGCCAGTGCTCAGGAAAGCCCGTCACTCCCCATACTGATGTCGACTCTCTTCTCTTGGCCTGCAGTCATATAAGATAGCCTCGACCAAGATGGCCACCCTCCATTTTGATCTGGCGTCGACCTTGAGGCACGGCAAGATGGCCACCATGGCTTCCCGCGATGCTTCATTTCCAATGGCGGGTCCGCCACAAGGCACAGCAAGAAGACACTGGCGGCGAACAGCATGGAAAAGCGGAGGCCGGTTCTTCAGGACTCAGGCATGGGTTGAGCAATGATTTGTGGGTTATACATGCAGTCACCCTCTTTGGTTCCCCTTAATCCTGCAAACCTTCACCTAGTGCCCTCGCTTACTGCATTCTGCGCACACGGAGTCCTTCCCAGGACATTAGGCGCAGGGGTGTTGTGCCTCTCACAGTTGTAGAATCCCCGGTCACGCATGGCCACAGCAGTCAGCGCTGGGGATGTGGGGGTCTCCGGCGCCCCACTGACCTGGTCTTCTAAAAAGTCGCTGCTTTCGCCCGTGAGGTCATCAGCTCCTGGTTGGGCCTCTTCGAGTACTTTCGCCAGCTTCAGGGTGCTGGCCAAGTCCTTATTCCCCAACTCTAGCAGTCACTGCCTCACATACCTCGATCTCACTCCTGCCATGATGGTGTCCTAAATTTGTTCCTCCTCTCTCACCCGAGCCTTGATTGCTTCATAGTGGCATTTTCTAGTAAGGGCCCACAGTTCAAGGACATAATCATAAAGCGACTCACCCGGACGTTGCCGATGTTGAGAGAGCCGATGTATCACCAGAACGTTGTTCTGAGGCCTTATAATGGGCCTTCAAGCCTTCTATGGTCGACTCGTAGGTAGCACAGTCTATAATGACAGCGAACCCTTTGGGGCCAACTCGAGAGAGAAGTGCAGACCTCCAGAGTTGAAGACGTCTTGTGTGGCCATCAGGTAGGACTGGAAGCACTCAGCCAGTAGGTGAATTCCTCCGGGGCCTCAGGGAACAGAGGGTTGACCTTGACCATGCCTGGCTTCAACAGGGCTTCCATCCTGCTTCAAAGTTAAGCTATTAAAATTGTAGCGCGACTGAATCCACTCAGAGACAAGTGAGGCATTTAAACACGCTTTTAATAGTTTACAATCAATGGCCGGTAAATACAATAGTTCCTTGGGTGAATTTGAGGTCAGGCAGGAAACCCAGGGTTTATATTGGGGTAGGTGAGGGTGGAGCCAGGGAGGAACCAGTCGTTAGAATTCCCGTTCTCTGCACCCTTTAGGGTCCTCTCCCCGGCTTCTCCTCCGTTCAGGTGGGGGGAGGGGTTAAGGAGGGTATACTCTGCTTCTGTCATCCTGCTCTGGTCCTCTGCTTCCCCAGAGCCCCCAACCCTTGAGGTCTGGGTTGTCAAGCAGCAACACCTTGATTTTAGGCATGGACCTCCTTATATCTCCAATGTTACAAAGCACTGTTCTACAACCAGTTTGGTTCAACTCAATGCAAATATTAATCATTTGACAACATTAAGGGGACAGAGGATTAATACACTGAATGCAGTGTGTGAACTAAGCAGGAGATTAAGGATGGTAATATTAAATGGAATATTATTAATATGAAAGCATTGACCAACAAAGTGAACTGGAAGTTGTAAATGGGATTACCTGAAGAGGAGTATTAATCAAATGAGTATTTTGGGGTAATGCCAAGATTAGGGGGTGTCAACTGAATGAGAGTTTGAACCAGAGGTGTTAACTGAGTGGCATTATCAATTGAACAGGACATGAACTGAGTACAATGTAATGAAAGAGATGGGACCCGTATTCCAGACTGTGAACCACAAGCACAAGTTGAATGATAAACTGCACTAAATTGCACAAAATTACTGAGCTTGTTGGCTGATTCCTCCAACTGCACCCCAAGGGCTAGCTGCTATACACTGTGTACATTTCACTATGTTTATACCTTGAATACTTAAAGATGGGCCGAAAAGATTAAGCCTGGTCTGCATCTGATAATTGCCTCACACGATCTCTGGTGAAAGGTCTCTACCTACCCTCCAGACTCCATTTTGTTTGCTTTTACAGTGTTAAGCCAGCCTTTGAATAAACGCCTGGTGACCGATATCTTCAGGTTTAAAACTGAACACAAAGTAATCCTTCATGTTTAGACATGTTCAAACACTCCTGAGTGCATCACTGCCTGACAAGGGATTACTGCCTTCTCATCACCAATTAAACGGAATCAATCCTGGATGCTTTCTTTACATTCTCTGAGCTTCTCAAAGAGGTTTTGCCTGCACCCTGACACCCTGCTGTGCATGCTTTAGTGGGCAGCTACCTTCAGATTTCAGATTTATTCTCAGGGTAGATCACAAAATTCCCCTCCCCTCCCCCCTTTTACAGTTAGATGCACTATACAATACCCCTGGATCATCGCAGAGGGCAAGTGCAAAGCTAGGTCAATGCGATAGTCCATTGGATACACTTTTGTGATTTTTTTTTCTGCGGACGAGGCAGAATTACCACTTATTGGTAGGCCAAAATTAAACTGTACACCATCAAAAGAACTGTTAACAGGTAATAAATGTAAACAACTGACTGCAATATAGAGAGCAAAATAAAATCAATAAAACGCACGAGTCCTTCAACGAGCCCCTGATTGAGTTGGTTGTTGAGGAGTCTGGTGGTGGAGGGGAAGCAGATGTTCCTGACCCTGGTGGTGCGGGTCTTGTGGCCCCTACTCAAGGTCTGGTGCAGATCCACGGAGAATGAGGGAACGGAGATACAGTGCTCCTGTAGGGTCCAGTCAACAGCCACCGCCTCGGCACAGTCTTTGAACGGCCCGTTGAGGGGACCAACAAGGATTTTAGTTGAAATCACGCAACTGCAGGGTCTGTGGCCAAGATGGTGGTGCCTATTAATTGGCAGCAGCCACATAGAGCTGCAGACTCCGGGGAAGTGGAGGACTAGGGCAGGGCACCAGAGGATGATGACCACCCCCCCCCACCCCACCCCATCTGAGAGGGAGAAACAGAGGAGACAACCCATTGGACAGTGACCACAGCGGCAGACCAGTGAGGGGGTTCTGCAGTTGAGGGACCAATACATGTGGCGGGCTGCTGAAGACACAAGACCAGGAACACACAGAAATGTGGGCTGCTGGAGACTGCTGTCGACCCCCCCCCGCTGGGCTGCAGACTGCTGGAGACTGGCTCAAACTGGCTGCAGGTATCAAAACTGGGATGAAAGGAGGTGCCGAGGGCGCTGAGAGGTTCCTGACCATGTTAGAGGTTCAGATCTAGAGCTCGGGTTGCCAATAATTTGAACTCGACACCCCCTCACTACTCCCCCTCCCCCAGTGTGACACCCCTCACTACTGCCCCTCCCCCAGTGTGACACCCCCTCACTACTGCCCCTCCCCCAGTGTGACATCCCCTCAGTACTGCCCCTCCCCGAGTGTGACACCACTCACTACTGCCCCTCCCCCAGTGTGACACCCCCTCACTACTGCCCCTCCCCCAGTGTGACAACCCCTCAGTACTGCCCCTCCCCCAGTGTGACACACCCTCATTACTGCCCCTCCCCCAGTGTGACACCCCCTCAGTACTGCCCCTCCCCAAGTGTGACACCCCCTCAGTACTGCCCCTCCCCCAGTGTGACACCCCCTCTGTACTGCCCCTCCCCCAGTGTGACACCCCCTCAGTATTGCCCCTCCCCCAGTGTGACACCCCCTCACTACTGCTCCTCCCCCAGTGTGACACCCCCTCAGTACTGCCCCTCCCCCAGTGTGACACCCCTCACTACTGCCCCTCCCCCAGTGTGACACCCCCTCACTACTGCCCCTCCCCAGTGTGACACCCCCTCAGTACTTCCCCTCCCCCAGTGTGACACCCCCTCAGTACTGCCCCTCCCGAAGTGTGACACACCCTCACTACTACCCCTCCCCCAGTGTGACACCCCCTCAGTACTGCCCCTCCACCAGTGTGACACCCCCTCAGTACTACCCCTCCCCCACTGTGACATCCCCTCACTACTACCCCTCCCCCAGTGTGATAACCCCTCAGTACTGCCCCTCCCCCAGTGTGACACCCCCTCTGTACTGCCCCTCCCCCAGTGTGACATCCCCTCAGTACTACCCCTCCCCCAGTGTGACACCCCCTCACTACTGCCCCTCCCCCAGTGTGACACCCCCTCTGTACTGCCCCTCCCCCAGTGTGACATCCCCTCACTACTTCCCCTCCCCCAGTGTGACACCCCCTCTGTACTACCCCTCCCCCAGTGTGACACCCCCTCAGTACTGCCCCTCCCCCAGTGTGACACCCCCTCAGTACTGCCCCTTCCCCAGTGTGATACCCCCTCACTACTGCCCCTCCCCCAGTGTGACAACCCCTCAGTACTGCCCCTCCCCAGTGTGACACCACCTCACTACTACCCCTCACCCAGTGTGACTTCCCCCTCAGTACTGCCCCTCCCCCAGTCTGACACCCCCTCTGTACTGCCCCTCCCCCAGTGTGACACCACCTCAGTACTGCCCCTCCCCGAGTGTGACACCCCCTCACTACTACCCCTGCCCCAGTGTGACACCCCCTCAGTACTGCCCCTCCCCCAGTGTGACACCCCCTCACTATTACCCCTCCCCCAGTGTGACACCCCTTCAGTACTGCCCTTCCCCCAGTGTGACACCCCCTCAGTACTGCCCCTCCCAGTGTGACACCCCCTCACTACTGCCCCTCCCCCAGTGTGACACCCCCTCAGTACTGCCTCTCCCCCAGTGTGACACCCCCTCTGTACTGCCCCTCTCCCAGTGTGACACCCCCTCAGTACTGCCCCTCCACCAGTGTGACACCCCCTCAGTACTGTACCTCCCCCAGTGTGACACCCCCTCAGTACTACCCCTCCCCCAGTGTGACATCCCCTCAGTACTACCCCTCCCCCAGTGTGACACCCCCTCACTACTGCCCCTCCCCCAGTGTGACACCCCCTCTCTACTGCCCCTCCCCCAGTGTGACAGATTGGTTCTGACTAGCTTTCACTCCCAACCATTCCTGTTTTGCTGTTTGTATCACTTTGCCTTGGCAATAGCTGCCTTTAAAAGGAATGGTTGATGGTGTACTTTCGTCTGTGATGAGTGCGCTTTCTGGAAGTGTTGCCTTTGACTGAGCTGTCCTCACTGGAGTCAGGGAAACTCTCGGTTTATAACCATATAACCATATACAGCATAGAACAGGCCAGTTTGGCCCTACTAGTCCATGCCGAAACAAATCCCCACCCTCCTAGTCCCACTGACCAGCACCTGGTCCATACCCCTCTAATCCTCTCCCCTCCATGTAATTATCCAGTTTTTCCTTCAATGTAAATAACGTTCCTGCTTCAACCACCTCCGCCAGAAGCTTATTCCACATCTCAACCACCCTTTGCGTGAAGAAATTTCCCCTCATGTTCCCCTTATAATTTTCCCCCTTCAATCTCAAACCATGGCCTTTCTGGTTTGAATATCCCCCACTCTTAATTGAAAAAGCCTATCCACGTTGACTCTCTCTGTCCCTTTTAAAATCTTGAACACCTCCATCAAATCCCCCCTCAATCTTCTACGCTCCAGAGAAAAAAGCCCCAGGCTGCTCAACCTTTCTCTGTAACTCAAACCCTGATATCCTGTCAACATTCTCGTGAACCTTCTCTGCACTCTCTCTATTTTGTTTATATCCTTCCTATAATTTGGTGACCAAAACTGGACACAGTACTCCAAATTTGGCCTCACCAATGCCTTGTATAATTTCATCATAACATCCCAACTCTTGAATTCAATACTCCGATTTATGAAGGCCAACACTCCAAATGCTTTCTTCACCACTCTATCTACCTGAGTATCAACTTTGAGGGTACTATTTACCATAACTCCTAAATCCCTTTGTTGCTCTGCACTCCTCAATTGTCTACCATTCAATGTATATGACCTATTTAAATTTGCCTTTCCAAAATGCAACACTTCACACTTATCCGTATTAAATTCCAGCAGCCATTTCTCAGCCCACTCCTCTAGCTTTCCTATATCTCTTTTTAAGCTACGGTAATCTTCCTCACTGTCCACAATACCACCAATCTTTGTATCATCTGCAAACTTACTTATCCAATTTACCACCCCTTCTTCCAGATCGTTAATATATATAACAACAATAGTGGACCCAGGACCGATCCCTGAGGAACTCCATGAGTCACCGGCCTCCAATTGGACAAACAATTTTCCACCACTACTCTCTGACACCTCCCATCCAACCATTGCGGAATCCATTTTACTACCTCCTTATTTATACCTAATGCCTCCACCTTTTTTCCTAACCTCCTGTGGGGAACTTTGTCAAAAGCTTTACTAAAGTCTAAATAGACAACATCCACAGCCTTCCCTTCATCAATCTTTTTTGTAACCCCCTCGAAAAACTCTATAAGGTTTGTTAAGCATGATCTACCCCTGACAAAACCATGCTGACTACGACCTATCAATCCCTGTTCTTCCAAATATTTGTAAATGCCATCCCTCAGAACACTTTCCATCAACTTACCCACCACAGATGTCAGACTCACAGATCTATCATTTCCAGGCTTACATTTGGACCCTTTCTTAAACAGCGGAACAACATGAGCCACCCTCCAGTCCTCTGGCACTACCCCTGTGACCAGTGACATCTTAAATATCTCTGTTAATGGTCCCACTATCTGTATACTAGTCTCCCTGAGTGTCCTTGGGAATACTTTGTCCGGACCCGGAGATTTGTCCACCTTTATCTTTTTTAACACTGCCATCACTAACTCCTTGGTTATCCTTATATGATTCATGAACTCCCCACTATTTTTCTTTACTTCAACTGGTACAATTTTTTTTTCCCTAGTGAATACTGAGGAAAATAAATCATTTAAAATTTCCCCCATCTCCTCTGACTTTTCACATAGCCTACCCTCCCTATCTACAAGGGGTCCAATTCTATCCCTCACTAATCTTTTACTTTTAATGTACCTATAGAAACCCTTTGGATTTATTCTTACTCTGCCTGCCAAAGCCTCTTCGTGCCTCTTTTTGGCCTTTCTAATTTCTTTCTTAAGATTTTTTCTACACTCCTTGTAGTCCTCTTTCAATTTCTCATCACCCTGCTGTTTATACCTCTTGTACACCTTCCTCTTCCTCCTAACCAAATTTCTAATATTCCTCAAAAACCAAGGCACCCCATGACTTCAAGCCTTTCCTTTGATCCTCACTGGAACATATCTACACAAAATGTCTTCTTTGAATATTCTCCATTTTTCATTTACATCCTTTCCTGAAAAAATCATGTCCCACTCAATACTCCCCAAATCCATTCTTATTCCTTCGAAATTTGCTTTTCTCCAATCCAGAACCTCAACTTTAGGCCCTTCTTTGCTCTTCCCTAAAACTACCCTAAAACTAATAGAGTTGTGATCGCTAGACCCAATTTGTTCTCCAACATCAACCTCAGACACCTGACCTATCTTGTTCCCTAACAGGAGATCCAGTATTACACCGTCCCGAGTCGGTTCCTCTAAGTATTGATTAAGAAAACTATCTTGTACACATTTGACAAACTCTAGCCCATCCAGCCCTCTTACTGTATGGGTATCCCAATCAATGTGAGGGAAGTTTAAATCTCCCAAGATCACTACCTTATGTTTATTACACATATATGCTATCTCCTTACAAATTTGTTCTTCCAATTTTCTTGGCCCATTTGGTGGTCTATAATACACTCCCATTAGTGCCCTCATACCTCCTTCACCCCTCAATTCCTCCCAAACAGCCTCACTGGACAATCCCTCCAAACCATCCTGCCACCTCACGGCAGTAATGTCCTCCTTAACAAGCAGAGCAACTCCTCCCCCTTTTTTTACCCCCTGTTCTATCACATCTAAAACATTTGTATTCTGGAATATTTAGTTGCCAGTCCTGTCTCTCCTGTAACCAGGTCTCACTAATTGAAGTGAGAACTTGATAGGCTGTTGCCCCCAGCAGTATCCAATGCCGAATGCATGTTGCTGAGGGGCACTTCCACAGGGGTACTCTGCACTGGCACTCTCCCTCCTTTCCTCACACTCACCCAATTCCCTGACTCCTGCCTTCTAGGGGTGACTGTCTCCCTGTAACTCCTCTCTATCACTGCCTCTGCTTCCCTTATGATCCTCAGTTCATCCAATTGCAACTCAAGCTCCCTAACACGGCCGCTTCTTTCAATGTTTCTTTATCCTGCTCATTGATGTCTAGTTTCCAGTCACTGATGAGAGGTTTGGAAAGAGTGCTGACATTTCATTAGCTCCACCGGCAACAGTTCTGTCACTGTGACTGCCACTCTCAACTCCTACACACACCATCCCATGTTGCCAATGACTTGGAAGACTATTGTCTGTGGTTGCAAAGCACAAACATGGGAAATGAAGAACGAAGTAGCACAGGAACATAGAATTCCATTTGACACATGGTAACCTCAGTTCAGGATCAAGGTGTTCCTGACCTGCCTTCACATACAGAAACACTTTAGATTTAACACAGTGTTATAGTCATTCACACACACACACACACACACACACACACACACACACACACACACACACACACACACACACACACACACACGCACACACGCCTTTAATCTTTCCTGTGCTCAGTTTGATTGTGATATTTTGTTTATTACTATGAACAGTTTGTTATTGTGGGTGGCTCATTTGCTTATTGGCCAGCGACCTGGGTTAAAATCCAACAATGTCTGTATAGAGTTTGTATGTTCTCTCAGCATATTGGTCCATCTCTAGCAACACCCTCCCTTTTCTCGATCTTTCTGTCTCCATCTCGGGAGTCAAACTCTCGACAGACATCTTCTACAAACCCTCCAACTCCCACAGCTACCTCAACTACACCTCTTCCCACCCTGTGTCCTGTAAGGATTCCATTCCATTCTCTCAATTCCTCCATCTCCGTTGCATCTGCACCCAGGATGATGACTTCCACACCAGACCATCAGAGATGTTCTCCTTCTTCAAACAACATAGCTTTCCCTCTACCACCATCAACTCGGCACTCACCTACATATCTGCCCTGGCCCCCTCTGCCCCCACATGCATTAAGGACAGGATTCTCCTACCAACCACCAGTCTCTGCATCCAACGCATCCTCCCTCCACCTTTTCCACCACCTACTACATGATTCCACCACGAGACATCCCTTCTCCTCCTCTCTCCACCTTCCGCAGTAACCACTCTCTCTGTCATCCCCTCCACCCTTCCCAGCTCTTGGCACCTATCCCTGTACCTGCAGGTGGTGCTCTACTTGTGCCCAAATCTCCTCCCTCACCACCATTCAAGGCCCCAAACAATCCTTCCAAGTGGATCAACACTTCACGTGAATCTTCAGGGTCATCTAGTTTATCAAGTTCTCCTATTGTGGTCTCATCTGCATCAGAGAAACTGGGCGTAGACTGGGAGATCGCTTCATTGAGCACCTGGGTTCTATCTGCTGCAAAGGAATGGACCTCCCAGTGACCACCTATTCCAATTCCTCGCTGCATCACTGCCGGATGGGACCACCTGAAAATTGGAGGAACAATACCTCATATTCCTTCTGGGCACCCTCCAATCAGATAGCATCAACATCAACCTCCGATTTCCATTACCCCCACCACCTTCAGTATGAAAATCTTTCCTCTCAGGTCCCCTTTGAAGTTTAAACCTATACCATTGGGTTTTAGAGTCCCCTACACTAGGGAAAGATTGTGTGCTAGTTATGCCCCTTGTGATTTTATAATCCCCTTCAGGTTTCTTTGCTTCAGGGAAACTAGTCTGGGCCTCTCCAGTCTATCCTCATAACTGGAGCCTACTGGTCACAGCAGCAACAATCAGAATCAGAGTATATTTTCGTGATGTTTTGTGGCAGTTAATTAAAGTGCAAATATTGCTATAAATTACATTCCAAAAAAAGTGCAAGGAAATAGGAGAAAGTGAGATCCAGTCTGTGGTTCACTGTCCAGTCAGAAATCAGATGGCAGAGGAGAAGAAACGTCCTTGTGCCACTGGATGCTTGTCTTCAGGCTCCTATACTGTCTTCTTGATGGTAAAGGTGAAGGTTCCATTCCTGTCACGTAACAGGAAGGTAACATACATCCATGAAATTCTTTAACTTCTGTCTACCTTACGGTAGACAGAGTCACCACTTCCACCAGTGCCCCTCACAGAAACCCACAGCACCTGATGTTCCTGGGTGGTCTCCCCTCCAGGTACTGACCAGGCCTGAGCCTGCTTGGCTTCCACCATCAGGCAATCTCAGGCACGTTCAGGCTATTATGCTCCTGTTATTAGGTAGCAATGTGAAGAGGGCATGGATGGGAGTGAGGAGGTTCCTTGATTATAGAGGCTGTTTTTTAAGGCATCACCTCTTGCATCCCAGTAAATCTGCTGATCAGTGTCCCAGGATAGGAATGGGGGTTTGGCCTTTCATACCAGGCCACTCCTAACTGGGACACTGAACGCATTCATGCAAGGGTTTATCCCCAGCGTTTGGTCTGTTCTACCTTTAATCGGAAGTGCCTGCAAGGCGATTGCCCGTTTCACACTTGCCTGATCTCAACGTCAGCATCTGCAGACACCTGGGATTGAGGCCGGCAATCCTCGGCATGAGATTACATCATCTGACGCCGGCGTTGAGCAGATTTTGCTTTCACACTTGCCACTGATTGATGTTTGATTCCTAGGATCACTGGCAAGTGTGAAAGGGGCTTGTGATTCTGCCAATGACCCTGGTGTCATTGATAAATTTGTAGGTGGCCTAGCCCCCCCTCCTAGACACAGTGCCTGTCAGTGAGGAAGAAACATTGTTTCCAATTCGTACTGACTGGTATTCCAATGAGGAAGTCAAAGATACAGTTTTAGGGTGGAGGGTGTGGGGGGGTGGGGGGTGGTGGGTGGATGCAGGGTGCAGAAATCCAGGTTTGGGAACTTGTTGACCAGTACTGAGTGGATGATGGTTTTCAAAGCTGAGCTGCAGTCAATGAAGAGTATGTGCTGCTGTTGTCTAGGTGATCAAAAACTGAGTGGAGAGCCAGTGACATTGCCTCTGCTGTGGGTCCAGACTTTTGCTTAGGTATGAGTTAATTCTTGCCACGACCAGCAGAAGCATTTGATCACAGTAGATGTTAGTGCCTCTGGGCGATAGTCGTCTTGGGCAGCAATAGGATTGTATCCCTTTTGAAGCAGGTGGGAACCCCGACTACAGCAGGGAGAGATTGAAAATGTCCATGAACACTCCGGCTAGTTGGTTGACGCAGATTTTCAGTCCCCTGCCAGGTATGCCATCAGGGCCAGGTGCCTTGTGAGGGTTTGCCATCTTGAATGATGTTCTGATGTTTATTCACACGGTCAACAGCTTCCGCAGGGATTCTCGTAGGCTCCACTGCATTCTTCTTTTCAAGGTGAGCATAAGAGGTGTTCAGCTCAGCGGGTAATGAAACATCACAGCCATTTACGTTGTTTGGCCTTGCCTCGTAGGCTGTAATGACCTGCACTCCCGGCCATAGCTGGCGTGTATCTGACTCTGTCTCTAGCTTCCCTCAGAATTGCCTCTGTGGCTGAGTTAGTGTTCCACAGGTGGTACCTGGACTTCCTGTAGCGATCTGGATCACTGGCTTTAAATGCCCCCGATCTCACCCTCAGCAGGTTGTGACTCTTTTGATTCATCCATGGCTTCTGGTTGGGGTACTCATGGTATGTGCACGTGGGCACACACTCATCCTCGCAGGCCTCGATGAAGTCAGTAACAGCCGTGGCATATTCATTCAAGGTTGAGGATGAGTCCTTGAATATGGTGCAGTACAGTCCGCCAATTAAAATAGTCCTGCAGATGCTCCTCCACCTCGCTCGGCGCTCCTCCACCTCGCTCCGCCGTACATTCACGCCGTGAGTAGATCAGGGTTGTGATGGCTCGATGAGCATTCTTCATGATAGTGTTACAATGGTCAAATGTGTTTGCTCCTCAGATTTTGCAGGCAAAATGTGGGGATAGTTTGTTAGAGACTTCTTCAGGTTGGTCTGGTTGAAGTCCCCTTTAATAATCAGGTAGGCATCAGGCTCTGCTGTCTCGTGGCTGCTGATCCCAGTGCTCAGCCCCTCCAGTGCCAGCCTGACGTTAGCCTGGGGCGGAATGTATACAGTGACCAGGATGAACTCCCTTGGTGGATAGAATGAGTGGCATTCAGGTCAGGGGAGCAGACTGGGCCAACCACAATGAATTGATGATGACACAAACACCACCTCCTCTGGTTTTACTGCTCCAGTAGATGTCTTTGTTATGGTGAGGTGGAGGAGGGAGGACAGACAGGGATACAGAGAGGTGGGGGAGGGGGAACAGGGATACGGAGAGGTGGAGGAGGGGGGGAAAGGGATACGGAGAGGTGGGGGGGACAGGGATACAGAGAGGTGGGGGAGGGGGACAGGGATACGGAGAAGTGGGAAGGGGGACCGGTGTAGAGCTCGTCGAAAGAACCAAAGACTTGTTGATCCAAACGAAGGCTTTTATTAGCAAAAGACAGGAGCTCTTCACAGGTGGCCGACCAGTCTGGAATGATCCGACCTGGCTAGGGACACAACCCTTTAAGGCCCAGACAATAGGTGTGGCTTAGCTCTCAGCCAATCGCTGTAAGCACAGTCTAGATACAGTAACTATGTACACTATGTACATTGGTGATAGATCTGTACTATCACAACCGGATACAGAGAGATGGGAGGAGAGGGCAGGGATACAGAGAGGTGGGTGAGGGAGGGCGACAGGGATACGGAGAGGTGGGGGGAACAGGGATACGAAGAGGTGAGGGAGGGAGGGGTCAGGGATATGAAAGGTAGGTGGGGGAGGAGGGGGACAGGGACACGGAGAGGTGGCAGAAGAGGGGGACAGGGATAGGAAGTGGGGGAGGAAGGGGGACAGGGATACAGAGAGGTGGGGGAGTTGAGTTACGGAGTGGTGGGGAAGGGTAGGGGGAGTGGGGTTATAGAGAGGGGGAGGGGGTTATGGAGAGGGTGAGGGGGAGGTAGGAGCTGAGAGGAGAGGGGAGGGTATTATGGAGAGGGGATGGAGTTATGGAGAGGGGGAGGTAGGGGTTAAGGAGAGGGGGAGGGCATTATGGAGAGGGGAAAGGGTTATGGAGAAGGGTAGGGTGGATTATGGAGGGGAGGGAGAGGGTGTTATGGAGGGAGGAGGAGGGGCAGTGGGAGGGAAGAGGATTTATGGAGGGAGGAGGGGGTTACGGAGAGGGAGAGAAGGAGGTGGATGGGGTGATGGAGAGGAGGGGGAGGGGTTACGGAGAGATGGGGGTAGGGTGAGGGGTTTACGGAAAGATGGGAAGGGGGGTTATGGAGAGGTTGGGGAGGGGTAGGGTGAGGTGGGTTACAGAGAGGTGGAGAGGGGGAGGGGGGTTATGGAGAGGTGGGGAACTGGAATTGCTTTGTAAATGATGAGGATTAGTTGCTTTGTTCTCTGTGGTGGCGATAAGGTGGAGCTGGACGCTAAAGGGAGATAATCAGTCCAGATGGACGAAAGAGGGGACTGGCAATCCTGCCAGTGACGTTGATCTGGGCCTTGGGAAAATGACAGCATTTACTCTGATGGGACTAAAACATTGAGGTTAATGTTGCCGCAATCAGTGTTGCACCTATCCTGGTGCAAATAATCTTCATTATATTTATGAGTCTCGTACGTTGTTGGGGATGGTGGTTCCTACATCAGTCTGGAACCAGAGTAACTCTGCACTCACTCTCTTGGGGACTTGCGACTCTTTCAGACTCTAATTCATGGAGCAAGCTGGGGTCAAGTTCATTCTGTTGATTTGAGAGCCTTCGAGTGATGTGCGCAATATTTCGTAATGATTTGATGGAATGGCTTTTGATAGGTCCTTGCTAACAGCAGGGAGAATATAATTTTCAGATGACTTTGCCTACCCTTGGCATTCCTTAAGCAAAGCAGCTCCCGCCGCATCAGGCAAGCGCAGTTCAGATGGCAAACTTATGGGGCAGCGCAGTTAGTGTGAGACCCGTACAGCACCAGCCCCCCGGTTCAAACCCAACATTGTTTGCAAGAAGTTTGCTTGTTGAATGTGTCGATTTCCTGCAGATCCCTCCACATTTGGAAAGATGTACGGGGTTAGTAGTTTAATTCGTCGCATGGGTGTAGTTAGGCAGCATGGGCTTGTGGCCCGGAAGGGCCTGTTACAATGCTGTATCTCTCTAATCCACCACGATGAACAAGATTGCGTCCGTCACATTTACTGAATAATATCAGGAGCAAGAATTTTGTTAATACACTAGATCGGGAACGTCATGTGCTACTTTTTGTTTTCTGTCCTAGATGTGTCCTTGGTGAGCTAAATAATGCTGATATGGATCATTGATGTTTTATATCCAGGACCTCTAAGATTTATTTAGTTCACCAAGGATGTGCTGCAATACATCACCAACAGAAGGTGGCCCAGACTGTCAGCCTCTCACGCGCCTTCCGGTGCCTCACATTTGTTTCAGGAACTGTGATCACTTTTGGGTTGAATGGGCCCAGTCCAGAAACCAGCACCCCTGATCGGAAATCACCCTCAGAGGTTTGGTGCATTTTTAGCACATTGGATGGGGATCAGCGATGTGATGTTGCCTTTGGAAGTTGGGACACATTGTTCTTAGGGCCACCAATCACTGGACATTTGCTATTTAAAGGAGCCTGGCATCCCCATAATGAAGATCGCTTCTGTCCCACTGTAAACAGGCTCTTGAACAGACCTCACATGTAAAAGATAATCTCGTGTTCTAACAAAACTAACTCATAGACTGTATATTGCATTTTCCTATCTCAGTCCATGTGAAAACAATAAATGATTCAATTCAATTCAAACCTTTTATCTCTCTTAATATCTTTGAATGCTTGACTCTCCACACATGATGCTGACATCACTGATATCCATGCCCCCCCCCACCCCATTCCTCCACACCCTTCCGCCACACCCTCATCCCACAGGCTCTCCGAGCATCACATTCCCTGATTGTGGTATGTCCATCAGGACTGTGACCTTGGGTCAAAGATTCTTGCATAATCAAACTAACCACAATAATTCTATTGTGTCCCTGCACTGTCCCCCATGCATTCTCTGACACTCATACATCATAAATGATCTTTGAGCTCAGTGGAACTTTCCTGCACCAACTCTGGATGTCTTCCATTTTAAGAAGATTGTGAATCATTCATTTTCTAAACTTATACTGTTTTCATTTCTACAATAAGTAAATTTCATTATAATTAGTTCACGTCTCCAGAATTCTACAGAATTATTCTTGCCTCTGCATGGAGAGTTTCCACAACAAGGTACCGAGTACATGGGGTGTGGGAGGAGAGTTGATGTGTGTGTATTTTCCATGATAGAGGAGTGTACGTGGGGTGTGGGAGGAGAGTTGGTGTATTTATAGGTTCCATGATTGGGAGTGTACATGGGTGAGGGAGGAGAGTTGATGTGTGTATAGGTTCCATGATAGGAGAGTGTACATGGAGTGTGTGAAGTTGTTGGTGTCTGTAGATTCTATGATAGGAGACTATACATGGGTTTATAGAGCACGGAAAAAGGCCCTTCAGTTCATCTTCTACAGCTGCAGAATTTCTTGTCCGTCCTCCTGTGGCTGCGAAATTTCCTGTCTGTTTCCCTTCACTAACATGTCTCCTCTCACTCTCACCCTGCCTGCACCCTTACCTTTTGAGTGTCAGTGCCAGTCACAGACCCACTAACTGATTGCTGATAATGGGCCCTGAAAGGGCTTTCTCCCCAATAATATCCAAACCAGCCTACCTGTTAGAAGGGAGATGGCCACAGGAGATCCCTGTACTGCCTACACACTCCCATTGCCTCTCCTAGTAGTCGCCCATCTATCTGCTAGTTGCAAGACTCCTCTATAATGCTCTCAACATCTCAGATCAGGGGTGTCAAACTCAAATTCACGGAGGGCCAAAATTAAAAACTTGGACTAAGTCGAGGGCCGAACTAAATATTTATTGAAATTTTCAACAACATCTGCATGTTTTCTCTTCTTTCAACATATGTAATGTTAAACTTTTTCTTATTAAAATAAATGTTTAATAATAGTTTTGGATAAACTCTTTCCAGAAGCATTAACAAATGAGAAATAAAATATTCAATAAATAATATTTCTCTATAGAGGATTTGTCAAATGTTGCTAGTGTGCTGTCGAATAGTAAAATCTGAGGGCTATTGAGAATGTGGGAGAATAACATGATTTCTGAAACAATCAAATGGGTGACTGATTGTGGGCATGAACTCTAGCAGGGTTATTTGCCATGCCCTTTTTCCATTGGTACAGATATCCTTTGATTTACACACTTTTCAAGTTTTATGCCTAATGAGCTTGTATCCAGGTGCAGGACCATTTTTAACCAGGAATATATTTATCACTGTGACATGAAACTATAGGAAGATCGTTTTATCCTGAGATTAAAGTTCATAATACTTAATCAGCCTGAGTGCGGGAGGGCGGGGTTTGCGGGCGATCGGGTTGGACAACGACAGTGCGGGGGCATCGGCTCTCGCTGCAGGGCGGCATCTCGGCGGATCAGCGGCCCCGTCACCGTGAGTCGCGGATCGGCCTGCGGCAGGGAGGGGGAGTGGGCAACGGTCCTGGCGAGGTCAGGCCCAAGGCCTCCGGTTCCGGGCACTGGGAAGCGGCCTTGGCTTCCCCTGACACCGGCCAGGCCCCAAAACCAGAGTCCACGGTGAGACCCTGCAATGTAAACAGAGGAGGTGGGGGCGATTAGCAGGCTGACACCAATGCATTCTGGGATTTGTTGTATTACTGTGCATGCGCTATACTGACGCGGCGGCCAGCGGGCCACCTCTAATACATTTTTTAAATGATCTTGCGGGCCAAATATAATTATTGGCCCGCGGGCCAGAGTTTGACATGTGTGTCTCAGATGATCGTAAATGCATTCAGCTGTATCTCTAGTTCCTTGACCCTGTCTCTCAGGAGCTGGCGCTGGATGCACTTCCCATAGATGTAGTGATCGTGGAGAGCACAATTATCCTTGACCTTCCTCACCTGGCAGGAGGACCACCCTACTGTCCTGACTGCCATCCTACCTGCTATGCTTTAATGGCCTACCTCAGCTTCTGCTGACTCACGAGCTCCTTCCTTCTTTTATTGGCTACTCGAGCAATTCACCTCGATTGCATCCCCCACCTCCAGCAGTAATTGCACCTCCACTTGACTGCAGTGATCCACAGGGGCTCCATAAGCCCAGCACCTTTATCTCTCCCACCTCCAGTAGCAATCGTGTGGGAGAAGATTGGGGATGGCTCATGATGGAAAATTAAAGGGATCAAGGATTTATGGAGTCAATACAGCTGAGCTATACCATCAGCCATCATCTTCCTGGATAGCAGAGTGGACATTGGGGAAACCAATTACCTGCTCCTTCTTCCATTCCTTATATTCTTACAGGGAGGAGTGGACATGGGATGTATGGGCAGAGTCAGTGGGTGCACAGGGTTTCTGATAGGACAGAGTGTACACTGGGTATGGGAGGAGATTCAGTGGCTGAGTACAAGCCAGAATGGAATTAACGTTACCATGAAAAGACTGACCAACCCTCCCACATCCTGTCTTTGAGATTGCCCTATCAGGGGGATTTTCTGTGTACTCTTTACTCATTTGACTCCCAGTATATGCAAATTCTTGGCTTAGATTGGCTCAATGATCTGTCTGTAATCTGTGTCTTAACTGAAAACATAATAAACCTTTACACATTGAAGTAGAATATTTTCTGATAGCTTTGGTTAGGGTTCAGTGAACTAGCCAAGATCCTGAATACTTTTTTAATAAATTGTATTGTAATCAGCACTGCAGCACTGCTTTGAAGCCATGGACTGGAGCTGTTTCAGGGAGTGGCCACCTACAACAGTCATTTAAACATCGAGGAGGTAAGTGACCGGCTGCATCAGCAAGTGCATTGAGGTTGTCACCGAAATCAAATGCTTCACAACCAGGGTGAACCAGAAACCATGGCTGGATGCAGAGGTCCGGGTCCTTCTCAGAGCTTGTGATGCTGCCTTCAGGATAGGGTGTACGATGGCACTGAGATCAGCCAGGGCTGAACTCCTCCATGCAATCTGGAGGGCAAAGCGGGGGTACGCACAGAAGATCCATAGACAGCAACACGACACAGGTGACAAGAGGCGTATTCGGCAAGGGATCAAGACTATAACAGATCATGTCAACCTTGCAAATTAAGAACAATGATCCCTCCCTTCCACACAGACTGAACATTGTTTGATGCACGGTTTGACAAGACGAGGATGACGCCAAAGAAAACTTTGTGCTTCCCAATGAACGGGCCCCATGCATAGCCACAACCAAGGTGAGGAGAACCCACACAAAGCAGCAGGACTAGACAACATACCTAGTCAGGTACTAAAGGACTGCACAGACCAACTGACGGAGGTCTTCACGGACACCTTCAACATCTCACTGCTGCAGTCCATCATTCCCGCAGGGTTCAAGACAGCCAATATCATCCTGGTATATAAGAGGGTGGCAGTAATAGGGCTCAATGACAACCACCCTGTGACACTGA
Source organism: Narcine bancroftii (assembly GCF_036971445.1). Lineage (NCBI taxonomy): Eukaryota > Metazoa > Chordata > Chondrichthyes > Torpediniformes > Narcinidae > Narcine > Narcine bancroftii. Next base: position 41,366,786 of record NC_091480.1, on the reverse strand, counting down.
CCTCCATCATTATGAAATGCTTCGAGTGTCTGGTGAGGGAACACATCAAAGCTCACCTGCCAGAGGCGCTGGACCCATTTCAATTTGCCTATAAAAGAAACCATTCCACGGACGATGCTATAGCCTTGTTGCTTCATTCCGTCCTGGCCCACCTGCAGAACAAAGCCTCATACACCAGGCTGTTGTTCATTGACTTCAGCTCAGCGCTTAATACAATCATTCCCCAAAGGCTGGTGGAGAAGCAGTCCTCGCTGGGACTCAACACCCCTCTCAGTAATTGGATACTGGACTTCCTAATGAAAAGACCGCAGTCAGTAGCAGAATATCGAGCACCATCACGCTACGCATTGGCGCACATCAGGGCTGTGTGCTCTGACCATTCTTGTTCGTGCTACTGACCCACAACTACACCACCAGATCCAGCTCCAACAGAGTCAACAAATTTGCAGATGACACAACAGTCGTCGGCCTCGTCAGCAACAATGACGAGGCCCATTACAGAAGTGGAAAATCTCGTGAAATGGTGCAAGAGTAACAAACTGAATCTCAACGTGGACAAGACAAAGGAGATGATTGTGGATTTCAGGAGGACCAAGAACAACCACCCTCCATAATACAACAACAACTGTAGCGGAGAGCACCAATTTCCTTGGAGCTCACTTAACTAGTAACCTATCATGGACACTCAACATCTCCACAACATCAGGAAGGCGCAACAGTGACTGCACTTCCTGATAAGACTGAAGCGGGCAAGGCGACCAGCCACCAATATGGTAACCTTGTACAGGAACTCTATCGAGAGCGTCCTGGCCGGCTGTATCACCATGCAGTATGGTTATCTCGGAAAAATTGATTGGAGGTCAATCACAGGTCCATAAGAGTGGCAGAGAGGACCACTGGGGTCTCCCTCCCACTCATCGATGTGATCTACCAAGATCGTTGTCTGTAAAGTGAACGTAACATTATTGAGGACCCCTTCCACCCTGCACACAGCATCTTTTAGCTGCTCCCATTGGGGAAGAGATACAGAAGCATCAGAACTAACACCCCCAGGGTAGGGAAACAAAAAAGTCCAAAAGGAGATTTAATAGCAGTGTATCAAGTTCCACAAGGATTTTAATGGACCATAAAAGGCACAAACATGGATTCCATGATTTTGTAGTCATTGGAGAGCCCATCCATTTATCTTTGCTTTAAATGTGTACAGCAGATCAGGAAGGATCTGTAAAAACACAAAACTCAGCAGGTCAAGCAGTGTCCTTAATGTAGCAAAGGTTAAAATGCAAAACTGAAGTTTCAGGCTTGAGACCTTCATCAAGGTATGGGAAAATGTCAGCAGGCGTCCAAACAAAAGAGTAGGGGGGAAGGGTGGTCACAAAGGCAGGAAGTGATAGGTGGAGAAGGGAGGGAGGGGACAGCAGCGAGCAAGGGGAGGAGGGATGGGTGGGTGAAGGGAGGGAGGAGAACTGGAAAGGGGAAGGTAAGGGGGAGGGGAAGAGGAGAGCAGGTTAGCAGAAACCTTAGAAGCCGATGTTAATGCCATCCAGTTGGAGGGTGCCCAGATGGGAATCAGGTGTTGTTCCTCCAATTTGCTGGTGGTCTTGGTGGGACAGTACATGAGGTCATGGACAGACATGTGAGTATGGGGGTGTGATACAGAATTGAAATGATTGGCTACTGGGAGGTCTCTGTCACTGGTGCGGACGGAGCGAAGGTGCTCAGCGAAGCGATCTCCCAGTCTGCGCCCAGTTTCTCCATTGTAGAGAAGTCCAGAGAGGGAGCACTGGCTGCAGTAAATCTGTCCTGCGGATACACAAGTGAAGTGTCGCTCTCTTGAAAGGCCTGTTTGTGGCCCCGGACCGTGGTGAGGGAGGAGATGTAGCTGCAAATGTGGCATCTCCTGCGGTCACAGGGGAAGGTGCCAATGGGGAGAGGGGTGGTGCAATTGGTGGGGAGGGATGGGTGCACGAGGGAGTCACAGAGGGAGCGGCCCCTACGAAAGGCAGAGAGGGGAGGAGAGGGGAAGATGTGTCTGGTGGTAGAAGAGCATGGGATCAATTTGTGACCAGTTCAAGGATCCGGGAAGAGAATTGGATGGTGGAATTTATTTGGGAATGATATAGGAAGAAAGTGCAGCTGTGAAATTAGTTTGTGGTTTCTCTCAGGGTTACTGGGAGATTTCTAGCATTTGACAAGCAGTCACAGCATAAGCAGATTTTGTCCTCTTGTTCTGCTAATCTCTAATTTACAGTCATTTACAAGGTGCTGTAGTTTCTGCTGTTTCAAGGTTTCTGGCATTTCCTTTACAACAGCCTGTCTCTGATAATTGCAAGTGTTCTCTGCGCTGAACGTGAGCAAAGATTCTCTTAGTTCCCTCTGTGACCAGTGTGCCTCAGTCCCACAGGCTGATATAACAGGCATGCGGCACTGAAGCCAAACTCACTGGCACGTACCTCACAAAGACGTGATAGGATTTGTAAAATCAGTCTGAGTACAAACACAGGAGTTGTTGACAGAGGAAAATCCCTGGTCCAGCAAATACAACAGGATGAGTGTGGATCAGAAAGACTCAACAGGTCTGTGCATTTATGAAAGGAAAAACAAGAGGCTGTGGCGCCACACATCGCGACGCAGGCGAACCGGCTCTGTGTTTGTCACAGCTGCGGCAGCGGAGCAGCCTTGTCAAGATGGCACACATGCACTCGGCTGCGTCGTCGCATTACCAACAACACAGAGACAGGACTTGACAGGCACCTTAAAAGGCGCAGCGCAGCGTGCAGTTCTGTTCTCATTTTCCCCCTCATAGCTACCACTACAATTGATGACCCCGATGAGCCCAGATGATTCTGGTCTCTATATCGTGGATACTGCAGCAGTCAATGCAGTAGCCATGAAACTGCCGCCTTTCTGGATGCTTCACCCATGCACTTGGTTCGGGCAAGCAGAAGCACAATTTCACCTCCGGCAGATCACCTCTGACTTGACAATGTTCTACCACGTCATCAACGCCCTCAACCAAGAGACTGCAGCCAGAGTGGACAACCTGATTAACAACCCCCCAGAGGAAGGTAAATACCCGGCTCTCAAGAAGCTCCTCTTAAGTACTTTTGGCCTGTCCAGGTGCCAGTGTGCCGCCAGGCTCATGCACCTTGATGGCCTGGGAGACAGAGCACCATCCGTTCTCATGGATGAAATGCTCACGCTGGCAGAGGGCCACAGGACATGCCTCATGCTTGAGCAGGATTTCCTGGAGCAGATGCCGGATGACATTCAGCTGCTATTAGAAGATGAGGATTTCTCAGACCCACACAAGATCATGGCCAGACCGGATGTCCTGTGGCGCATGAAATGAGAAAACGAGTCAGCCATGAATCAGGTGTCGCGCCCCAACTCCAACCGGGCACAACCGTGACCCAGCAAACCGGCAGAGGCACCAAACACTAACTGGTGCTTTTATCACCAATGCCAGGGGGGCACAGGGACGAAAATGCAGGCAACCATACTCGTTTCCGGAAAACGGCCAGGCTGCCGCTGCTAATAGCCATGGCGAATGGTCACATCAATAGCCTTCTGCATGTCACCAATAAGGTTAGTGGCTGGTGGTTCCTGGTTGACACGGGTGCTGAACTTAGTGTCATCCTACCAACCGCACTGGAGACACAAACGCGACCACGAGGTCCCACGCTCCGGGCAGTGAACACCAGCACCATCAAAACCTTCAGCATGCGCAACGTGCAAATACAGTTTGGTAACAAGAAGTTCCGGTGGAATTTCACTCTAGCTGCGGTGGGCACATTGCTCCTTGGTGCTGATTTCCTTCGGGTGCACATCCTGCAGGTGGACATGAAAGCCTAGTGCATGCCCGGACTTTCCAAACTGTCCAACTCAAAGCTACCGTCACCTGCGGCCCAGGTGTGGCCACATCCTGGGTGAATTCCCAGATATCCTCAGACCACAATTCACTTCCACTGTGCCACATATCAACCCCTAGCCAGGAGGCTTCCCCCAGACAAACTGCAGTTGGCCAAAGAGGAATTTTCCTGGATGCAAGAGTTGGGCATAGTCCGCAGGTACGACAGCCATGGGCGTCCCCACTACACATGGTCCCCAAACCCTCGGGCGGTTGGTGGCCTTGTGGGGATTACCGCTGCCTTAATGACACCACCACACCCGACCGCTACCCAGTTCCACACTTACAGGACTTCATAGCCAACCTTCACAGTGCAAAGGTGTTCTCCAAAGTTGATTTGGTACGTGGCTATCACCAAATCCCAATCCACCCGAATGATATTGGCAAGATGGCCATTATCACCTCTTTCGGACTCTTTGATTTCCTCCGCATGCCTTTAGGTCTCAAGAACGCAGCGCAAACCTTTCAGCGCTTGATGGATGCAGTGGGCATAGACTTGGACTTTGTGTTCATCTACCTGGATGACATACTCATTGCGAGCAAGGACCACAGGGAGCACAAGGCCCATCTCCACAGACTTTTCGCTCACCTGTCAGTGTTCATTCTCACGGTCAACGTGGCAAAGTGCCAAATTGGGAAAGACTCCATGAAGTTCTCGGGCCACACTATCACCACAAAAGGGGCAGCACCATCAGCAGAAAAGGTCACCCACACCCTCAAAGGCCTCCAGGAATTCACCAGGATGGCCTATCAACCGATTAATCCAGGTGTGGCTCACATCATGAGACCACTGTTTGCCATGATATCAGCCAAAAGCAAGACCCTAGCGTGGACGGAGGAGGCTGTCCTGGGTAAACTTGTACCTCTCACTTTGTTCGTTTTAGATTGGTCACAGTGTTTGAGCTACCGAAAGAAAATAGACACACACAGTTCAGTTTATACAAATGTTTATTACAAATTCAAAAGCTGACTTCAAACTACAATATGCTAGCCCTTCCCAACTATACTTATCAACGCTTGGACTGGTCCCAACTGCCGAAGCGAGGCAACGACCGCACACTTGTAGTAGGTTGTCAGGGTGCCAGAAGCAGCTTCTCCACCTCCCCCGACCGGGACGTTGGTTGGACTCTAGAAATTCTTCTTCTTGCTGAGAGATGTTGCCACCTCTCGGAGAGTCTCAAACTTCAGCAGCGGGACCATGCCTTATATTACCCAAAAGCTGCTTACCCAAGCACCTATTCCCAGCACAGAAAGAAAGATAAGCAAGCAAGTTAGCATACCTAGGCTTCTATCGAATAACACAATTTTCAGCTTATCACTTTGAATACAATGGCTTATTTTGCATCAAAGCTAGGCCTCTGACAGTCTGTGACCAAAACAAGCAGGAAGATTAAATGTTCTTGGTACACAGATGTCCTTTTTGTCAGATAACTGCATCTCTGGGCCCTCGGTGGAATTTAGCTTATGTCTGCTGATTCTGAAAAACAAGCAGGTTCTCAGCCTTGTAGAAGCAAAGGCTGCAAAAGAAAAAAACATGGTTTAAATCTTCCATTACAGAGGCCAACACAGCTTTCACCGCGATGAAGAACACTGTGGCCAACGCCACCTTGCTGGTCCATCCCAGATCTGGCGTACCCACAGCACTCACCATAGATGCATCAGAAGCAGCCATTGTGGGCATCCTGAAGCAATCAGTTGAATGTCAGTGGAGGCCGCTGGCCTTTTTCAGCTGTCACCTACAAACGCCCCCCCCCCCCGAACTTAAATACCCCGTGTTCGACAGGGAACTCCTGGCACTTTACCTGGCTATCAGGCACTTTCAATATTTCCTGGAGGGCAGGCCATTCATGGTGTTTACGAACCACAAGCCCCTCACCCACGCCTTCGCCATGGCCAAGGACTGCGTGCCAACAGTGTTATCTGAGTTCACCACAGCCATCCAGCACCTCTCCGGCAAGGACAATGTCATGACCGACACACTCTCCCAGCCTGCCATCCAGTCCTTATCCCCCGGTCTGGACTACTCCCAGCTGGCACAGGCCCAAAAACAGGACGAGGAGACACAGGCCTTCCGCAAAGCCATCACTGGCCTCTGCTTCAAAGACCTCAGTCTGCCGGAATGCCCTGACATGCTCCTGTGCGATGTCTCCATAGGTGCAGAGCACCCAGTAGTGGCTCAGCAATGGAGCCACCAAGTTTTCAAGCCAATTCACCACCTCGCACAATCATCCATAAAAACCACAACCCACATGGTAGCAGAGAGGTTCATGTGGCACGACCTGAGAAAACAAGTCACGCAGATGACTTGCAACTGCACCCAGTGTCCGGTGTCCAAGGTTCATCGTCATATCAAGACCCCGGTTCAACAATTTGACCCCGAAAAGACAGTTCGAACATATCCATGTCGATTGTGGGCCCACTGCCCAACTCCCGGGATGTCCGGTACCCCTTCACAGTAGTAGACTGCACCATGAGATGCCTGGAGGCCATTCCTTTAAAGGACACCTCAACCATTTCCTGTGCCAGGGCACTGCTCATGCATTGGATTGTGAGGTTTGGGATCCCAGGCCACATAACCACCGACAGAGAGGCCCAGTTCACGTCAGCACTGTGGACACAGGTCACAACGCTCCTGGGCATCAAGCTGCTCCATACCACCGCTTATCACCCCCAGGTCAACGGACTCATGGAGCGCTTCCACCACCACATGAAGTCACCCCTCATGGCCCATTTAAATGGCCCCAATTGGGAGGACGAGCTCCCCTGGATCCTACTGGGCATCAGGATAGCACCTAAAGAGGATTTATACGCATCCTCAGCTGAATTGGTTTATGACAAATTCTTCCTACCATCCCAAGATTCAGGCAACAAGGGGAAGGCATCGTTACAGGACCTACGGGACAGGTTAGCCTCGTTTGCACACCCCTCCCCCCCCCCACCCTCACACCATTGACACTGACCTGTGTCCATCCCCAAAGACTTATTAATCGTAGACTTTGCATTCGTCCTGCTGCAGCCAACATTCCACCCCCCTCCAATGACCTTATGAAGGCCCGTACAAGGTCCTGGGCAACTCTGGCAAAACTTTCACACTGGACATTGGGGTTAGGGAGGAACTGTTCACAGCGGACAGGCTGAAAGCAGCACACCTGGACCTCAACCAGAAGATTGTACCAGCACAGCCAAAGTGGCGGGGGCGACCACCTAAAGGCACGACCCCACAGTGCCCAAGGGCAGCAGGACAATAGACCCGGTGGGGGGGGGGGGGGGTGTTGTGAGGCTGCGCACATCATGACGCAAGCAAACCGGCTCCATGTTTGCATGGCCACGGCAGTGGAGCAACCGCATCAAGATGGCACCGTCAGATTTTGCTTCCCTCATGGGCAGAGGGGCTGCGCATACGCACTTGACTGCATCATCATGTCACCGCCAATGCAGAAGCAGGACTTGACGGCCACCTTATAAGGTGCAGCGTGGCCTTTTTCAGATAAACCGTTGGAAACGAAACTGACTTCAGCGTGTAGTCTCTGTTCTCGTTTCCCCATAGCTACCGCTACAAGGCAATGTTTCAAGTCAATGACTTGTCACCAGCATTGGGTTCCATCTCATTCAACTTTATACCCCTGGCAAATGCAGGGTTCAGCGAATGGAGATTTTGTCTATTTACCTCAGCTAATTAATTTCCCAGGAGCTTACAATAGTGCTAAGAAAACATTTGGGAGTGAGAGTTTTGGGAGACAAAAGTCAGTCACCTAACCCTCAACATTTACTAGACACCATAATTACACTAGTTCACTCTGTGCCAAAACAGGATTTTCAGAAAGAAATCTATTCATTTTCATTGAATGGATTATTACTATCTCCCCAGATGACATATTTCATTGAATGTCTTTTGGGTCATCAATAAAATGGGCTAAAAGTTCATCTGTGCAAGGACAAGTAGTCGGAGAGTTTCACAGCACGGACACAGCCCTTGATGACCACGTTGTCCGCCTAAACTAGTCCAAAGAGAATCCAGTTTAAAAATATACTTTTGTCTTTTAAAATTCACCATTATTATTATCAACATCAGAGGAGAAGTTGGAAAAGGCACTTGTTGCTCACAGCAAGCTATAAACACCCCAGCGTCATAACAGGATCCAGCAGGGGGGTTATAGGAGTGACTGGGAGGGGAATGGGAACAGAGAGGGGTGGTCCGGAGGGAGAAAGGTCCATTACAGGGGAAGTATAGCCTCTCTCAGAGAGGGGCAGTCCGGAAAGAGAAATGTCCACTACAGGGGAAGGACAGCCTCGCAGAGAAGGGCGGTCCTGAGGGAGAAAAGTCCACTACAGGGGAAGTACAGCCTCTCTCAGAGAGGGGCGATCCACAGGGAGAAAAGTCCACTACAGGGGATGTACAGACTCACAGATAGGGGCGGTCCGGAGGGAGAAAAGTCCACTACAGGGGAAGTACAACCTCTCTCAGAGAGGGGCGGTCCGCAGGGAGGAAGGTCCACTACAGGGGAAGTACAGACTCTAAGAGAGGGGCAGTCTGGGGGGCAGAATGGTCCACTACAGGGGAAGTACAGTCTCTCTCAGAGAGGGGTAGTCCGGAGAGAGAAATGTCCACTACAGGGAAAGTACAGCCTCTCTCAGAGAGGGACGGTCCAGAGGGAGACAGGTCCACTACAGGAGAAGTACAGCCTCTCTCCATATGCATCCACGGATGCTGCCTCTGGCCCCTCAGTGCTCTCCATCAGACTCAGCATCACTGGAGGTGCAGCTCTTCTTCAGCACTGCCCCATGTTTTTAATAAACATGCAATATTTATTCAAACTACAACATTACAAACACAAAACACACATAGAGCTACAACTAAAACCAAAAACCACCATAACACGTGGCAACAAAACCATGAGAGACATTAATTACAACCACCTCTCTATTACACAGTGTTGCACATCAAATTAAAACACGATTTTCGTCATCAACCACACACATGATCCCCTGGGGGTCCACCATCTCCTGAACTCAGCCTCAGACACCACGTGTTCCTGCTCCAACACCGCACAGCCCCGGACATAACCCCAAAAGCCAGGCAGGTAGTCAGCTCTCCTCACCCCCTCGACCACCCTCCACCTCAACCTGTGAATGGACAGTTTCACCAACCCCCCAAAGAAATCCACTGAAGGCTCGGCCGCCTTCCACACTGGGTGACCTTAGATCAGGAGCGTGGGGCTGAAGAGCAACTAGAATTTGAGGAGTAGCCCCTTCAGGTAGGTGAAGAGGGGCTGTAACCTCACACACTCCACAAAGATGTGGGACACCATCTCCTCCTGGCCTCAGCAGTGACAGGCAGCCGGGGTGTTGGTGAACTGACTCAGGAACCGGTTACAGGGGACAGGTCCCAGGTCCCCAATGCACGAGGGCCAGATCTGTCCATAGATCAACTGCTACTGGGGATGCACTGATTAGCAAATGGCAACATCAGGCAACAGGACATGTCTGGGTGGTGGACTAGGGCAAGGAAGTGGGAAGTGTGGAGCAGTAGGCCAGACGCCAACTTCCTCCCCACACCTTAGAAAGGCACAGTGGATGTTGACAAGAGATGGCTCCGATTGTGCAGGGCAGGTTCCTGGCTAAGATCCCAGAGCCTGGGTCCAACGAGCAACTCCACTCGTGAAGGGGGGTCCCGGCCAGAGGCAACTATGTTCCAGACTTTCCAGCAACCCCTGCAGAGCAACATGCATGATCAGTACTGCTCCACCCACAGTGTGACCCTCCCTCAGTACTGCCCCACCCACAGTGTGACCCTCCCTCAGTACTGCCCCACCCACAGTGTGACCCCCCCCCCAGTACAGCCCCCTCTGATACCTGATTCAGACCTTTCCCCTGAGTGGGGTGTTCTGTTGCCCTGTTTTATTGGGTGTGCATTATCATTTGGCTGCTTTCCCTCAACAAGCCTTTCCCTCTAACTCGACAGCGGGCAGCACTGCAAGACATCGAGAGAGGACCAGATTGAAATCAGCCATCCTGCTGCTTTACATTAATTCTTCAGTGACTCTTCTGATACTGTGAATTATTAACCTCACTATAAGCAGGCCTTCAGGCAAAATGAAGCGTGTTCGATTGTACCAGACTAACAGCAATGTGGAGCTCATTGTCAATGCTGCCATTGATCTTTAGTGGTAAAGACACAGTGTCTCGGCTCTGGTTCTTGCTGGGAACAAGTTGTCAAGGTGTTCATTAAAAGAAGCTGTAATGTCTCAATAATGATAGACCTGCCTTTGGAAGCACGGAAGATTCTGGTGACAAAGCCTTAGATTCTACTGTGTGAGTAGTGCACTCTGTTGTGACTGAAAGTGCCAGGTACTATGGTGGACTTGGCTACTGCGGTCAGGATGGGTAAGTGATTTGTGACAGTTTGCAGGTGGGGGTGTTGGTTGAGTATTTTTAGGGATGTGTGCGCAGTGGTTGTGTGCGTGGGTGTGTGTGGGGGGGGTTGATGTGTGTGGGTGTGTGTGTATGTGTGTATGTGTGTGGTGTGCTTGTGTGTGTGTGTGTGTGTGTGTGTGTGTGTGTGCACATGCACATGTGTGTGGGGAGGGTGTGTGTGCGTGCGTGCACATGTGTGTGGGGAGGGTGTGTGTGTGCATGTGTGTGTACACGTGGGTGTGCGTGTGTGCACAAGAACGTTTAGGATCTCTGGATCCTCCATGAGGGAGCTTGATCCTTGATGTTTAGCTCCAGTGTAGTAGGGTCAGACCGGAAATCGTGTTTTAATTTGATGTGTAGGACTGTGTAATAGAGAGGTGGCCATAATCACTGCTTCTCATGGGTTTGTTGCCACGTGTTATGGTGGTTTTTGGTTTTAGTTGTAGCTCTATGTGTGTTTTGTGTTTGTAATGTTGTAGTTTGAATAAAGTTTGTATGTTTATTTAAAAAAAAGGATCCGACCAGTTGAAGTAGAGGCTCTCAATAAAGAGAAAGGATTTCTCCTGGGCATTGAAGTGAATGAATGCCATCTAGGGGTTGAGCCTGGGACGCCGGGATTCACTGCTCAATCCTCCAGAAGTGTCGTGGGACGATCCGCGAAACACTGAGGAAGGAGGACGCCCACTTGATAACCCAGAAGATGCCACCACTCACTTGGCCCCCGCAGAGTCTAGGCAGCAAGTCTCAACAGAGCAATAAGGGATATGAACATCTAGTCCTACATATCATACAGAGTAGGAGGTGGTTGGTACCTAGGTGAGGAGCTCAACCTGGGTTGACTGGGAAATTGAGGAAGGAACTGATGGAAGGCGATCTCCCTTCATGGGGGGTGCTTGTCTTGGATGGCTATACAATTAACAAATTGTCCCTTCAGTATCCTGTCATGAAGTCCCACATCATCGCTGTCTAATTTGCCTGCCACACTCCAAATGGAGTATTGAACTTAATGTGATGGATTTCATTGTAATGACCCAGAAATGGCTGTTCCTGCATTTCATTCTATTTCAAATATATTTTTGATTGCCTGTTACAAAAATAAATACCTGTATTCTAAATTCTGTGCAATATAATTTACAGGCTATTGCATGGTTGTGGAAACTTGTATTTGATAGTTCACATGGTACACCATCAGTAACTCCGACAGACTGGAAATTATGTAAAACTGATGGGCTTTTATTCCCTATAGAATGGAGCAACGTCCCTGCTGGTCGACTGCCCTGAACTGGGGAGGGGGCTGTGGAACAGTCCCCTTTATTCAGGAGTCTGTGGGAGGAGCCACAGGTCCAGTCCAGTGGCCATGTCCAGACCGTTAAATAGATAACCAGTGATTTACCACATTCACCCCTTGTTCAGTGGGTGAAGAGCATCTGATGTTATATAATTAAATCTTTCGGGTGATCTGTTCTGTTGCTGTGACTGTCTTAGGGCCGGCTGTGGCTACAGTGCAGCGATGGGGTCCTGGACAGTCTGGGGCACCTGTCTGCAGTCGTCAGCGTTGGTTGGGTGTATGCGTGGCGACGAGTCTGGCACGTCATCCGTTGGGGCTGGGGTAGGATGCCTTGGCCCTGATGCATTGTCGGTGATGATAGGTGAGGGGTGTGCAGGGTGATCAGTAATGGTCTCCAGAACCCCTGAGGGTGCCAAGTCCCTAACAGAGACTGTGCCCTCGTGCTCATCAGGGTACGCCACGTAGGCGTATTGGGACTTGGTGTGGAGGAGGTGGACCCTTTCGACCAGTTGGTCAGACTTTTGGCTCATCGCATGTTTCTGGAGTAGGACCAGGCCGGCAGCGCAGTCCCTGTTGCAGACTTCCTGGGGAAGGAAAACATTCTTTCATGTGGAATGACATTGGTGACGGTACCTAGGAGTGATCTGATGGAGGGGAGTGTCTCAGGGAGGACATCTTGCCAGTGGGCGACTGGAAAGCCTCTAGACCAGGGGTGTCAAACTCAAATTCACGGAGGGCCAAAATTAAAAACTTGGACTAAGTCGAGGGCCAAACTAAATATTTATTGAAAATTTTCAACAACATCTGCATGTTTTCTCTTCTTTCAACATATGCAATGTTAAACTTTTTCTAATTAAAATAAATGTTTAATAATAGTTTTGGATAAACTCTTTCATTGTCATTGTCATTGGCCCATTTCCTTTAGCGTCTGAAACCGTGCACATGACGAGTCAATGAGGGATGATTAAAGCAGTGGTCTTCAAACTTTTTCTTTCCACCCACAGACCACCTTAAGCAATCCCTTACTAATCACAGAGCACCAATGGCACAGGGACGCGAGTGGAAAGAAAAAGGTTGAGAACTGTTGTATTGTGGTAACTCCACATCTGATTAGGTTAATTGTTAGGCAAGTGGTCAGAGAAGGACACCCCCCCACCCCAAGAAAGGCTTAAATCATAGGAACAAAATAAGCTTCCATCTCACTGCTCCCAATCTTACACACAATCCTGATGTGGAATGTGGGGTCGCAGCTCCACGTTCACCCGAGTTCAGGTGCTGTCTGTGTGGAGTTTGTACGCTCTCCCCTTGTCTTGGACCAACAGGTCGGTCGCCTGACGAAGGCACCCGAACCCCCCATTGAAACGCCGGCGTCCGGGGCGGTGGTGGAATTGGCTGAGAAGAGCGCGTTGCTCCCATCCCCCTCCCATGGTCGGAGAGGGATTAAACTGCGATCTCACGGCGCCGGGCTCGTCTCCAACAAAAGGAGCGGGAGGCAGGGTCTGCCGCGCACGGAGCGAGAGGGGAGGCATCGCCAACGAGACGTTCGGTCCGGCGTCGCCGCTGAAGCGCAGACCCAGCGAGGATGGTCCCCAACTCCAGCCGCGTCTGTGTGTCTGGGAGCTGGGTGGGCTGAGTGCGGTGCTCCGATCCCTGGGATTCGGGACTCTGAGATCCCTCCACACCTCCGGCATCTTAATTTTCACCTTCAGTGTGCATGCTGGCGCGGCGGCCAGCGGGCCAACTCTAATATATATTTAATATGATCATGCGGGCCAAATATAATTATATCACGGGCCAAATTTGGCCCGCAGGCCAGAGTTTGACATGTGTGCTCTAGACCGTAGGGCTAGGAGGATGTCCTTCCAGACAGTGGCATTCTCCCTTTCCATCTGCCCGTTCCCTCAGGGGTTGTAGCTGGTGGTTTGGCTCATGGCGATGCCTCTGGCCAGCGGGTACTGGTGCAGCTCATCACTCATAAAGGAGGGCCCCCCCCCGGTCACTATGGATATAGCAGGGGAACCCAAACAGAGGGAAGAGGCTGCATAGGGCTTTGATGATGGTGGCAGCTCTCATGTCCGGGCAGGGGATGGTGGACGGAAAACGTGAGTACTCATAGTTGATGATGTTGAGGAAGTACACATTGTGGTCAGAAGAGGGGAGGGGTCCTTTGGAATCGATGCTCAGATGTTCAAAGGGGTGAGTGGCCTTTACCAGCTGCGTTTTGTCTGGTCGATAGAAGTGCATTTTGCACTCCGCACAGACCTGGCAGTTTCTGGTCATGGTCCTGATCTCCTCGATGGAGAACGGCAGATTCTGGGGTTTGATAAAGTGGAAGAACCTGGTGACTCCAGGGTGGCAGAGATCGCTGTGAAGGGATTGCAATCGTTCTATTTGTGCCCTGGCACATGTTCTGCAGGATAGAGCATCTGGGGGCTCATTGAGTTTCCCGGGCCAGTACTAGATATCATAATTGTAGGTGGAAAGTTTGATTCTCCATCTCAATATCTTGTTGTTTGTGGCGGTCCGCAATTGCGGAGATCGGGCTGGCACATCACGCAGCAGCAGACACAGACAGAGATCGCTAAAGCGACTCTCAGGACAATGAACCAGCGCGTTATTGTTATTCATATGGCTGAGTCAGTCAATCAGCAACAACCTTTCCAGCCCTAATAAAGGAGTGAGCTTAACCTGTCACACTGTGTGTGTGTGTGTGTGTGTGTGTGTGTGTGTGTGTGTGTGTCTGTCTGTCTGTCTGTGTGTGTCTCTGTGTGTGTGTGTGTGTATTTCTTTGTAGCGGTCAGCTACATGTTTTTGATTTTACCTCGCTGCTGGTTGTTGAACATGAAAGCCACTGACTGTTGGTCGGTCAGCAAGGTAAATCGTTTGCTGGTTAGTTTGTGTCTCCAGAGCCGTACTGCCTCGACAATGGCTTGGGCCCTTTCTCAACAGAGGAGTGTTGAATTTCAGGGCCTGGAGGGAATGGGAAAAGAAGGCGATGGGTCTGCCCTCCTGGTTAAGTGTGCAGCCAGGACAAAGTCAGATGGATCACTCTCCACCTGGAACGGGATGGATTAAGCCGTGGCAATGTCTGCCTTGATGCGGCTGAAAGCTACACGGGCCTCTGGTGCCAGGGGAAAGGAGGAAGATTTAATGAGGGGGCGGGCCTTGTCCACATAATTGGGGACCCACTGGGCATAGAAGGCGAAGAAGCCCAGGTACCTTTTCAAGGTTTCGAGGTGGTGGGGAAGGGGGAGTTCGAAAACCGGAAGCATGCGATCGGGGTCAGAAACGATTACTCCATTCTCCACGACACAGCCAAGGATGGCAAGGCGGGTTGTGCAAAAAACGCATTTACCCCTACCAATCTCTACCTTAAATACACCCAATGACCTCGTCTCCACAACCGCCTGAGGTAACAGAGGCTTCCTTTCTGAATCCAAGGGATCACTCTGGTTCATTGAGGAGCGCAGAAGAGGAGTTGGATCAGCACTTAAAAGTAGGAGCAAACTTGGAGAAGCTGCAACCAAGGACCACGTGCTGAGCAGAAAATCTGCATGAGACAGGGATCCCACAGCCAACAGATCAGCTCAAGTCTCTGTCAGGCAGTCGGAGGGCAGCAGCAATTATCAAGGACCCTCACCACCCAGCACACGCTCTGTTCTCGCTGCTGCCATTTGGAAAGAGGTGGAGGTACCACAGGACTTACACCACCACGTTCAGGAACAGCTACTCCCTCTCCACCATCAGACTCCTCAACGACAAACTCATTCATGAACTCATTTAAGGACTCGTGCACTTTATTAATTTTTTTAAATTCCCTCTGTATTGCACAGTCAATTTGTTTACATGCGTTATCTGTTTATAGTTCCTTTATTTGTTTACATGTATATGATGTGTATAGTCTTTTCACTCTACCAATGTGGTAATTTTGCCTCAAATGCAGGAAAAAAAATCTCAGGATTGTATGTGATGCTGTGACGTGTCTCAAGGACCTAGCTCAGAAATAAGACACAAACAACAAGGAGTGCATTCGACACTGATTTAATGAACTGGCTGCTCCCTTTTATATAGTCAGGCTGACCCTGGCTGCCATGTGACCAACAGGCATGACCCATGTTCCTTCAGGCTCTGGTTGGTCTGCCCACAACCTGGGCACCAATTGGCAGTCCTGGGCACCAATTGGCCTTTTCACAATCCGTCAGTGGCAATTGGCTGGCAGAGCCCGTTTTGCAGCAAGCCTATGGGAACAGGCCGCTGACACCTCATGCAGCCCTCTCAATTGGCGTGTTCGAAGGCAACTTCTATGTCGGCCTGCGGCAACGACTGCTACACGACTCCTCCCCACCATCCCCCAGAACCAGTGATCGGAGAGGTGTTAATACCTTTGGAAGGCCTGTCCCTGTGGCGAGGGGTTGGGAGTGTGATCGGTTGACTGTTGTCAAAATGTGCCGGTTTCAGCCAGTCAGTCATGAAAGTCTCTTTCCTGTCCCTGATGTCTAGAACGCAGGTGGATCCATTGTGTCGGAGGACGTGATATGGCCCCTCGTACGGTTTTTGGAGTGTTGGCCAGTGCCTTATGAAAACATATTTACAGTTCTTGAGGTCTTTGGGACTATAGATCAGGAATGGCCATGCACTTTGGGAAGTGTTGGGGTGAGCGTTCCCAAGTGTTTGCACAGTCTGGCTAGGGCAGCAACTGATGGGTCTTCCAGGGTACTAGCCAAGAATTTGCCCAGGTTGACTAAGGGAACACTGTACACCATCTCAGCTGCAGATGTATTGAAATCCTCCTTGGGTCCAGTTCGGACGCCCAGGCGAACCCATGGCACTTCGTCTATCCAGTTGGGCCCTGAGAGTCTGGCCATAGGGGCTGATTTGAGAAGCCTATGGATCCTCTCCACCAATCCGTTGGCTTGTGGGTGATATGCCGTTGTCTGGTGGAGTTGGATTACCACGGCATTGGCCACGGCTGCCCTTAGACTGGAGGTAAATTGGGCTCCTCTATCAGAGGTGAGATGTTCTGAGACCACAAAGCGTGCCACCCAGTTGATTAGCAGGGCCCTAGTACATGTCTCGGTGGAAACCTCAGGTAATGGGACTGCCGCGGGCCACCTGGTTGAACTGTCTACAATAGTGAGCAGGTATCAGAGCCTGTGACACTGGCAGTGGGCCAACAATGTCCAAGTTTATGTGGCTGAACCTACACTGTGGTGGGTCGAAAGTCTGGAGAGGGCCTTAGTGTGTGCCTGGAACTTAGTAGACTGATGTTGTGTGCAAATCCTTGCCCACTGGCTGACCACTTTTCAGAGGCCATTCAGACCGTGGTCCTAATGGAGGGGTTTGCAAGATTGTGGACCATGTCTTTTACAGTTTGCCGGGATGATTTGGCTTACCGGTAGCTGCATCACACAAAAAAGTCATTTCATCTAGGCCGATGGGATGTCCTCCAGCTGCAGACCAGTTACTGCTGTCCAATAGGCAGGGATGTCGGGATCCACCTGTTGTACTTTCATGTAGTCAATGCCTTGGGCGGGGTCATGTATGGTGGAAATGGTGGGTCAGGACAATCGTCAGTCACCACATTGGATTTTCCCGCGATGTGACTAAAGTTGTTGGAGAATTCTGAAATATAAGGAAGGTGTCTCTATTGCCCGGCTGACCATGGATCTGAAACTTTGCTGAAAGCAAAGATAAGTGGTTTATGGTCGGTGAAGATCTGGAATTTCCTGTCCTCTAGGAAATATCGGAAATGCCTCACTGCCAGGTACAGAGCAAACATTTCGCTGGTGAACGCACTGTATTTCAGTTCCAGTAGCCGGAGGTGCTAGAAAAAGCCAGCGACTGCCATTGTCCATACACCAGCTGCTCCAGCACATCCCTGACTTCTGTATCGGAGGCATCCACTGTGAGGGTCATCGGGGCATCAGGCCTAGGGTGCACCAGTATGTTGTACTGACCAGAGTGTCCTTAGCGGATTGGAAAGCCTCAGCTGCCTCATTCATCCATATAATGTCTTTCTTGTGACTGGAAGTGAGAGAGAATAATGGCCTCATGATGTGGGCATGCATCAGTGGTAAAAATTAATCAGACCAGCAAATTCTTGTAGGGCCTTGACTGTATTTGGCCAAGCAAGTGACTGAATGGCCTTTACCTTCTCAGGCAGTGGTCTGGCCCCATCTTTACTAATCTGGTGCCCCAAGAAGTCAATAGAATCATGGCTGAACTAACATTTTACCGGGTTAATGGTCAACCCACTCACTCGGGTGAATGCACAGAAGTCTTAAGTGAGTCATGTGCTCAGCGTGGTCCCAGCTCTCTATAAGAATATTATCGAGATAGATGAAAATAAATTTGAGATCCCGACCCACTGTGTCCATTAACCTCTAGATCACACATGTCAAACTCTGGCCTGTGGGCCAAATTTGGCCCGCGATATAATTATATTTGGCCCGCAAGATCATTTCAAAAATGTATTAGAGGTGGCCTGCTGGCCGCCGCGCCAGTATAGCGCATGCACAGTAATACAACAAATCCCAGAATGCATTGGCGTCAGCCTGCTAATCGCCCCCACCTCCTCTGTTTACGTTGCAGGGTCTCACCGTGGACTCTGGTTTTGGGGCCTGGCCGGTGTCAGGGGAAGCCAAGGCCGCTTCCCAGTGCCCGGAACCGGAGGCCTCGGGCCTGACCTCGCCAGGACCGTTACTAACTCCCCCTCCCTGCCGCAGGCCGACCCGCGACTCACGGTGACGGGGCCGCTGATCCGCCGAGATGCCGCCCTGCAGCGAGAGCCGATGCCCCCGCACTGTCGTTGTCCAACCCGATCGCCCGCAAACCCCGCCCTCCCGCACTCAGGCTGATTAAGTATTATGAACTTTAATCTCAGGATAAAACAATCTTCCAATAGTTTCATGTCACAGTGATAAATATATTCCTGGTTAAAAATGGTCCTGCACCTGGATACAAGCTCATTAGGCATAAAACTTGAAAAGTGTGTAAATCAAAGGATATCTGTACCAATGGAAAAAGGGCATGGCAAATAACCCTGCTAGAGTTCATGCCCACAATCAGTCACCCATTTGATTGTTTCAGAAATCATGTTATTCTCCCACATTCTCAATAGCCCTCAGATTTTACTATTCGACAGCACACTAGCAACATTTGACAAATCCTCTATAGAGAAATATTATTTATTGAATATTTTATTTCTCATTTGTTAATGCTTCTGGAAAGAGTTTATCCAAAACTATTATTAAACATTTATTTTAATAAGAAAAAGTTTAACATTACATATGTTGAAAGAAGAGAAAACATGCAGATGTTGTTGAAAATTTTCAAGAAATATTTAGTTCGGCCCTCAACTTAGTCCAAGTTTTTAATTTTGGCCCTCTGTGAATTTGAGTTTGACACCCCTGCTCTAGATGGTTTGAGCTGCATTTTTTAATCTGAAAGGCATCCGGAGGAACTCAAAAAGTCCAAAGAGGGAGATAATGGCAGACTTGGGGATATCATCCGGGTGGACCAGGATTTAATGTTAGCCCTAGATTGTCAACTTTTGAGAATAACTGGGGCCCCTGAAGGTTAGCGATTAAGTCTTGTATGTGGGGGACTGGATACCTGTTGGGCATGCTGGCATTGTTGAGGCGTCGGAAGTCTCCACATGGCCTCCACCCTCCTGATGCTTTTGGCACCATGTGGAGCAGTGAGGCCCACGGACTGCCAAGCTCCTCCATTTTACAGAATTCCTCCCTGGCTAAGTTAAATTTCTCAGATGGAAGGCGGCATTCCCTGGCATGGAGGGGAGGTCCCTTAGTGAGGATCTGGTGTCACACCCAATGTTTGGGTGTTGTCGAGGTGAAATTCGCTGTTGTAATGGAAGAAAACTGAGCAATAATGCGTACAAACGCATTGTCGGCAGCAGTCACAGAATGTAGGTGCAGGGCCATGAATCTAGTGCCACTGAAAGAAAGGGACTAGAAAATCTTTGAGTGTATCGGCCTCCATCCCTTAACGTCCACCAGTAGAGAGCTGGTTCGGAGGAAGTTGGCCACCAGGAGTGGCTGTCAAATAGAAGCCAAAGTGAACCTCCAGGAAAAATGGCAATTGCCGAAACGAAGGGGAATGGTGCAGGGCCGAAAGGGCGTGTGTTTGAATTATTGGCAGTCCTTTGTTCTTGGCCCATCCTTCGGCTGAGGGCATTGGAGATGGAGGGGGGGAAGGACATTGACCTCAGCCCCAGTGTCAACCAGGAACTGGTGCACCAACAAGGAGTCTCTTATATGAAGCAGGCTTTGATTTATGCCGGCTGTGGCAGCCATCAACAATGGCCAGATCTGGTGTTTCCGGGACGCGTAGGGAGAGCGGCATCGACAGGTCTCTGAAAAACAGTACGGCTCACCGGTGGGGTCCATCACTCAGGTGGTCGGTCGGTCGGTCGATGGGCTTCCTGGATGCCGTTGTTGTTGAGGAATTGTCACCTGTTCCAGTGTAGCGCAGGTGTTTCTCTTCGCCGCCCATAGCACGTCCACTTGGGTAGTTACCTTTCTGGGGTCGTCAAAATCTTCTTCTGCGATGAGCAGCCAGATGTCTTCAGGCAGCTGCTCCAGAAAGAGCTGCTAGAACAGTGGGCAAAAGGAGTGTCCATCGTTGAGAGCGAGCATGTCGCTCATGAGGATGGAAGTGTCCTTCCCCAAAACCGTCCATTTGCAACAGTCAGGCCACGTGCTCGCGCTTCGAGGGCCCAAAAGTGTGGGTTAGTAGCTCCTTGATGGCCACATACCTCCCTTGCTCTGGGAACTACTGAAGGAAGTCGATGATCCGGGCCATGGTGTCTTGGTCGCGGGCGCTTACTACGTGGTAGAAGTGCGTGTCATCGGCGGAGATCTGGCGAATGGTGGACTGTGTCTCGGCTTTCTGGAACCACAACCATGGCTGTGAGGTCCAGAAGCTCGGCAGCTTCAGGGAGACCACGTTGATTATAGATTTATCCTTCATCTCGATATCCAGCGTTGGGTCCAAAACCGTCGTTTGGACCAGTCAGGTTCACTACTGTGACACGTCTCAAGGTTCTAGCTCGGAAATAAGATACACACAACAAGGAGTGCAGTCGACACTGATTTAATGAACTGGCTGCTCCCTTTTATATAGTCAGGCTGACCCTGGCTGCCATGTGACCAATGGGTGTGACCCGTCTTCTTACGACCTGCGATTGGCTAGATCGGCCCGTTTTGCTGCAGTGTCATCGACAGGTGTGGTTTGTGCTGCCCTGGGCACCGATTGGCCCTTTCGTGATCTGTCGCCAGTGATTGACTGGCAGAGCCCTTTTGCAGTGGCCAATGGGAGCAGGCCGCTGACGCCTCATACAGCCTGTTCGAATGGCGTGTTCAAACAGTGTCTTCTGTGTCAGCCTGTGGAGACAGCCACGGGCCACTACAATGTCATGTCTGCACTCTGCCAATTAATCTGAATCTGACCATGGTGGTGGACCTGCGAGGGGCTCTTTTATTGGCTTTTTTGTTTCCCAAGAACCAGAACCATTCTTTTAAAAAAAAACACTATCCACAATAAAGTACACGCCAATATTACACACCCCAATTTAACACGATGAGTCATTGGTCTTGGATGTCAGGCTCCCAAGCTGGAGCTGGGACATTGGGCTACCAGGAGGAGGGGTGGGGGGGGTCCTCGGGCTCCTGACAGGAGCAGGGACGTCAGGCTCCCAGGCAGGACCGGGACGTCAAGCTCCTGGGTGTAGCAGGGTCATCAGGCTCCCAGCAAGAGCAGGGATGTCAGGTTAACAGGCAGGAGCAGGGACCTTGGGCTCCCAGAAGGAGCTGGGATGTCGGGCTGCCGGCAAGAGCAAGGAAAACAGTCTTTTTGCATCCTTTGTGTCATTTTCCATTGCTGTTCATTAATATATTAATCCTCTAATTTTCAACATAACACTGTTGCCACTAATGCTGTTAATAACTGTTATTATTTCCCTGTCATTTGGTTAAGAGGCTTCCCTCTGGTCTCAGCCCCTCAATAGCCTGTGGCAGAAAGACTCTAGACAAGTCATTCACAATCAATTTTTTGTCGATGCCCACCACCACCCCTCCTTCCCAGACTCCGCTCAAAGCTTTTGCCCCCTTCCCTGTGAACCAGTCAAGTCTTAGTTTCTTCTATATTTCTCTCCTACCGATGACGTTAAAAAAAAACATAAAAATGATTTATGTTACGCGAGGTGAAAAGAAAATAAACAAGTCTTTTACTTAAGTGTGTTGTGGTCTGCAGGATGGTCGTAGCCCACCCCCACCCCCACCCCGCCCCTCCCCCCTCCCCACATTGAGAGCGGATGCTCTAGATTGCGTTCCTTCTCCACATTGCCCCTGTGTTAGCTGCGCCAAGCCTCAGTGCATCCCCCAGCACCTACTTCTGGAATGTGCCAGTGGGCACCTGTGGTGGTACACCACTGGCCTACTGCAGGGGGCAACTTCTGTATCTGCAGAAGAGCATGGGGACAAGACAACACCTGGCCAGCTGTCAATCAGCCGACCTGAATAGACCAAGCCCCACCCGGACGGGTGTCAATCATCCTCCGGGATATAAGCCTGAGCCGGCCCTTCGAAGACACTCTCAAATTTTACACCAGCTCTCCTCACAGCTGGCTCTGTGGAAGTTTACATCGAATAAAGCCTCTTGTACAGTCTTTTGGATTTGTGTGTGTGCTTCTGACTGACAGTGCTATGGAGAAGCTCCTGAGCGCCAGGAGCCTCGAAATCGACCCATGCCACCCGCAAGCACAAACACGCTTCAAGATCTGGAAACACACGGTCGAAGAGATCATCGAGGCTCATGCCAACGACATCCTGGACTCCGATCTAAAGAGACTCGTCTTACTCCGATCAAAGCTGGGTTCTTGAGCCTTCCAGGATCTTAAAAACTGCTCCGGGTACTCGTAAACGATGAACACCCTCGAGACCATGTTTAAACCTCCCACGAATGTGGTCTTTGCAAGGTTCCTCCTGAGTATCCATGCCCAGCTGTCTGGGGAGACGGCCGAGTACTACCTGGAAGCCCTGCGTGAGTTGGCCCGAACTTGTCTGGCTGAACCCATGGTAAATGAAAGGGAGGTCGAGAGGCTGATCAGAGACGCCTACATCCAAGGGCTGACAGGCAGAAGCTGCTTAAAGAAAATATCTACTCCCTGGCCAAAACAGTGAAGGTAGTCCAAACCCTGGAGGCAGCAGCCCTGCACACCGAAGCCTTCGAATTCAGGCTTCCTCAGGCCTCCGTGTGGTCAGCACATTTGGCTGTTGTGGCCCTAGATCAAGCTGGGGAAGAAAACATCGCTGCTGCGGGCGCCCAGCGCCTTTGTAAGTACTATGGCTCTCGGTGTGGGTCCGATTGTCAACCAGTACTGTTTGAGATGTGGCAAGAAAGGCCACTTCACCAAGGTATGCATCTCAAAGCCAGCCAGCAGTTCAGCGGCCCTCTACGACCTCCCCCCTCACTCACAATCCCTGCCACATGCAATTGCCGGGCAACGCCATTGCCCCCGCAGCCACTTCCAGCCTTCCCAACCCTCGCTCTTGCCAGCGCCACCTCCCAAAGACCACAACGATGTCACTTCTGGTCTACAGAATGACGTCACCCTCACCGACAGTCAGCAGTGTGACTTCATTTCCCTGGTGCACCGAACACAGCCGGTGAAGAAGGCCAGCCATGCCTCACCCTTCCACGTGGTGCTGCCATCTTGGGCCGGACAGGCGGAGGCGGCGGTGTCAGTAAGGCCCTCGCAGCCCTCCAACGATGACAATGTTGTCAACACGGGCACTGACCAGGCCGCCCTACCAACGCACCCCACGCCTCCGGACACTGCTACCAGCCACACACCGCATGCCACGACCACAGAGAGCACCACTGGCCGACACTCACCTCTCACGATGCCTGCAGAGGACACCGACGACCACAACTCACCTCCACCATCGGAGAACGACAACTCGGACCCCAAGATAGCCCTAGCAGCCATCACCCTGACCAGGAATGTTCCCCACGACGTCGGGCGCTCCATGATGGATGTAAAAATCAACAGGCAGGTAACAAAGTGCCTAATTGACAGTGGCAGCACCGAGAGTTTCATTCACCCAAGCGTGCCCACTCACTAAAGCTAATAATCCACCCCACCACCTTCCCTATCGCCTTCGCTGCCAAGGACCGAACTATCAATACCCTCGGGCGCTGCTCAGCTGATCAGACTGTGGGGGGAGACATAAACTGGGTTCAGGCTCCTGGACATGCCCAAAATCTGCACCCCAGTCCTCCTGGGCTTAGACTTCCAATGCCACCTGCAGAGCATTACCCTTGCCTTTGGGGGGGCCACTACCTCCACTCACACTCCACAGCGCGCCGTCCAAGCAGCCCCGGCCAACCTGCAGCCTCTCCACGCTACACATCACCCCTCACGCACTCTTCTCACACCTCACACCAAACTGCAAGCCGATAGCCGCCAGAAGTAGGCGCTATTGCGCTGTGGACAGAGACTTCATCAGGGCGGAGGTGCGGCAGCTTCTGGCAGAAGATGTCATAGAGCCCAGCAACAGCCTTTGGAGAGCCCAAGTCCTGGTAGTCAAAGGGGGAAGCAAGCCAAGGATAATCATGGACTACAACCAGACCATCAACCGGTACACCCAGCTGGATGCCTACCCCCTACCAAGGATAGCCAACATGGTCAACAAGATAGCCCGCTATGGGGCCTTCTCCATGATTGACCTGAAGACGGCCTATCACCAACTCCCCATCCACCCATGGGACAAGCCCTATACTGCCTTCGAGGCGGATGGGCACCTGTACCAGTTCCACTGAGTTCCGTTTGAATGGGGTCTCCGTCTTCCAGCGGGAGATGGATCAGATGGTAGACCGGTACAAGCTAAAGGCCACTTTCCCATACCTGGATAATGTCACCATCTGTGGCCACAACCAGCAGGACCACGATATCAACCTGGAGAAATTTCAGCACCACCTGCCTCTCCATCCTAGGGTACATCGTGGCACATGGTGTCATCGGCCCAGATCCAGAACGGATGCTCCCATTAATGGAGCTACCCCTTCCCCCCCCCCCCCCCCCCCACACTCAAAGCCCTCTGAAGGAGCCTTGGCTTATTCTCTTACTACTTACGGTGGGTTCCCCGCTTCTTGGACAAGGTCCACCCATTGGCCCAGGCCACAACTTTCCCGCTCCCACCCGAGGCACAGGCAGCATTCATGCGCATTAGGCAGGACATCACAGATGCCACGATGTATGCTGTAGATGAGGACTCCCCTTTCCAGGTGGAAAGTGATGCCTCCGATGTTTCCCTCGCCGCTACCCTCAACCAAGGGGTGTGCCCGGTCGCCTTCTTCTCCAGGACCCTCCACAGCTCCAAGCTAGGGCACTCCGTCATTGAAAAGGAGGCCAAGGCGATCGTGGAAGCAGTCCGCCACTGGTGCCAATACCTGGCCGGCAGGAGGTTCACCCTCCTCACCGACCAGCGAGCAGTGGCGTTCATGTCTAACGCCACCAACAGGGGCAAGATCAAGTACGACAAGATCTTGCGCTGGAGAGTCGAGCTGGCGACAAACAGCTACAATATCCAGTATCAACCAGGAAAGTTTAACAACTCCCCCAACACCCTCTCCCGGACCTGCGCATTGCTCCACGATGACCAGGTGCAGGCACTGCATGAGTCCCTCTGCCACCTGGGCATCACCCACTTATACCATTTTATCAAGTCCCAGAATCTCCCGTACACCATCACAGAGGTGTGCCGGATCTGCGCAGAATGCAAACCTCACTTCTTCCTCCCACCCCAGGCTCATGTCGTAAAGGCCATTCAGCCCTTCGAGTGCCTCAGCATGGACTTCAAGGGGCCCCTACCCTCCACAAATCGGAACGTCTATTTCCTTAAGGTCATAGACAAGTACTCCTGATTTCCTTTTGCCACCACTTGCCCAGACACCTCCATGGCCACCGTCATCAGGGCACTGACACAGATCTTCACCATGTTTGGCTACCCCGCATTTATCCACAGCAACCGGGAGTTCAGAAGAATGAGAGGAGATCTTATACAAACATATAGGATTATGAAGGGTATGGATAGGATAGATGTAGGAAGGTTTTTTGAGCTGGCCGGGGAAACTAAAACGAGAGGACACAGTCTCAAGATTCGGGGGAGTAGATTTAGGACAGAGATGAGGAAAAATAGTTTTTCCCAGAGAGTAGTGAATGTTTGGAATTCTCTAACCAGGGAAGTGGTTGAGGCTGCCTCATTAAACATTTTTAAAATTCGGTTAGATAAATTTTTACATGATAGAGGAATTAGGGGATATGGGGAGAAGGCAGGTAGGTGGAGTTAGGTCATAAATTAGATCAGCCATGATCGTATTGAATGGCGGAGCAGGCTCGATGGGCCATTTTTGGCCTACTCCTGTTCCTACTTCCTATGTTTCTATGTTCCTATGAGTCTAGCTTCATGAGTGAGGAACTACGCCAGTACCTGACATCAAGGGGCATCGTGACTAGTCTCACAACTAGAGGTAATGGACAGGTGGAACATGAGAACAGGGTGATCTGGAAGGCAGTTCTTCTGGCCCTTAAGTCAAAAGGGTGGTCCGTAGAATACTGGCAGGATGCTTTTCCCGAGGCACACCATGCTATTCGGTCACTCCTGTGCATGGCTACCAAAGAGACCCCTCATGAACGCCTGTTTTAATTCCCCAGAAGATCGCCGACAGGAACGTCTCTCCCAGCATAGCTCATGATCCCAGGACCGGTGCTCCTGCGTAGACATGTGTGGACACACAAGGCCGAACCCTGGTCGAGCAGGTGTTCCTCCTACACACCTACAACTACGCCTACGTTAGGTTCAGCAGCGGCAAGGAAGACACCATCTCAACCAGGGACCTGGCACCAGCAGGAGCACTCACCACAGCACAGCATCCTCCAGCCCAGGACCTCGCCGGCCTGACACAACCCCCCCCCCCCCCCCCCCCACTGCGACCCCTGACAGCTATGGGGCACTCAAGACTCCCTTGGGCACCAAGGACTTACTACAACCGTGGGGGGGGATGCAACATGCACTCCTCAACCCCGGCCACCCCTCCGCACTGCACCACTCCAGTCGCCACCCCCAGCCCCCGCACACCCTCACCAACCAGTGAGCAGGAGCCAGTCCTGTGATGGTCGCAGAGACTGCGATGGCCGCAGAGACTCCGACGGCCGCCGAACCGTCTCAATCTGTAAAATACTGTGTATATATGTTTTGGGCTCTTGACTGCAACCTCCCCACCCTGAGTCAATTTTAAAGAAGGGGGTGAATGTGGTGGTACACCACTGGCCTACTGCAGGGGGCAACCTCTGTATCTGCAGAAGAGCATGGGGACAAGACAACACCTGGCCAGCTGTCAATCGGCCGACCTGAATAGACCAAGACCCACCCGGTCGGGTGTCGATCACCCTCCGGGATATAAGCCTGAGCCGGTCCTTCGAAGACACTCTCAGAGTTTACAGCAGTTCGCCTCACAGCTGGCTCTGTGGAAGTTTATGTCGAATAAAATCTGTTGTACAGTCTTTAGGTTTTGCTTCTGACCGACAGCGCACCACAGCATCATTCCCTCACTCACATCTCACTGTGTTGGAAGACTAACAGATTCCGGGCAGGCCAAAAGGAGCCTTTCACCAAGTTGATGATCTTCCAGCAGCCCTGGATTTCTCTCTGTGTGTGTGGCCCCAGGAAGAGCCTAAAAATCCCCTTGTCTCATCTGTGCTCACTGTTACAGATTTTATTCTTCTCTTTCACGCTACACAGATCATTCACTTTTAACGTCATCTTCACGATGGAGCCCCTAAACTGCCCTTAGATCTAAAGTGCAGGACGATGTTCATTGGCCCTTTCAGGTGGCCTGAACACCCCAGGTGTAAAGCTGCATAATCTCCCTCCTTGTGGCTAAAGGCATACTCACCTGAATGCAGCAGAAGCACCTCCGAGGCGCCGACACCCACCTTCCTTGGGGAGGAATAATCGACGTAGTGCCGGGCTCCACCAAGGCACCTGAAGGTGCAGCCGCTGTAAGCAACTGCCTGGGGTGGGGCTGCTGACTCTATCAGCCAGTGACCCAACTCCCTGCTGCCTGACAGCCCCTCTCACCCCGCTACCTGACAACCACCCCCAGCCCCGCTACCTGACAGCTGCCCTCCGGCCCACTCCCTGACAGACCCACACCACCCCGCTACCTGACAGACCCTGCCCCTCAGAGGAATGGAGGTCGGCAGGGGTTGTCAGGGCAGGGGCAGCCAGCGGGGGCCGTGGGGGCAGGGGTGGCTGGCATCGGACATCGGGGTAGCCGGTGGGGGACATCGGGGTAGCCGGTGGGGGACGTCGGGACAGGGGTGGCAAGCAGGGGACGTCAGGGGGTGTCCGGTGCGGGCTGTCACAGCTCAGATGGCTGCTCCTGCACCAGGGCCGCTCTCTGCGGCTCAAAATGCGGCTCAAAATGCCGTCTTCCCTACCTGTAATCCCCCACGCAGCTGGAACTGTTATGGGAAAGACCTGCGAGGGGAATTATGGGTAGGGAAGACGGCCATTGCTATGCCGCATATTGATGACGGGTGGCGCTGCGGCACCAATCACCCAGTCTCCATCAGATGTGGCTCCTCTGGATATGAATAGGCCCTTTCAGGTGGACCCGGCAACACTGCCACTTGAAAGGTGAGTTGGCAGAATAAGATCCACTCCTGCCGCCGCCCTCAAGGCGGAAGGTCCACCTGGTGTTAAAACCAAAGCTGGAAAACCCTATGTTGGGGGAGGACATCGAGGTGGTTTGACTAAAATTGAGTTACCTGCCATCATCATGTAGCGCAATAGGTTTGAGTAGAGTGAACACTTTCAAGCTGGCCAGACTGACATGAATCTTATCAAGTGCCATGCAAATTTTCCTAAATGGGGTATGTCATTGGAACAAAAATACATTGAAATGAGTTATTAATCCTTGAGATAAAGAGATGTAAAATGCTTCTCAATCCCCTTTGCTAATTGGAAAATTGATCTGGATTGTGATAAAAAGGCTCGTAATTATTATTAATTTTATTGCCACCTCAGTAAAATTCTCCTGAAGTAAAATCCCACATTGGTGTAGTTAATGTCGTTTTCGTGTGGCACTCCCACATCAGTGATTTAGCAGGCTCCCCATGCTAATAGCCTGTATAACACCTCCTGAATTACCATCTGATTAATGCCTGCAATCATTACACAGAGATTGTTGTCAATGTCTCCAGTGTTGCAATATGCATTCATCAGCTCATCTCAATCCAATTTCTTCCTTCATTTGAGTAATTGATTGACAGAGGTACCTTGTCTGAAATCTATCAACCCTGGACTGGACTGAGTGAAAAGACAAATTGATTTAATGGGCAACTGATATTGAAAGCATGAAAAAGGAGGGATTATTTCATTAATTTAACAGCAATTTTCACCCAGATTCAGAAATAATGGCAATAACTAGATGCTTATAAAACTGTCACCTCCTCAAGATTGATCTCAAGTGCTTGTTACTAATGCAGAGAAAAGTGATCCACTTTTGGCCTGCCAATTAGAGGATTATGGTCTGCTTTATCCTGACATTGAGTGTAGATGGATCATTTCCAAGTTCACCCCTAAGCAAACTGGTAAAGGCTGGCAATTAGCGAGCAGGGTGTAGGCATCTTGCATTTCTACCCAGGGAGGTCCTGAATAGATTGAGATGCAATTGGTCAAAATAAGCATTTGTAAAGAGTCTGGATTCACGCTGGAAGCCCAACAGTATAAGTTTCTATGAGCCTGGTTCCTTTCTTAAAATGTTAATAGGGAGCAGATGTTCAAGGCATTCACTTTCACTGAGACCACCTTTTCACGCAGCATCAAGTGCCCATTTCTGTCCTCATTAGCAGTTCCAGGAACCGGCAATGATGCAGTATGAGGGATACAGTCAGGATATACTGAGAAAGGTGGGAAACAATTGGGTTAGAGCAAGACCATAGATATACCAAGGCAATACTATGGATGTTGGCACTTGAGTTCAGATTTGGAACAATGGGGTCGAGAAAGACAACAATGGGAAAAGAGGATTGACTGGTTGTACACTGGAAGTTGGTGGCATATAAAGGAAGTACTCTGGCAAAAGTGGGATTCTAAAGGAAAGGTGGGAGCATACTGGGGGTAAGGAAATATAGACGGTGCCTGAGATCTGGTAGATCCAGAGGGTGCACTGGGTTCTGGCGGATGCAGGTGGCACTAGAGGAGATCACTTAAATCGGTGTAGACCAGAGGGGCTGAGATGGTCTGTTTCCGTATTGTAATTGTTACATGGTTATATCGACATATGGTTCACTGAGAGTTCAGAAGTACAGTTGAGAGCTTGCACCAGGAGCTGGGAGATGTAGAGGGTGCACTAGAAGCTGGGAGATCCAGAGGATGCACTAGAAACTGGGAGATCCAGAGGGTGCAATGGGAGCTGGGAGATACAGAGGGTGCACTGGGAGCTGGAATATGCAGAGGGTGCACTGGGATCTGAGAGATCCAGAGGGTGCACTAGAAACTGGGAGATACAGTGGGTGCACTGGGAACTGGGAGATACAGAGGGTGCGCTGGGAGCTGGGAGATACAGAGGGTGCGCTGAGAGCTGGGAGATACAGAGGGTGCGCTGGGAGCTGGGAGATACAGAGGGTGTGCTGGGAGCTGGGAGATACAGAGGGTGCATTGGGAGCTGGGAGATACAGAGGGTGTACAAGGTGACAAAGGATAATAACATGTAGAGACCACAACCTCTGGCTCACCAAATTAGCGTCAATCCTCAATCCAGGTTGTGGGGTGAGATCTCAATTGGCAGTCTACTCTCCTTGAAAAATAATGGACAGACTTCTTCCAAATCCTTTATTCGTGCACAGGTATGTGGGAGGTCCATTACCTTCTAGAGAGCCAAGGAACTTCCCGAACATGCAAGTGTAAGGGGTTGAATATCCCGCCAAGATCTAATTTAAGCAATCATAAAGCAATGGTTTCTCATGTGCTAGGCATACCCTATCAGATTGCGTCATTCCACGGAGCAGTTGCATAATCGAGTTCCCCCTTCTCTCCAGCGTTGTTCTTGTGGGTCATGTGTTCTAGGAAACCCTAGGCTAGTGGAAATTTACTAGCTCAGCTGGGGTTGCCCAGCAACACACATCATCATCCCATTGCTCAAATTACATTAATCTTCAGTCCCTTACTTCCACGCAACCTGGAACAGTAGAATATGGAGGGAACACATCAGAATTTAGACTTCCCTACCTGGGAAAAGATGATGACCATTCACCTTATCTATGATACCTAGGTAGATTGATGTGAAGAAATTGTTTCCTCTGGTAGGGAATTCCAAGACCAGAGGGCACACACAGTCTCCGAATGCAAAAATAACCCTTAATACAGAGATGAGGAAGAATTTATTTAACCAGAGGGCAGTGAATTTTCTGGAAATCGTTGCTATGGAGACCAAGTCATTGGGTGTATTTAAGACAGAGGTAGAGGGTTTTTTGATCAGGAAGTGAATTAAGGGTTACAGTGAGAAGGTAGGAGAAGGGGGTTGAAAATCAGCCATGATGAAATGGCTGTCCGGACTCGATGGCCTAATTCTGCTCCTATGTTTCATGGTTTTATTGTTCACATTGTCCCTATCTGAATATAAAGAGTACCTGAGGGGAATTGAATCTCTTCAAAGAGAAGACAATTAAAGTTACCAGGGAGGAGTGGGATAGGGAGGAGACAGCAGCAACTCAAGGCGTTAGAGCAATTGTCAAGGATTGACATCAGGGTCACTAATCTTCAGATTTATTGTCAGAACATGCATGACAGCACATACAACCCTGAGATCCCTTTTTCCTGCAGGTGCAGCAGAATTACCACTAATTGGTAGTGAAAAAAATAAACTACTCAGAGAGATAGAGAGGGTGCACTTGGAGCTGGAAGATCCAGAGGATGCACTTGGAGCAAAAGAACTGTTAACAGGTAATAAATGTAAACAACTGACTGCAATACAGAGAGCGAAAAAAAATCAATAAAGTTTACAAGTAAGAATCCTTAAACAAGTCCCTGATGAAGTTTGTTGTTGAGGAGTCTGATGGTGGAGGGGTAGCAGCTGTTCCTGAACCTGGTGGTGCGAGTCTTGTGGCACCGAAACCTCTTTCCTGATGGCACTCTGTTGGGTGGTGAGGGTCTTTAATGTTTGCTGCTGCTCTCTGATGGCAGCATTTCCTGTAGATGTACTGAATAGTGGGGAGGGTTTTTTCTGTAATATCCTGGGCTGTGTCCACTACCTTTTGGAGGGCTTCATGCTCAAGGGTATTGGTGTTCCCATACCAGACCATAATGCAGCCGGTCAGCTCATTTTCCACCACACCTCGGTAGAAATTTGCCAGGGTTTCTGATGTCAAACCAAACCTCTGCAAGCTCCAGAGGAAGTAGAGGTGCTGTCGTGCTTTCTTCACAATGCCATTGTATGTTGAGTCCAGGAAAAATCTTCGGAGATGGTGATTCTGAAAAACTTAAATTTGCTCACCCTCTACATGTGTGCCTTTCCCATTCCCTCCTCCTCCCATTCTGAATAATTTCAGTGCACTCCTTCAGTGGAGTGCAGTACACTTGACCTTCCTCCAACACTCTTGCACATTCTCTCTGATCCCCCAATGATCATTGGATTGTACACCTCTGGCTTTCCTTTCCTGAAGTCAACAATCAGCTCCTTAGTTTTGGTGATTTGAGTGCAAGGTTGTTGTTGGTGCATCATTCAGCCAAGTTTTCAATCTCCCTCCTGTTTGCTGACTCATTCCCTCCCTTTATACAACCCACTAGTGTGGTATTGTTGGCAAATTTGTATATAGTTGTACTGAACTACACAGTGAGTAGAGCAGGGGCCAAAGATTGCAGCCCTGTGGGGACTGTAGAGGAGAAGTTCTTACCAATCCTCACTGATTGGTGTCTGGAGGTGAGGAAACCCAGGATCCAATTACACAGTGGGGCATTGGGTCCCAGGTCTTGGAGTTTGCTGATCAGTTTTGAGGGGATGATGGTGTTAAATGTCGAGCATCCTGATGTTCCGGGGCTTTGTGTAGAGCCAGTGAGATGACATCCGCCATAGACCTGTTGCCGCTATAGGCGAACTGGAATCTATCCATGTCACCGCTCAGATAGGAGTTGATATGTTTCATCATCAGCCTTTCAAAACACTTCATCACTGTTGATGTAAGTGCTACTGGTCGATAGTCATAAAGGCAGGTTACTGCACTCTTTTTGGGCACCAATATGATTGATGCCGGTTTGAAACAAGTGGGTTAAACACCCTGCTGGAGTGAAATATTGAAGATATCCGTAAACACCTTGGTAAGTTGGTCAGCACAGATCTTTAATACTTAGTCAGGTTCTCCATCCAGGCCGAATGCTTTCCTTGGATTCACTCTCCTGAAGGCAGCATGGATATCATCCTTAGATATAGACAGGGTGGGATTGTCAGGGGATGTGGGGGTGCAGAGGGGTGGTTTTTCACTGTTTCTGTAAACAAATCATGCATAGAAGGTGTTGAGTTCCACTGGGAGAGAAGTTTTGCCATCAGCTACTTATTTCATAAACATAATTTATGAAAAAAATACATGTTGCCAGAAGCAGACATGGAGAGACATTAGACATGGGCACCCCAACTGGAGAATTTGCGAGGAAGACCCATTGCTTTCTAATAGCTCAGAGCCTGGAACTGAGTCATGTACGTGGAACTGAGGTAGAGAGCATCCATGATTCAATTGACCAGGCTTATGAGGCTGAATGGCCTCCAGTTTCTCAGTGAAACATTTTGACACTGACCAGAGGTAGACCAGAATCCCTCCCACTCTTCCATCTCACTTTCAAGGTCTTAGATTGTTTCTTTACTCTTGAACCTCATTTGAAAGACAACACCTCCAATAATGCAAAACTCCCTCTGTGCTTCAGAATCAGAATTTATTAGCATGAACGTGTTTCAAAATGTGTTGTTTTGCAGCAGCATTGAACATGCAAATATTACAATAAATTACATCATCTTCAGGCTCCTGGACCTCCTTCCTGATGGGAGCAATGTGAAGAGGGTATGGCCTGGGTGGTAGGGGTCCTTGAGGATAGAAGGTGCTTTCTTGAGATACCGCCTCTTATAGATGTCCTCAATACAGTGAAGACTGATGCCCGTGATGGCGCTGACTGAGTTCACAACTTCGTTGATTATCAGTGAGGAGGAGATATTGTTTCTGATTTGTACTGACTGTGGTCTTCCGATGAGGAAGTCGATACAGTTTCAGAGGAGGGGTGCTGAAGCCTAGATTTTAGAGCTTGTTGATCAGTGCTCGAGGGAATGTTGGTGTTGAAAGCTGATCTATGGTCGATCAAAAGGGCAGCATGGTTAAAGAGGAGCAACACGGTTAGAGAGAGGCAGCATAGTTAGAGAGGGGCAGCACGGTTAGAGCGGGGCAGCACAGTTAGAGAGGGGCAGCATGGTTAGAGAGGGGCAGCACGGTTAGAGAGGGGCAGCACGGTTAGTGTAGGGTTATTGCAACACTGTTACAGCAGCAGCAATTGGGACCGGGGTTGGAATCATGTGCTGTCTGTAAAGAGTTTGTACGTTCTCCCTGTGTCTGCGCGGGTTTTCCCCAGGGGCTCCGGATCCCACCATTCAAAATGCACAGGGGTTGTAGGTCAATTAGGTATAAGTTGGACGACATGGGTTTGTGGACCGAAAGGGCTTGTTACTGTGCTGTATATCTAAATTTTTTAAAATAAATAAAACTATCTTGACCTACGTGTTGCTGCTGTCTAGATGATCCAGAACTGAGCTGTGGAGTGATTGCAGTGGGACCAGATCATTTCTGAGCTATGAGTTAAATTCTGGCCATAACCAACCTCTCAAAGCATTTAATCTCCATTAGATTTTCCCAATGCAGCACATTAGTTGTAACTTCACTCCATCCAAGCCTTTGTCAATTCCTCCCTTTCTAATGCCCAACCCCAAAGCTCCCCTTTTCTTTCTACTAGCTTGCACCTTAATCCAATTCCACCCACCAACCCTTCCCACAAACTTCGCCTCCTACCCACAAATTAACAGTCAGCTAACCAGATCAGTTTTCTTTCCTCAAAGTCTTAGACCAGGGTGACAATGTGAGGCTGTGCTCAATCCCACATTGTTTTGGCCCTTGCACTCTTTTGCAATTTGCATCTGCTCAGAAGGTGGTTTTTATGGGCCTAAATGACATAACGTGCTCTAAAACAAAATCCGGTGCAGTAGGAGACAGCAAACCTTCACTCCCAGCTGAGCTCAATGCCTTTTATGCCCGATTTTACCAGCAGATCAAGGAAGAATCACTGCACTCCCCCATGTCCCTGGTTGATCCTCTACTGTCAGTATCAGAGGATGATGTGGGGCTGCCTTCAGGAGAGTGAATCCAAGGAAAGCATCCAGTCTGGGCGGAGAACCTGGCTGAATACTGACAATCTGTGCTGACCAACGGGCCAGTGTTTTCACAGATATTTTCAACACTTCATTCCAAAAGAATGTGATACCCACCTGTTTCAAACAAGCCTTCATCATTTCAATACCCAAGAAGAGTGAGGTAACCTGCCTAAATGACAACTAGCCAGTGGCCTCACATCTACAGTGATGAAGTGTTTTGAGAGTCCTGTCTAAGCAATAATGTATCTGTTCCAATTTGCCTACCACAGCAACAAATCTACAGTGGATGCCATCTCACTGGCTCTGCAACACCTGGACAGCAAAGATCCATTCATCAGGATGCTCTTTATCAACTACAGTGCGCCATTTAACACCATCATCCCTCAACATCCTGGGACTCACCACCCCACTATGTAATTGGATCGTGGATTTCCTCACCTCCAGACCCCAATCAGTGAGGATTGATAAGAACATCTCCTCCACAGTACCGGAGCATCACAGGGTTGGCCACTGTTCCCACCATTGCTCATTATTTTCCCGCCATGGAGGTTGTCACCTGGGTTGAAGGTCGTTGGCCCCACGGGGTCTGCATGGTCGCTGCGTTTGTCAGACATCTTGTGTCCCCCCCAGAACCGGCGATTGGAGTGCTGTTTTCCGCTTTCAGTGGCCTACTTCTGCGTTGCGGGGGATGCGTGGGAACTGGATGTACTGATTTGAGACGGTCGATATTGGAAGTTTTTTCCTTACCGCCGATATCCAGCACACTTGTCAACCCGTTGTGTCTGACTACTTTATACAGCCCCTCATATGGCTGTAGCAGAGGTGTCCAGTGGGCCCCCCTCTGAACGTAAGCATACTCACAGGCCTCTAAGTCTTTGGGGACATAGGACTTGATCTGGCCATGTGATGGAGGCTGTGGAGGGTACCCAGATTTTCCCTCAGCTGAGTCAATGAGGCCATGGGCTCCTCTGGGTCCTTGGGAGCGACCAAGAACTCCCCTGGTATCACCAAAGGCTGCTGAAGTGTTGAACTCTTCCTTCGGCACAGGGCGGATCCATTGGCCTGACGGTGGTAAGCCGTGGTGGGGTGGAGCTGAGTTCCCAGCAGATTGGCCAGCACCGCCCAGAGTCCTCCAGTTGGACATATGCTCCAGGACTGTGAACCTCGACACCAAGGTGTTAATCAGTGCCCTGGCGCAAGTCTCAGTGGTTTTGTCACTCAGCTGGACCACCTCCGGCCACCTCATGGAGCGATCAATCATGGTGAGGAGATCTGTTGGAGACCGGCAGTGGCCTTACAACATCAATATTTTCATGGCTGAGCCAATGTCGTACTAGCTCGAAAGTCTGGGGTTGGGGCCTTGACGTGCGTCTTACTTTGGATGTCTGGCAGAGTGTGCAGGTCTTGGGCCACTGACTGACCTGTTTCCGGAGGCCGTGCCAGACGAACCTACTGGCCACCATTTTGACCCAGTTCTGATGCTGGGTGTGCCAGGTTGTGCACCATGGGATGGGGTTTGCCAGTGGAGGCATCACAGAGGAGCATCTGGTTACCAGGGCCAATGGCGACATCCTCCACCCTGAGCCCAGAAACTGCTGTCCTGTTTGCCGGGATCTCAGGGTCCTCCTGCTGTGCCCTGGCTAAGGTGGAATAGTCTATTCCCTGGGACAGGGCCTGGACGGACTCAATGACAGGGCGGGACAGTGTGTCGGCCACCATGTTGGTCTTATCCACCATGTGTTGGATGTCCGTGGTGAACTCAGACACATATGAGAGTTGTCGCTGCTGCCTGGCCAACCACAGGTCAGACACTATGTGGAAGGCAAAGGTTAATGGTTTATGATCCATGAAGACCCTGAATTGTTTACCTTCCAAAAAATACCTGAAGTGCCTGACTGACAGGTACAGCGCCAATAGCTCCCAGTCAAAGGCGCTGGATTTGAGTTTGGGTGGCCGGAGGTGTCTGTTAAGGAAGGCCAGGGGCTGCCATTGCCCGTCGATGAATTGCTCCAGTACGTCCCCTACTGCAGTGCTGGAGGTGTCTACAGTGAGGGTGGTTGGTGCCTCTGGCCTGTGTGTACCAGATGGGTAGCATTGGCCAGAGCGCCTTTGGCCCTCTGGAACACCTCATTGTCCCAGGTAATGTCCTTACCCTTCCCCACCATGGTTGTGAGAAGGGAGCACATGATGCAGGCCGCTGCTGGTATGATCGATGATAAAAGTTAATTATACTGGAGAATTCTTGCAGCCCCTTCACTGTGCGGGGCTTGGCGAAACGCTGAATGGCCTCTACATCTTTGGCCAGGGGTTTCGCTCCGTGCCTGTTGATTTGATGCCCCAGGAAGTCGATCGTTTCCAACCCGAACTGGCATTTAGCAGAGTTTATAGTTAGTCTGAATTCCTGCAGCTGGGCGCACAGTCGCCTTAGATGGGCCGTGTGCTCTGTGTGATTGTGGTTGGCGATGAGAATATCGTCCAAGTAGATGGACGCGAATGGGAGATCCTGGGCCACCGCATCCATCAGCCTCTGGGAGGTCTGGACTGCGTAAGTCCAAAAGGCATTCTCAGGAATTCAGAGTTCAAAAGGGACAATGATGGCGGTTTTAGGGATTGTCTAGGATCTGGTGAGAGCCCCTGATGAGGTCGACTTTTGAAATCCACCGTGTCCCTTGTAAGTTAGCGGCAAAGTCGTGGATGTGGGGCACGGGGCACCCGTCGGGTGTGGTGGCCTCATTGAGACGGCGATAGACACCACCTGGCCTCCACCCTCCTCCTGCCTTTGGCACCATGTGTAGGGGGAGGCCTAAGGGCTGTCGGAACACCATGCTATCCCCAGCTCTTCCACTTTTTTAAACTCTCTCTTGATGAGGGTGAGCTTGTTGGGGGGAAGGCAATGCGCCCTGGCGTGGAATGGAGGGCCTTTGGTGAGAATATGGTGCCTTACCCCGTGCTTTGGCTTGGCGGAGGAAAACTGTGGCACCATAATCAAAGGGAACTCTGGTAGGATCCACGTGATTTGTTGTCGGACAGAGTAACGGAGTCGAGGTGGGAGCCAGGTAACCTGGCTTCACCCAGGGGCAATGTTTGAAAAACCCTGATGTGCACCAATCACCGCCCTTTAAGGGAGTGGGCTCACAGGAAGTCTGCATCCAACTGCAATTGTGAACGTCCACTTTAACTGGTTGCTGCTGAAGCAGAGGGGGACGGTGCGGGTGCTGAATGTTCATATGGTGGTGCTGCTCGCTGCCCTCAGTGCCAGGCCCGGGTTGCTGGTCTGGGTGTCATGGGCTGAAAGGGGAAGGATGCCTATTTCAGTGCTGGTGTCAATGAGGAAGTGCCTTCCAGACAGAGAGTCCCACACGTGGAGGAGGCTGTCATGTTGGCCAACCACCACAGCCCTTAACGACGGTTGGCCTTGACATTTCCCGGAAATGCGCAGGGTAGGTGGCCTCGACGGGCCCCTGCACCTCATCATTGGTGATAGTAGCGATACTGTTGGGTCGAAGGGTCCACTTGCCTCTCTGTTTGCTGTGGCCTTGTTGCCGGCTGTGTGTGAGGACTAGCGACCTGCTCCATCGAGGTGCTGTTTTCTTCCTTCACTCTCCAGTGCACGTCCGACCGGTATGAGACTTTCCTGGGGATTGCTGAAGTCCTCGTCAGCATGCAAGAGTTGGATATCTTCGGGCAGCTGCTTCAGGAAAATATACTCAAAGAGCAGGAAAAGCCTGTGTCCCTCACCTCGCTCATGAGGGCGGTTGGGGCCCTGTCCCCAATCCATTCATTTGCAACAATCAGGCAGCGCATTCGCGCTGTGAGAGCCCGAAGGTGTGAGTTAATAGCTCCTTAAGGGCATCGTATTTGCCTTGCACTGGAGGGTGTCGCAGGAAGTCGACAACCCTTGGTGCTGTGACCTGGTCAAGAGAGCTCACCACATAGTAGTAACATGTTTCATTGACATTGATCTGTCAAAGGTGGAACTAGGCCTCGGCCTGTTCGAACCGCATGTGTGGCTGCGGCACCCAGAACATTGGCACCTTCAAAGAACCATCTGGTCCGTCATCTTCAGGTCCAACTCGTGGTTGGACCTGCTGGAGTCACCAATGTAGCGTGCACGCTACCGCGAAGTGTGGAAAGGAGGCACGCACGCACACACGCACGCACGCACGCACGCACGCACGCACCCACGCGCACGCGCACGCACACACACACACACACACACACACACACACACAAGAAGTCGACGTCAAAGACTGGTTTATTGCACTGGCAGCTCTACTTATATTCAAAGCACCAGTTCGGTCTGTCGGCTGTTGATTTCCTTGGACACTGCATCGACCGGCATGAAGCTGTTCCCTTACTGGTGAAAGTCGAGGCCATACTCCAGTTTGTCAGGCACAGTACAGTCAAAGGCCAACAGGAGTTCATGGGCATGATCAACTTTTACCACCAATTCCTTCCGTCAATGCCCCAAATCATATGATCCCTGTTCGGCCTTATGTCCGGCAAGGCCAAGGAAATCACTTGGGACACGGACTCAGCAGTGGCTTTCGAGCAGGCCAAGGACACCCTAGCAAACTCCACCCCCCTGGTGCACCCACAGGTGGATGTGCCCACAGCCTTCACGGTTGACTTTTCCAACTCAGCAGTCGATGACGTGCTGGAACAGCTAATGAAGGGTCAGGGGAAACAACTCGCGTTCTTCAGCCGGCACCTCCGATCCCCAGAGCTGAAATAAAGCCCCTTCAACAGGGAGTTGCTCACCCTCTACCTTGCCATCTGGCACTTTCAGTATTTCTTGGAGAGACGGGAGTTCACAGTCTTCACAGAGCACAAGCCCCTCACCTTCCCATACGCCAAAGTGTCGGATCCATGGTCAGTGGCAGCAACGCCACCGTCCATCATCTCGGAGTTTACCACCACCATCCAACACATCTCTGGGAACAACATCGTGGCCGAAGCACTGTCTCACACCTCCATCCACTCGATGCATTCCCTGTCCCCAGGGCTGGACTACACGGCGCTCGCCAAGGCACAGCAGCTGGACAAAGAAATGCTGGCCTCCAGCACCACAGTCTCAGGCCTGCAACATGAGCAAGCTCCTCTGTGACGTTTCCACCAGCCAAACCCGGCCCATCATTCCAGCCACTTGGAGGCGTCTCGCTTTCGACACACTACATGGTTTGGCCTACCTGTCCATTCAGGCAACCATCCAACTGGTGGCGGATAGATTTGCTTGGCACGGTCTACACAAGCAGGTCGGGCACTGGGCCAGACCTGCAAAGTCGAGAGGCTCGTAAAGGCCCCCCCCTTCAACCCTTCCAGCTGACGCACAGGAGGTTTGAGCATGTCCATGTGGACTTCGTCGGTCCACTGCTGGTCTCTTGGGGCGCAAGGTACCTGTTCACCATGGTCGACAGGTTCACCAGCTGGCCAGAAGCTGTGCCGCTCGCCGACACGTCCACGGGGTCCTGCGCCAGAGCTCTCATCGCAAGCTGGGTTGCACGTTTTGGCCTGCCTGCCAACATCACACCAGTCCTGGGGTCGCATTTCACATCCAGCCTATAGTCAGCACTGACACAGCTACTTGGGACCCAGCTGCACCACACCACGGCCTACCATCCGCAGTCCAACGGCCTGGTAGACTGTTTCCCCCGGCACCTGGTCAGCTCTGATGGCGTGCCTCCAAGGCCTGGATTGGGTGGACGAGCTCCCATTGGGGCTTTTTGGCATCTGAATGGCTCCCAAAGACTTAGCCACATCTTTGGCAGTGTTGGTATACGGCATCCCACTGACGGTTCCAGGCGAGTTTGTGCCAGCGGCCCGTGGCACAGAGGAGACACCTGTGGCAGTGCTCACAAGACTCTGAGAGAAAGTAGGAATACTGGCTCCTGTCCCAACCTCGTGCCATGCCCCAGCACCTTCCTTTGACCCCAAGGACCTCTGGGATTGGGCATGCACCAGACTCCAGGCCAGTGGTTGTATGAAGACCTGTGCAATGTGGTGCATCAGAATGGAACCAAGTCCAGTCTTGACATGAACAGCCATGAGGAGACCTTCACCATTGACCGCCTCAAGCTGGCGGAACTAGACCTGGAACACCTTGTGACTGTGCCACCCCTACGCCAATGAGGCCGGCCACCCAAACGGACCAAAGAGGTGTTGGCCGTGGACTCCACACCTCCTAATGCCAATACTGGCGGTGGGGGGGG
Organism: Narcine bancroftii; assembly: GCF_036971445.1. Lineage (NCBI taxonomy): Eukaryota > Metazoa > Chordata > Chondrichthyes > Torpediniformes > Narcinidae > Narcine > Narcine bancroftii. The sequence continues at coordinate 41,325,475 of NC_091480.1, read as the reverse complement.
GGGGCATGGTCATATGGTGACTCGCCCACGCAACAGGCGAACCAACTCACGGAGTCGTGGCCAAGTCCACGGCAGATCAGACTGTGAGAGCTGTGAGAGCTCTGGGTGCCGGCAAACCCACAGCCTCGCTACTGATGTCATAAAGATCCCGGGATCCGAGGGATTTAAACACATGTGAGAGTTCTATGAAAGTCAGTTGGTTCAACTCACTTTCGACTCTGTGGGGTTCTTTCGCTCGCTGCCGACCTAATGCGAGTACAACATATAGATAAGGTGGATAGGCAGCACCTTTTTCCCATGGCAGGAGTAGCAAACACCAGAGGATGTCTGTACAAAGTGAAGGGAGGAAAGTTTAGGGGAGACGTCAGGGGGAAGTTTTTTGCATTTGTTATATCGCAGACAAGCAGCAATAGAAATTCACCAAGACAATGTTATTTTTTAACAATATTTATTTTAACAATATTTATTAATAATTACTAATAATAACATCTTACTTAAATCTAAACGTAACCCTGACTATGCGTAAATATACCTGTGTGTGCACGCATGCATGTGTGTGTGTGTGCATGCGTGTACATGTGTGTGTGTGTGTGTGTGTGTGTGCGTGTGTGTGTGTGTGTGTGTGCGTGCGCGCGCGTGCGTGTGTGTGTGCGCGTGTTTGTGCGCGCGTCTGTGAATATATTACCCAAATCATTACAGCTTAGGTACAATTCTGGAAAGTCATTCCCAAAGTTTGGTCTTAGAAATCCTGTGTGGAAACTTTCAGCTGATCCTCAGACATAATCACGAAGGAGATGAGACACTGAGAGATCAGACTGATGAAAACTCACGAATCTTTGTTGAGTTGCTTCTAGAGAAATGAACTTTCATACAAATGGATGTCACAACTCCGGTCTTCCTGGCATAGGAGAAATGAAATGTGTGACTTCCACGATGCTTCCAAAACCCCAGGAAATGAACATCGAAATGGTCACAATCCAAATGCAGGAATGATCCTGCTTCCTTTACCCAGATAGGGGTAAATCAACATGACCATTACAATGGTCACTGTGGTTCAGCAATAATTCCCTTGAGAAAAAGAATCATCAGAATTATCCATTTCACAGATCTATTCCATCTCTGGAATCAGATAACTTGCTGATCAATACTGAAAAACTGTTTCTTTACATTTCTCAAACACATGTCTCTTAATCATATAACTCTCTGTAAGTGTATCATCTGTTTTTCCCTTGGGTAAACAACCATTGTTCTTGGTTCTTCTGCCAGATCATTGCTTTGTTTATGGTTTGTACTTAACGGTGCCGCTCTGTCTGTGAATGTTTGCCGCCTAAACCATCCTCCAAAGTAACACTCACTAAATAAATCAGGAGCATGTAATACTCCAAGAGAATGCCTTTCCAGGGTTGGTTGTGGAGTGGAAGCTGTAACATTAGGGGCATTTAAGAGACTCTTGGACCAACACATGGATGAAAGAACAACATTGTGGGTTGAATGGCCTGAACTGTGCTGTCGTGTTCTATGTTCCATGAGAGCATGGTGAGTAGTCCCTCACTGCATTATGTCCATTCTGAACTTGGTCTCTGTTCCATGCCTGTTCATGTATCTGTTTAAATGCCTCTCAAACATTGCCTCATATCTTCTTCCACCACTTTCCTCCACTCATCTTCCAGTCTCTGTGTGAAAAACGTGCCTCGCAAATCTCCCTCAAACTTTCCCCCTCCCACTTTAAAACGATGTCCTCCAATATTTGACATTGGCATCCTGGAGAAATAGTATATTCCATGTCTAGACCTCTCATCATTTTGTACACTTCCATCAATTTGTACAACTTTCTGACAATTTTTACAACATCTCCACTACTCCTGAACTCCCCGAGCAGTGGAAATAGTTTCTCTCAACTTCCTTCATCCATTCAATTTTTCCCATTCGTAAAATGATTAGAGAAAAATTCCATTAATCTGGCATCCAATTGATTAGTCAGTCATAGTATGGAACAGGCCATTCAGCCCAATTTATCCAAGTTGGGCTAGTCTCATTCACCTGTATTTGGCCTGTACCGAAGCCCTTCCGATCTGCTCAAATGCCTTTAGAACATCAAAATCAGACCCACTTCTACAGTTTCTTTTGGCAGCTCATTCCAGATTAAACCACTCTTGATGTGACAAAGTTCCCTCTCAGGACCGTTTTTAATTCTCTCACCTCAAAACTATGCTGTTTAGTTCCAGAATAGTATACCCTGGAAAAAAGACTGTGAGCATGTACTATATCCATGAGATCGGCCCTCAGCGTCCTACACTCTAGGGAATAAAATCCCAGCCTATCTAATCTGAAAGAGTGCAGCACTGAGGAAGGGGAGTACTGTGGGAGGGGCAGTAGTGAAGGAGGGTCACACTGTGGGAGCGGTAGTACTGAGGGGGGATCACAGTGTGGGTGGGGTAGTACTGAGGGAGGGTCACACTGTGGGAGGGTTAGTACTGAGGGGGATCACACTGTGGGAGGGGTAGTACTGAGGGGGTGTCACACTGTACGAGGGGTAGCACTGAGGGGGGTCACACTGTGGGCGGGGTAATACTAAGGGAATGTCACACTGTGCGAGGGGTAGCACTGAGGGGGGTCACACTGTGGGTGGGTTAGCACTGAGGGAGGGTCACACTGTGAGGGGGTAGTACTGAGGGGTGTCACACTGTGGGTGGGGTAGTACTGAGGGAGGGTCACACTGTGGGTTGGTTAGCACTGAGGGAGGGTCACACTGTGAGGGGGTAGTACTGAGGGGGTGTCACACTGTGGGGGGGTAGTACTGAGGGAGGGTCACACTGTGGGAGGGGCAGTACTGAGGTGGTGTCACACTGAGTGGGGTAGTACTGAGGGAGGGTCACACTGTGGGAGGGGCAGTACCGAGGGGGTGTCACACTGTGGGTGTGGTAGTACTGAGGGAGGATCACCCTTTGGGAGGGGCAGTACTGAAGGGGTGGACAGTACTGCGAGATCTCTCTCGTCGACTGGAATGTTGATAAGTGCAAGTGCAGTGGTTACTGAAAAGTGTGGGAGCTCATTCTCATGCTGGTGGTCATCGTTTCTGGAGGAGGAAAGAAGATTTTGCCCTGCAAGGTCTTTGACTGGGCCTGAGGGTTGGGGGAGCAGCAGTGGCTGGTAGGTTTCCAGAGCCTTTTCTGGACTTCAGTGGGTGTTAGGTCGGTATCATCAGAAGGGCCACTCCCAACCAAGGACTCGTGAGGCCAGAGGACTCAGGACGACTGGGAGCCGAAGATTATCGATAGTTCCTGGGACTCGTGAGGCCAGAGAGGAATCGGGCTGACCTCAAGGAGGACATTCTCCCTACGCTCAGAAGAGCAGCATTGCAGTCGTCAGTGCACAGACATTCCTGTGGAAATTCCCACCACACTCCCTTCCCTGCATTGCTCTTTGGAGAACTGCTTAATTGTGCTCTGCTGGTCAGGGGACAGAGTTTCTATCAGCAGGTGTGTGGGATTGCTGACTGTGTGGGGCTTTCTTCACCATCATTGCCAGCTGTAAGATGGCGGCCCCTCAGACCTACGAAGCAGCGGCAGCTCCTGGAGGTGGGGCTCCTGCAGTGGCATCAGCCTTCAGATGGATGACTTAGGACAATTCCGCACAGTGCGATCTACCTCCGTCTGTTCGTCTGGAGCGCGTTTTGAAAGCTCTGTCTCAGACTCTGGGTGGGAAGGAGGGTATTATGGCGGTAGATAGAATTCGTGGCAAGACTGTTTTTCTTGCGGTCCGCTAAAGAGGTGAGCCTGGCCTTTAATAAGGGGCTCTTCATTCTGGTGGAGCCAGTGATGGCCCCCGTGCAGAAGGTGGTCCTGTCTGCCGTATAGCCCCTTATTCCTGATGCACCTGCCATCTCTGGGGGAGGTTAAATCAGACATCACCCCGATGCTGTGTAACCCTGCTGTACCTGGCTACAAGTCATTGTAGGCCTTTAAAAGGCTTGTTTTCATGCAGTTGGCATGGGGTGGAGATGCTGAGGTGCGTTTCCAGGTGAATGTAGAGGGGAACACTTATCCCATGTACTGGACCACAGGACATCTGAGGTGTCGGGAATGTAAAGGGCATGGGCACATTCGGAAGGATTGCCCTAACCGGCGACCTGCTGACTCCACCTTGTCGGTATCGGGAGGCAAAGCTGCCCCTTCTTCTCGGGGAGGTAAAACTAGCTCTTACTCTGCTGTCCCCCCTCCAACTGTTTCTCCTCATAGGGTAGATATCCCTGCTGCGGCAGGGGTGAAGGGCGCTGGGGGAGAGCATGGGGCGGAAGGAGGGGAAGGATGGATTCCTGTTACAGGGAGAAAAGCACGGAGGAGGACAAAACACCTCCAGACCCCTCCTTTGAAGGAGTCGGCGGTTTCCCCCAGGCCTGATTAAGAGGACCTGATACTCCCTGGGGATCCCTGGGAGTTGGGGAGAATGATGGGGCATCAGAGGCTGAGGATTCCTCAGTGATGGAAGTCTCGCTGCCTCAGAAAATAAGTGGGATGAAGCGCAGAGGGGGAGACAGGGGAACCTGAGGGAGGGGATTTACCCCCAGAAGAATCCGCATGCGGGTAGAGTATCTTCCTGGAGATAGAGGATGGGTGTTTCGCGGCAGGGCCACTTGAGGGTGGTGATCTGCCCTCTATCAGAGCTGCCCTTCCGGAGGAAACTAATCAGAGTTGGTGGGGGATTCATCTGAGCAGGAGGAAAGGGACCGATCCCCTGGTGTGGGTACACATCCGGAGTTTGAGCTGCCCAGTGAGGTGGATAGCCCCAGAATCCAGGTGTTACCTGAGGGAGGAGGGTCACCTAGCGGGGTGGATTCCAGGTAGTGACCTCTATCGAGTCAAGGGGTCCTGTTGAGGGACCGACGGCCCCTGGATGGTGCAGTGTGTAACTGTATAGGGGGAGTGAGTGGGTAGGGACGGTGTGTATCTGTACAGGGGGAGTGAGAGGGTAGGGACAGTGTGGTGTGTATCTGTACAAGGGGACTGAGTGGGTAGGGACGGTATGGATCTGTACAGGGGAAATGAGTGGGTAAGGACAGTGTGTATCTGTACAGGGGGAGTAAGCGGGTAGGGACAGTGTGGTGTGTATCTGTACAAGGGGAGTGAGTGGGTAGGGACGGTATGTATCTGGACAGGGGGAGTGAGTGGATAGGGACGGTATGCATCTGTACAGAGGGTGTGATTGGTAAGGACAGTATGGTGTGTATTTGTACATGGGGAGTGAGTGGGTAGGGACGGTATGTATCTGGACAGGGGGAGTGAGTGGTTAGGGACGGTATGCATCTGTACAGAGGGTGTGATTGGTAAGGACGGTATGGTGTGTATTTGTACATGGGGAGTGAGTGGGTAGGGACGGAGCGGTGTGCATCTGTACAGAGGGAGTGAGTGAGTGGGTAGAGACGGTATGGTGTGTATCTGTACAGGGGGAGTGAATGGGTAGGGACGGTATGGTGTTGACATGTTCAGGGGGAGTGAGTAGGTCCGTGGAAGGAGATTTATTGTGTGTCGAATCCAGGATAAAGGAAGTGTGGAATATTGCTTGTCACATGGTAATTTGGAATGAGGCCATCCATTCAGTCCTTCTTACATCATCCAAACTGCTCTGGAAAGAGGATTAAACCACAATTTAATTATTGGGAATTTTTGTGTAGGCAGTCTCAGAGTTAATTCTTGTCGCTGGTTTTATGAATATAAGCTGTTATCAGTCATTCCTTACTGTCCTTTCTTAATCTCCTGAAGTCTGAATATCAAAGGTATTTGCCCAGTGCTGTTGGCAAGGAAATGGTTAGAAATGGTCACTTCTTGGCACCTGAGGTTAGTATATATAATTACCGTAAATCACCATGTCTAAATGTGGTTTAGAACTTGCTCCATGCAGGGTATGGAATGATTTATTTCGTCAGGATTTGGAAACGGAATTGAACATTGAACTGAACATCTCCGCACAGCCGCACCTCAAGGATGTGCTTATACCCTCTGTTCTATGTGCTGCACGGTGTGTGGCTTGGCATAATTCAAATGCAAATTTGTCGATGACACCACGGTTGTCGGCAGAATCACAGATGGCCATGAGGAAGTGAACAGAAGGGAGATAAATCAGTTAGTTGAGTGGTGTCACAACCACCACCTTGCACTCAACGTTAGCAAATCTAAAGAACTGATGGTCAACTTCAGAAAGGTGAAATCAGGAGAAATCAAACCAGTCCTCACCAAGGAGGGCTAAGAACTTCAAATTCCTCAGCATCAATGTCGCAGAAGATCTACCCTGAGGCCTCCACATCGAAGCAATCACATAGAAGGCTCACCAGCGGCTCTACTTCTTGAGAAGTTTGAGGAGATTTTGTTTGTTACCAAAGACTCTTGCAAATTTCTACAGGTGGACCATGGAGAGTATTCTGACTGGTTGCACCACTGGTATGGAGGTGCCAATGCCCAGGACAGGAAAAGGTGACAGAGGGTTAAGAACTCAGCCAAGGCCATCCAATTAACATCTATTCACCAAACAAATGTGTAACGGGCTAATAAAGAGAAAATAAGTTGCCGTAGAAATATTAAAACCAATGATTAAAGGTTAGCGAGAGCCATGTTTATAATTAAAATCAAGTGGGAAATCGATGATGAAACCATTCTCTTTCTGTGTCCAGAATATCTGCAGACTGCAATGGAACTTGGAATATGTTAATGAATTAAATCACTTTCAGAAAGAAGGAAATTAATCTTATTTTGTCCTTGTAGTTGACTCCAAGGAAAAGTGAGTGCATCGTCCTAACTCAGGATCTGGGCCATTCAGAAGAATTCAATGCTTTCTGCTTTATCAATACATGGCTTCCAAGCAATACAGGCTTGTCTTTTCCCACCCTTCAACACAGAGTTCAAAAACACAGAAGGTCAGCATATATTTGTTTTAAGGAGAGAGATTCACACTCAGTTAATGGCAATCATTTCCAGCATGTGTTTCAGTGTCAGTTCCTGTATAAATACAGCTCCCCATTGTGTCATGACCAGATGTGTTATTCCCTGTTATATTAATCCCCAATGTGGCATTTCATTGTCACATTACTCAGAGATTTATTACTCACTGCAGTTTTATTCACAATGGAATATTAGCCCCGCTCTGTTACTCTCTGACAAATTGCCCCCCACTGTATTATTCCAAGCAGTATATTTTATGACTTTTCATTTTCCAATTGTTTCGTAAGCTGTATCCTTCCTGAGGGAATGAACTCGGCTTCTCTATTCCCGATAGTATATAGTATGGTCCCCTGACTTGTTCCGCTGTTGAAGATCCTGCGGGTGTATTATTCCCAGGGTGTATAACCACCTGCTCTGTTACAGTCAGATGAAATACCCCTAGGTGTATTATTCCCAGGGTATATAACCCCCTGCTCTGTTACTGTCTGATGAAATGCCCCCGGGTATATTATTCCCAGTGTATATAACACCCTGCTCTGTTACTGTCTGATGTAATGCCCCTGGGTGTATTATTCCCAGGGTATATTACCCCCTGCTCTGTTACTGTCTGATGAAATACCTGTCCTGGTGGATTTTCCGTGGGGTATTTAACCCCCTGCTCTGTTATTCTCTGTGGAAATGCCCCCCAGGAGTATTATTCCCAATTATTCCATATTGTGGTGCATTGTCCAGTGCTGTACACTGTACCCCTTTTGATATATATTGCTTCTAACGTCTCTTATTCTCAGATAGATAGTTCTCCCTGGGGTGTTTTACTGGGGTGGGTCACTTTGCTGCCACAGCTCTGTAGGCCTTTGTAATTTTAATCCAGATGTTTATTAGTCTTACTGTGTTATTCCCAGCTGCATTATCCTGTGCTGTTGTATTCTCGGATGCATTACTTTAGGAGCTATACTGCGGACCATCATGTTTCTCACTGATGAACCTCCCTTTCTGCATTATTCCATGATAGATTGCCACCAGTGTGTTACTTCCAGAAGATTATTATCTCCCAATGTATTACTCTCTGATGGATTATTCTCTGATGCATTATTCCCAGGGGAATGTTGCTACCTGTTGATGCATTGCGATGATTGCTGGTTGTGGAATTATTTCTAAAGGTATATTGTTATTTACTAATAGATTGCCCCTATTGTGTTACACCATGATGAGACCAGGCCAAGATTAACCTGTATCAGCTGTATGGCAAGAGCAAAGTGCAGAGGTGTAAAGGAACTGCCCAAGATCCAAAGCATACCACCTTTGCCATGGTTTGCATCTTGCAGTGTAGCCTCTGTATTGCTGTTCATGAAGTCTTCTGCAGACAGTGGTCATTGACATATCCAGACCTGCCTCCTGAAGAGTGTTTCTGATCTGCCAGATACACATTTGGGGATTTATCTTCATTATGATGAGAATTCTTCTGTCATCAGCAGTGGGGTCTTCCTTGGATACCAGTCCCTAAGCTCACCAGAACGCCCTTTCTTCTTAATGATGTTCCAAAGAGTTGATTTTGGTCATCCTATGGTTTGAGCGATGCCTTGTTTTTCAGCCTCATAATGGCTTCTTTGACTTTCATTAGTACAACTCTGGACCTCATGTTAAAAAGTGGCAACTACAGACTCCAAAGGTGATCAAAAGCTTCGAAAGAATGAGGCAAATAAATATACAAACACCTGTGAAGCCACATATCCCAAACATTATGGTGCCCTGAAATGAGGGGACGATGTATAAAATGTGCTGTAATTTCTACACGGTCAAATTAAAATGTTTACAAAAAGCCTGGAATAAAATCTGGAATGTTCACTTTAATCACATGTGAGATATTTGATTAAAAATTTAAAAGTGTAGAACACAGGGCAAATAAAGAAAAATGTGTCTTTGTCCCAAACATTATGGAGGGAAATATTGTGTCTTGTTCTGTTACTCACTGATTACAGCTCCCTTCAGTATTGATCTTTTAAAAGTATTGCTCCATATTATCCTTGCAGTGATCCCTGACGGTCGCTCCTGCTGCATCTGTGCGGACTGCTAAAACCATTGTCGTGATCTTAAGCCACTTTCAGATGCTCGGACGCAGATAACGCGCCGGGAGATGCGGCTGGGGGAGTGCAGCTGGGACGTTCAGGTGACCGCAGAGAAGACGCCTTTCTGTCATCTGAACGTGCCGGCTGAAGTAGAGCCGCGTCCGAGCGAATGCTGGCTCCTGTGGACTGTGGCCGTAGTCCCACCGCTGCTTTCAGATGCAACGGGGGATTCTCCGAGCCGGAGGTTATACCTACAGGAGGAGGGTTAGGTAAGTGTTCCTCCTGGCCAGGTACTCCACTTTCAGGTGGCCACCCGACAGCTGCACTGGGATAGAATAGGCGGCTTTACAGTCGGGTATTCTGGCCACCTGAAAGCGGCTTTAGATTGCCCCTGCTGTGTTATTCTGAGTGGCATCTAGTCCCTTACATGATCATTTGCCAGTGGGGGGGTGACAACTGCCTTATTCCCAGCAGGAAAAATACATTGTCCCTGCAGTGTTATCCCTGATGGGATGTTGTCCCTGAAGTGCTGTCCCTGGTGGGATATGCCCTGCAGTGCTGTTCCTGGTGGGATATGCTCCTGCAGTGCTGTCCCTGGTGGGATATGACCCTGCAGTGCTGTTCCTGGTGGGATATGCTCCTGCAGTGCTGTCCCTGGTGGGATATGACCCTGCAGTGCTGTTCCTGGTGGGATATGCCCTGCATTGTTATTACAGATAGTATATTGTGTCTGCTGATTCACTGTTTTATGGATTCTGCTCACTATGTTATTTCCAGGGGAAATGGTCCCCTGCACTGTTGCTCTATGATGAACTGGCCCCTTGTCTCACTCTCTGATAGGCTGCCTGTTCCTCTATCATTCCAAGAGGCAGGCCCACCTATGGTTTTAATCTTGGCAGGATGTGCTTTTGCTGTGTGCTGGTGCTCCTGCTGTGGTCTCTGATGAGCGTCCATTTTCTGCATTACACCCTTCTGCATTATTAGTTTTACTGATATATTACACCTGCCCTACTGCAGTCTCCTACTGCATTTAATGTGCACACAACTCGGTACCACACCGCCTTACAAATTCCATTTATTTAGTGAAACCATTCTTGTTCAAATTAGATCTTTAAGAGACTGTTTCTTTTGGTAAAGGTGATGGATTCATGAAGTAGAATCCCAAAGGAAATCAGTAACAATGTGCTGGATCTCGACATTCTGAGAAAGGAGATCGAAGGGTTAGTGATGTGGATGCCACTGGGGAAATAGTATCTGCATCCAAGTATCTGTCAGCATGGGGTGTTCAGGATGGAATGATAAAATACTGGCGCTGACCTTGTGGAGCTGCTAAGTTTCAGTCCCAGTGACCTGCGTTCAACCGCGATCTCCGGTGCTGTGCTGCACATGTGGAGTTCATGCGCCTTAATGGTGCAAGTTTCCTCCAGGTGCTCCAGTTTGCTCCACATCCCTAGACGTGCAGGTTGATATGTTAATTGCCCCGAGTGTGTAAATGAGTGGAGGAATCGGGGTTGGAGAGTTTATGGGCATGTAGGAGAATAAAACAGGATTAGTATAAATGCTCAGCATAGACTGGGTGAGCAGAAGGGCCTGGTTCTGTGCTGCACAACATCATGACGCTCCTGCACGTGCATGCCAACACACAGCATGCTGTACCATGTGCAAGCAAGTGGGCATCAACGATGCCAACATGTGCAGGAACCTTTACCTTAATATTGCACTGAGTTTCCTGAAAGGTGGGAGAGAGAGAGGAACAAGATTGATTAAGTTCGTGCATTTACTATATGTGGAGCTTTGGCATGGCATCAATTCAAAATCCCATTAAATCCCATTAATTCTTTTTAAGAATAGTCATTGTTGAGATTTAGGAACCATGGCGGTAAATTAGCCCACATAATAGGCTCCAGTAATCGTTTTTAGATTGCCCATGACACTGTCATTTGTTGGGAGATAATTGGAGTCAAGGTAACAAGACTGCATGCGTCTTACTTCCCAAACCCTGCCTTGGATCTACCTGAAAGGTAGGGTTTAATAGCAGATCCCAATGCTGAGTCCTTAGACAGAGTACCACTTGCTCCATTTTGCACTAAAGTGACAGCCTCAGCTTTGAACTCGGGTCTCTGGAGGCTGAATGAGTTTACCCATCCAAAATCTTTCATTGGAAAGGCATTAGAAAACAGGGCACCAGGAATATGCCCAGAGAGCTAAATGTTATTGGCTGAAAGTACACCAGTGGGGAAAGGGTTTGAGAGCTATTAATCAAATTGGGCAACAAATCCTCTGTCTAACGACAGTCCCTGTAGTTGGGGCAAACAGTGGAAGAATAAGGAAGGTTTGATGTAATCCAATAGCTTCAGAAGAAAGTCAGCATCACGTATTCAGCGATCAAATTAAATTTGAAATAAAAGATTAATTTAATCCTCAAACCACCACTTGTCCTTTAGCATTTAAAATCAAAGTGACCATCTCATCAATGCATTAATGTGGCTCACAAATAGAAAATGAGTCGACCCCAAATCTGAAACATGAGAGAGCAAATATTGTCTCATCGTCTGCTTCCAACACCAGGTTCAACTCCCCTATCGGATCAGCTAGCCCCTTCTCCCTCTGCTGAAACTCCTCCCATATCCCATGAACACTATCAGTATCGTGGGCTCTACTTAACTGGTGAACCCTTTCTCCATACAAAATGTGTTTTGCTTTCAGTTTTTCTCATGTGATTTTTTTTAACCATGTTGATCTTTCATTGCTTTACAGAAATAATTTGATAGATTCCTGACAAGATTTCTAAATCTTTCCCTCTTTCTCTTTAGAAGTTTGATGCCGAAGACATTGGATGGCCAGCTCACCATGGAGAAAACGCCCAGTTACTTCGTCACCAGAGAGGCACCAAAACGCATCTTTTCCATGGCAAAGGGTACCAAGCTGGTGGTGGTGGTCCGGAACCCAGTGACCAGAGCCATTTCGGACTACACCCAGACACTGTCCAAGAAACCTGAAATTCCAACCTTTGAGGTCCTGGCCTTCAAAAACAGGACCCTGGGCCTGATCGATGCCTCTTGGAATGCGATCCGCATTGGAATCTATGCCTTGCACCTGGAGAACTGGCTCCAGTTCTTTCCCCTCTCCCAGATCCATTTCGTCAGTGGGGAGAGGCTCATCGTTGACCCAGCCGGAGAAATGGGAAAGGTTCAGGACTTCTTGGGCCTCAAGAGGATCGTCACAGACAAACATTTTTACTTCAACAAAACCAAGGGATTTCCATGCCTGAAGAAACCCGAAGACAGCAGCCTGCCAAGATGCCTCGGCAAATCTAAGGGGAGGACTCACGTCCAGATAGACTCAAATGTTATTGAGCAACTAAAAGAGTTTTACAGACCATACAATATAAAGTTTTATCAAATGGTAGGACAGAACTTCCGATGGGACTAAATATTAGCTGAAGTATACCTTTAGAAATAAAGAGAATAACATTTACATGTCTTGTCCCATGCATAACCATTTACCCAAGTAGTTTGTTACAATGCATCTCTGCAGACTCTACCTATGTGTACACAATGGGACCCAGAAGTTACACTGTAGGCTGAAGGGACTCCTTCCTTCAATGGGACATCATTTGCAGTAAGCAGGGCCAAGTGTTGGCCAACAAGTGATGCAGCAGGAAACCTCGGGACCAAACACCAGGCCTGCCACTAGAATAACTGGAAAAGAAACCACTGGAGAAAGTATAGGAAAGCCACTGGGAGTAAGGGCCAAGCCTTGGCCCATCTACTGGGCTAGCCAGTGGAGTAAGTGAAAGGAGGACCCATCAGGCAAACAGCACCAAACCAATGTGAGGAAACTAGGCAAAAGCTACTGAAACAGCTGCAGAGAAAACCAGTAGATAAACTAAGCCAATTACTGGGGCAAAAGGGCCAACAAGTCAGGCAAGCAGGACCAAATACATGATCACAAAACCATGGGGTGGTTACAACAAAAGAATAGTTACAGAATGGAAGGTGAACATTTGGGCCATCGACTATAATTGGTCTGGTCAGACCAATTCCATTTATCCCTCCCTTTACTTCTCTCCATAGTTTTTCAAATACCTTCCTTTGGATGCTACATGAATACAATTGTGGTGTGTAAAATGTGTAAATTGTGTAAAGAATTTTTTTATTGTCGGCTTTCCTTTGCTAATACTTTCCTACTATATAAGTCTTTTCATCAATGGTTGCTTCATGTCTGGTCAATCTATATAAGGTCGGATATACAAGTATTTGGACAGCCAAGGGCTGATTAAGGACAGTCAGCATGGCTTTGTGCATGGTAGGTCATGTTTAATGAATCTTGTAGAGTTTTTCGAGGAGGTTACGAAGAAAGTAGATGAAAGAAAGGCTATGGATGTTGTCTACATTCTTAGTAAGGCTTTCAACAAGGTCCCACATGGGGGTTTATTTCAGAAGGTTCAGGTATTTTTGGAGGTTGTAAATTGGATTTGAGATTGGTTGTATGGGAGAAGTCAGACTGGTAGTGGATGGTTGCTTCTCAGCCTGGAGGCCTGTGACTAATGGTATGCTTCAAGGATCGGTGCTGGGATCATTGATGTTTGTTGTCTATATCATTTAACTGAATGATATCGTGATAAATTGGATCAGCAAATTTGCTGATGGCACTAAGATTGGAGGCATTGTGGACAGTGAGGAAGAGGGATCTGGACCAACTGGTAAAATGGGACAGAAAATGGCAGATGAAATTTAATGCAGACAAGTGTGAGGTATCGCATTTTGGAAGGAAAAACGAAGGTAGGACATACACGATAAATGGTAGGGCACTGAAGAGTGCAGAGGGTAAAAAAGAGATCTGGGAATTCAAATACATAATTCACTGAAAGTGGTGTCACAGGTAGATAGGATTGTGAAGAAAGCTTTTGGCATCTTAGCCTTCATAAATCAAAGCATTGGGTACAGGAGTTGCGATGTTATGATGAGGTTGTATAAGAAAGACATTGGTGAGGCCAAATTTGGAGCATTATGTGCAGTTCTGGTCACCAAACTATAGGAAGGATATCAGTAAGATTGAAAGAGTGCAGAGAAGATTTACTAGGATGTTGCCAGGTCTTCAGGAGTTGAGTTACAGGGAAAGATTAAACAGATTAGAACTTTATTCTTTGGAGCGAAGAAGAGATTTGATAGATATTTATAAAATTATGAGGGGTATAGACAGAGAAAATGCGAGTAGGCTCTTTCCACTTAGATTAGGAGAGATAAATAAGAGAGGACATGGCCTTAGGATGAAAGAGGAAAGGTTTAGGGGGAACATTAAGGGGAACTTCTTCACTCAGAGAGTGGTGGGAGTGTGAAACGAGCTGCCATCTGACATGGTAAATGCGAGCTCACTCTTAAGCTCTGAAAATTGGATAGATACACGGACGGGAGAGGTCTGGAGGGTGATGGACTGGGTGCAGGTTAATGTTAAATCTCTCCCCTCTCACCTTAAACCTATGTCCTCTGGTTACTAATTCCCATATCTGGGCGAAAGACTCTCTGCATTCACCTGATCCATTCGTCTTATAATTTTGTGCACCTCTAGTTGCCCCTCCTTCTTCTTGCGCTCTCAGGAATAAAGCCCTGACCTGCTGAACTTCTTGATTTAGGTCGGGACCCCTGAGTCCTGGCAACATCTGCATAAATCTTTTCCACACCCTCACTAGCTTGACAACATCCTGCAGCACAGTGACCAAAATGGAAGATAATACTCCTAAAGGGGCCTGGCCAACATCTTGTACAACTGCCCAAGCTCTACACTCAATACTCTGACTGATCAAACCCAATGTGCCAAAAGCCTTTTTGACCACCCTATCTTACCTGCAACAGCATATTCAAGGTTCTATGTAATTGTACTACTCGATCCCTCTGCTCTACAACATTCCCCAGATCCCTACCAATCACTGCATCGGTCTTACCATGATGGAATTCCTAAAATTCAATATTTCACAATTTTCTGTTTTAAATTCCATCAACTTTGTCCACCTGCCTAATCAATCAAGATGCTGCTGCAATCTTTGGCAACCGTCATCACTATCAACAATACCAGACACTTTGGCATCATCCGCAAACTTGCTAATCAAGCCATGTATTTATTCATCTGCATCATTGATGTAGATGACAAAGAGCAATGCCCCAGCATTGAGACCAGTGACACACCACTAATTTCAAGCCTCCAGATCAAAATCAACCTTTCACCATCACCCTCTACTTACACAATACCAATTTTCTATAGTTTCTGCTAACTCATTTTGGATCCCATGTTTGTGTGAAGTTATTCATAGGTACATTCCAATGAGACAGGGAAGTTATGGTTGGGTACGGGAACCAAGGTGTACAAAGGCTGTAAAACATCTAGTCAAGTAGAAATGAAAAGCTTCCAAAAAGTTCAGAGACCTGGGTAATGTTAGAGATCTAGAAGAATATATGGCTAATAGGAAGAATCTTGAAAGGAAATTAGGAGAGCCAGAAGGGACCATGAGAAGGCCTTGGTGGGCAGGATTAAGGAAAACCCCAAGGCATTCTACGAGTATGTGAAGAGCAAGAGGATAAGACGTGAGAGAATAGGACCTATCAAGTGTGACAGTGGGAAAATGTGGATGGGACCTGAGGAAATGGCAGAGGGACAATGAATATTTTCGTTCAGTATTCACCATGGAAAAGGATCTTGGTGATTGTCGTGAAGTCTTGCAGCAGACTGAAAAGCTTGAGCATGGAGATATTAAGAGAGAGGATATGCTGGAGCTTTTGGAAAACATCGTTGGATAAGTCACCAGGACCAGATGAGATGTACCCCAGGATACTGTGGGAGGTGAAGGAGGAGATGGCTGAACCTCTGGCCATGATCTTTGAATCATCAATGGGGAGGGGAGAGGTACCGGAGGATTGGAGGGTTGTGGATATTGTTCCTTTATTCAAGAAAGGGAGTAGAGTAGCCCAGGAAATTATAGACCAGTGAGTCTTACTTCAGTGGTTGGTAAATTGATGGAGAAGATCCTGAGAAGCAGGATTTATGAATATTTGGAGAGGTATAATATGATTAGGAATAGTTAACATGGCTTTGTCAAGGGCAGGTCATGTCTTATGAACCTGATTGAATTTTTTTGAGGATGTGACGAAACACGTTGATGAAGGAAGAGCAGTTGATGTTGTGTAGATGGATTTCAGCAAGGTATTCGATAAGGTTCCCCAGGCATGGCTTATTGAGAAAGTAAGGAGGCAGGGGATCCAAGGGGACATTACTTTCGTGGATCAGGAACTGGCCTGCCTTCAGATGGCAAAGAGTGGTTGTAATCAGGTCATATTCTGCATGGAGATTGGCGACCAATGATGTTTCTCAGGGATCTATTCTGGGACCCTTACTGTTCATGATTTTTATAAATGACCTGGGTGAGGAAGTGGAAGGATGGATTAGTAGTGTGCTGATCACACAAAGGGTTGGGACATTGTGGATAGTGTGGAGGGTTGTCAGGGGTTACAGCGGGACATTGATAGGATGGGCTAAGAAGTGGCAGATGGAGTTCAATGCAGATAAATGTGAAGTGGTTCATTTTGGTAGGTTAAATATGATGGTGTAGTCACGCTCTGCTCGAAGGAAGAACACACACTTAGTGTAGTTAGATTAAGCTCTGCATTTTATTAGGGCTCAGACCTGACTTTTATACTCACCGCATTCCCATTGTTTCCCCCTTTTACTCACGTCACAACCCACATAACAAAAGCATGTTTCCCGCTATACCTTCTTGTATAGCAATCCCTTCTCCCCCGCGCACTGTCCCTGTCTGTTGGCTGCACAGCGGGGCCAGTGGCATTTTGGAGTCACTGGCCTTTAAGCTGCCCTTGCCATCCGCCCGCCGGTTTGCTTGTTGGGGCCAGTGCCGCAGCGCGAGATGCTGGCCTTTAGCTTGTTCGCTGCCACAGCGGGCCACCACAATGGCAGAATATAGTATTAATGGTTGGACCCTTGGTAGTGGGGAAGATCAAAGGGGTCCTGTGGTCCGAGTCCATAGGACACTCAAAGCAGCTACACAGGTTGATTCTGTGGTTAAGAAGGAATGTGATGTATTGGCCTTCATTAATCGTGGAATTGAATTTAGGGGTCGAGAGATAATGGTGCCGCTATATAGGTCAGACCCCCACATGGAGTACTGTGCTCAGTTCTGGTTGCCTCACTACCAGAAGGATGTGGAATCCAGAGAAAGGGTGCTGAGGAGATTTACCAGGATGTTGCCTGGTTTAGGGAGCATGTCTTATGAAAACAGGTTGAGTGAACGCGGCCTTTCTCCTTGAAATGATGGAGGATGAGAGGTGACCTGATGGAGGTGCATAAGATGTTGGAAGGCTTTTTCCCAGGGCTGAAATGGTCGCCACAAGAGGAGACAGGTTTAAGGTGCTGGGGAGTAGGTACAGAGGAGATGTCAGGGGTAAGTTTTTTACACAGAGGGTGGTGGGAGCGTGGAATGGGCTGCTGGCAATGGTAATGGAGACTGATATGCTAGGGTCCTTTAGAGACTTTTGGATAGATGCATGGAACATAGAAAAATAGAGGGCAATAGGAAAGCCTAGTAATTTCTATGGTAGGGGCATGATTGGCCGAAGGGTCTTTATTGTGCTCTAAGTTTTCTATGTTCCATGTTTCAACCTTCCAGAGTAGCCTATTGGGAGGAACATTACTGAATGCCTATCCCTGGAATTGTTTTAGAAAACCTTTACACCCACCCATGTCCCAAAACCCTTCCCTTCTTTCCTACAATGTTTTCCCCAGAGCTGGATGCTGATTGTTGCCAGACTAGTATTTTATAACAATCATTCGGACTTTTTTGCCCTTGGACTCTCTGCCACTATTTGCAGTCCTAGGAACTCAGCTGCATTGTTAATCAGCTTCTCAAGCTGCCCACCCGTTTCATACATATGCACACCCAGATTTCCCTGTTCTTGTGCCACATTTAAAATTGTTCCTCTAAGTTAGATTAACTATTCTCATGCTTACTTCAAAATGTAACTCTTCTTATTTTCAATTTATTTTAGTTTTTTAAAAATTTAGACAGCACAGTGACAGGCCATTTTGGCCCACGAGCTCCTGCCACTCAATTACACCCAATTAACCTACAACCCATGGTACATTTCGAATGGTGGGAGGAAACCAGAGCCCCCGGGGAAAACCCACGCAGAAACGGACGGAACATACAGTCTCCTTACAGACAGCATGGGATTCAAACCTGCCGCTGGCACTGTAACGGCATTGCGACAACCCGTTACTCCAGCCGTCACCTACCCACCCATTCCACCAGCCTGTCCTTGCTCCTTGATACCTGTCATTATATTTCTGCATCTTTGGAAATGTTGTCACATGCACAAATGATTAATGTACACTAAGGAAAGCAGAGGACTCTGCTGGAAACGTTTTCCAGTCCAGAAATACGATCCTTGACCAATACATTTTGTTCCCCGTTGATCGGTCAATGTTCTATCCACACTACTACAACTCCTTCAGTTTAAATCTTAATGACAAACATATTATATGGTACTTCAATCAAATGCCATGAACACATAAAAGTAACCACAATGCTAACATCAACCTTCCCTGTACATAGAACCATAAAACACTACAGCACAGAAAACAGGCCATTTGGCCCTTCTAGTCTGTGCAAAAACATCATACCACTAGTCCCATTGACCTGTTTCATAACCCTCCAGACCTCTCCCATCCATGTATCTATCCAATTTTTAAAACTTAAGAGTGTCCGCATTTACCATGTCAGATGGCAGCTCGTTCCACACTCCCACCACTCTCTGAGTGAAGAAGTTCCCCTAATGTTCCCCCTAAACCTTTCCCCTTTCACCTTGAAGCCATGTTCTCTTGTATTTATTTATCTCTCCTAATCTAAGTGGAAAGAACCTACTCACATTTACTCTGTTTATACCCCTCATACTTCTGTAAACTTCTATCAAATCTCTCCTCATTCTTCTATGCTCCAAGGAATAAAGTCCTAACCTGTTTAATCGTTCCCTATAATTCAACTCCTGAAGGCCCTTAACATAGAACGCAGAACAATAAAGCACAGGAACAGGCCCTTTGGCCCACAATGTCAGTACTGAGCATGATGCTGAATTAAATTAAATCTCTGCTGTTTGCACATGATTTATATCC
Organism: Narcine bancroftii; assembly: GCF_036971445.1. Taxonomy (NCBI): domain Eukaryota; kingdom Metazoa; phylum Chordata; class Chondrichthyes; order Torpediniformes; family Narcinidae; genus Narcine; species Narcine bancroftii. Next base: position 41,306,301 of record NC_091480.1, on the reverse strand, counting down.
CTGTATACTCATGGATCTATCTAGAAGCCTCTGAAGGATTCAAAATTCAAGATTCAATTTAAATCATGTAATAAAACAGGGTCGTATTACACGGAATTGCTTTAGCCTGCTGTAAGGCAGACAGATTCGCCATCGGTAGAAATTGCCTGAAGTGCCTCTTACAATCAGAGAAAGAGAAGCAAAAGGGAGTTCCCCCCCACCCCGAGTCACCGAGTGTCCGTGGAGTCACCTCCAGCTTCCGCAGCCACACAGAGTCCAGTGCAAACCATCGTCAGCCCAAGCTCCAGACCCGAACCTACGATATGATTAGGAACCCTTCAGCACCCTCGACACCCTCTCACATTCCGGTTCCAATACCTGGTACCCCTTCAGCCAGTTTCAACTCAGACTCCAGTAGTCCAAAGCCTAGTACGAGTCACTTGATCGCAGTCTCCAGCTGCCGAGAGTCTGCGTGGGCTCCTCGCCTTGAGTCACCAGCAGCCCACCGCCCATGTGGAAACACTGCAATCATAGCGTTTCTTCTTCTCATGTTTCACATTTCTAAGCTGTGTACAAAAACCCAACTATATGTCCCTGCCTCTCATGACTTCTATCCAATTTCCTCTGAGCTTGTGGTGCTGCAGAGAAAACCCCCCAAGTTTGTCCAACCCTTCATAGTGCATGCCCTCTAATCCAGGCAGCCTCCTGCTAAATCTCCTCCGTGCCCTTTAAAAAAGCCTCATGTCCTTCTTGTAATGGGGTTAGCAACTGAAATTCCTCAAAAACCCATTATCATTAGTGAGGGGCAATTTTCCTGGAGGCAACGGGGAAACGTCTGGAACACACATAGGACACTATAGATAGAGGAATCTGGGCCAATAAACCATCTGCTGGACCAACACAACAGGTTGAGCAGCATCAATGGGAGAAAAATCTTGACAGATTCCGCCCCTAAAGGTCCACTATTCTTTTTGTCCTGTGGACGCTTCCCAGTGCTGAGTTCCTCCAGCTAACTGTTCATTTCCTCTTCCACAACAACCACAGAGGCTTCAACTAAAGTCCGCCACTGAAGAATACAAGGTCACTCGTGGGGATAATCACTGGGGCAACAGCAGTGGGAAGTGTTAAGGCAACCACAAAGGAAAGCAGGGCCATCCATGGGACCATGTGGAACAGTCAGCCAACAAAGCCAAACTACTTGGCTGCCTCAACGTGTAACGCCAGTGGCATCTAAACAACTCTTGAAATAAGGTATATTGTATCCAACCGATATTGTTGAGATTAACATGGTGACTTCCAGAATCCACCTGCACTTGAAGACATACAGGCATTTCCCCACTCCAACATGGCACTATTCCCACAGAAAGTCAGTGATTGAGTGTGAAGGCCTCTCCTTCTCTTGCATTATTGATGTTTTTTACCTTCATGGATTATTTGTCAGTGACTATTGACCTCTCCATTCTACTCCCTGTGGGTGATTCAGTTGTCAGAGGTTTAATTATCTTGGGTTTATCAGCAGTTGCCCCAGATGTTAGTTAGAATCTATTGCTACATGACACCACTGTACATCTTTTATATATTTTTGGCATGGAGGATTGCAATTATAGCTCGTGTGCCTTCTTATACAGAGTATCCTGTTTCAGAGAGAAGGTATGAGTCAAACGCATTCACTTTTGACCAGAGATACATCAAGGCCAAGACCAGGTCAGAACATTTATAGTCATAAAGGATATTAGTGAATCAGCAAAGCTTTTATGTGACAATTCACCAGTGTCGGGAATACTTTTGTCAACACTTTGTTTCATTTTAATTTAAACTAGAATAAATGCACATTGACATTTTCTCTCACAACAGCTGCTGCTTGACCTGCAGGAGAGGATGGCCTCAGTGCACCTCCGTGTGCGTGACTGACTCCCCTGCAAGTGTTCGCCCTGACAGAGTCTTCAGCCACGAGAGCCCCGCACCATTGCAAGGTGTGGAAGGTTCGCCTGAGGTGCACGACATGAACAGCTGAAATAATTAGACTCAAATAATAATGAGCTTATACACATCTTAAACAGTGCAAAGTGACCTTTATAGATGCAGTAAACGGGGAGCTTTTGATTCCTATGACAGGATGATCTTCATTTGGATGTGCTCCTGGTATTTTTGCGAGTCTCAGTCACATGTGGGCCACTTAGTTTGTGTCAGTAAGATCTAACTTCACAATATTATTGCATGCACATCTCAAGTAGCAGCTGTGGCAGTGTAGACATGCATGGTCCAAATTTGAGAGGAATCAGAAAACCGGAATCAGAATCAGGATTTATTGTCATGAGCAAGTCGTGAAATTCGGTGTTTTGTAGCAAACATCATATTATAACCATCTTATGACATTACTAGAAAAAAAATTAAAATAATATTGCAGGAAAAGTAAGGCAGTGTCTGTAGTTCATTGATGATTCAGGAATCTGTGCCGCTGAGTGCTCATCTTTAGGCTCCTGTACCTTTTCCCCGATGGTAGCAGAGTGAAGAGGATATGGCCTGGGTGGTGGGGGTCTTTGAGGACAAAGGCTGCATTTTTTAAGACACTGCCTCTTGTAGATGTCATCGATGGAGTGAAGTCTGATGCCTGTGATATCGCAGACCGAGTTAACCACCCTCTCGAGTTTATTCTTGTTCTAAGAGTTGGAGCCTCCATACCAGGCAGTGATGCAACCAGCAGGAATGCTCTCTACAGTACCGAGAGTCTTTGGTGATGTACAGGATCTCCTCAGACAGCTCACAAAGTATAGCCACTTGCGATTGCATCAACATGCAGACTCCAGGACAGCTTCTCGGAAATGTTGACACCTAGGAATTTGAAGTTCTTGACCCTCTCCACTACTGAGCCCTCGATGAGGACTGGGCCATGTTCCCCTGACTCCCTCCTGATGTCCACAATCATCTCCTTGATTTTGCTAACATTGAGCACAAGGTTGTTGTTACACCATTCAACGAGCTGATCTATCTCCCTCCTGTTCGCTTCCTCATAGATGTTTGTAATTCTGCTGACAACTGTGGTGTCATCGGCAATTGTGTAGATAGCAGTGGAATTGTGCCTGGCCACACAGTCATGGGTGTATAATGAGTAGACCAGTGGGCTCAGCACGCATCCTTGTTACATTTTCACCCAGAAATGATCAGTACTGGAACCGGTCCCCCATTCAACCCCTCCAATCTGGGAATGATAATGGCTTGAGGTGCTTCATGGGATCATTGTGAAAGAAAATTTTATAATTGAGATAATCGGGCAGACAGCCAAAATCTTGATCAAAGGAATGAGTTTTAAGGAGAAACTTAAGGAAGATTTAAATGTAAATGTAGACATACAGATGGTAACAGGCATTTTTGCCCACGAGCCTATGCGGCCTAATTACACCCAATTAACCTACAACCCCCAGTACGTTTCGAACAGTGGGAGGAAACCGGAGCCCCCGGAGGAGACCCACGCAGACAAAAGGAGAACATACAAATTGCTTACAGACAGTGCGGGATGTAGGGATAGAAGATGAGAATTCTAGACTTTGGCAATGACAGGAATGGCTATTGATGGCATAATTGAAACTGGGGGAATTAAAGTGGTATGATATGGAGGAGTAACATTTGTTAAAGGACATTTAAAGCAAGTAGGGTACCAAGATATGGAGGGAAAGGTCAGGTTATGTTTTGAAAGCAAGTGGAGACATTTGTGAATTCGAGCACTAGTAGAACAGGAGCCAGGAGAGATGGTGAAACTCAAGAGAAGGTGCGATGAATGAGGCTTGAAGGTGGGAGTGGAGTTCAAGATGGCCAGATGATTACAGAAGGAAGACAGAAGAATTGGAAATATAAGAATTAACAAAGGCATGGAGTGAAACACAAAAGTCTGCAGACTCTGTGGTTGTAGTAAAAACACAGCGACGCTGGAGGAACTCAGCAGGTCTTGCAGCGTCCATAGGAGGCAAAGATATATAACTGACATTTTGGGCCTTTCTTCAAGGTATCTACCTTGAATGACTTTAGACTTCCCAAGTTTGCTTGGAAGAAGTTTCAGTTTTGTCAATGACTGGATGTCATTTGAAAAGCTGCCATGTTCACGACAATAAATTCTGATTCTGAAGATTCTGAAATACTCCTCATTTTGTCCGCTCATCACAAGAGCTGGAAGCTGCAAATATACCTAAGCAGCACTTAACCAAATCCCTTTGTGCACTGACTTCCTTCAGAGATTCCTGTGCTAACCTTAGACCCATCAAATGCTACAGCACGGAAAGGAACCCTTCAGCCCATCTTGTCTATGCAAACCAAACTCATGTGTCTGCACTCAGCCCACATACAGTACATCTAAACATCTGAAATATTTATTGCCTTTTTGTTGAAAGTAGGCACAGGGAAGTAATACTGGGAAATTCAGCATGATACGTTGATAAATAATGACGCTTGCATGCTTTGCAATAAGATCACAAGATAAAGGAACAGAAATAGGCCATTTGGCCCATTGAGTCTGCTCAGCAACTCCACCCTGAGCTAAACTGTTCTCACATCAGGTTCGAAGTTCTGGCCTTTTCTCCATATCCCTTGAACCTTTGACTAATTAGATACCTGTCAATCTCCCCCTTAAACTCCCCCAAATATCTGGCCTCAACAGTTGTATGTGGCAATGAATTCCACAAATCCACAACCTTCTGGCTGAAGAAATTTCCCCTCATCTCTGTTTGGCTTCTCAAAGGAATTAGCAGCAGGTGTCATATTAGGTTATTATTCAAATCTATAACTGCTTGAGTTGCAAGTGTGAGGAAAGCATTTGGATCAGTGAAACTCTTTTTAGATTTATCTTCATTGCTGCCCAAGACGACAGAATGGAGCAGGAGGAGAGACCATATATACAGACCATTCATCCAATTTTATATACAATTCAATGCGATCATCTCAAACCTCTATTTAACTAAATCCACCCATCCAAGGCCTGATCTCCATTGTGAGCCTGAGCTCACAAAATCTATTGAACTTAATATTCGCTGATAATTGAGCTTTTGTCTCTGGCCATTCTCTCACTTTGAAATCCAGAATCCAGAGATCTTTGAGTGTGCTGGCACTCTCCAAAGTCTGATCACCTTTCACCCTGGTTCTTTCTGGCCCACCTTCCTTCCGGGTCAACATATTGTCTCAAAATTTGAAAATGTCACCCTTGGTTTCAAATCCCTCCCCTTTGGCTTATCCCTCCCTATCTCCAATTATGCCCCACCAACTTGTGGGAACATAGGAGAGGTATATGAATCAAGCATATACAGCACTCTAATCTGTGCCGATGCCCATCAGTGAAATTACTTCTGATCTCTCAATGATCACTCACCATTGATGGATATTCTTGCACTTCCTTGGTCCAAACTTCCATCTACCTCCTCTAAAAAACTCCTTAAGACATATCTCTTTGACCAGCTTTCACTATATGTGGCTCAGTGTCTGATTTTATTTGATAAACATCCTATAAATTGGCCTTGAGGGTTTTTCAACATTAAAGGCTTGTACTCACATAATGTTAATAACACACAGTAAACACTCAGCAGGTTGTTTCTGTAGAAAGAGGAACAGCCAACATTTCAGGACAATATTCTTCATTACTACCTTATGCACACCATAATGCACCAACCAACATCTTCTACCATTCGAATCTGATAAGGGATCTCAGACCTAAAGCTTTAACTGTTGTCTTTCCACTGATACTGACTGACTTGCATCTGCAAGATTGTGTTTAATTTTATTTTCATCATGAATACTAGCTGCTGTTGATGTAACGACTGAATCCCCATTGGACACAAATTGTCTGTTAGTTCCTGCTTGTATCCAGTTTGCCGATCCATTCCAATTCCAGGGGGAAAATGGGAAGAGCTCACATCAGTCTCAGACTCTCCCCCACCTCCCCCCCCCCACCCCACCCCTCCAAGTCTGCATTAAATAATGTCACAAAAGCAGTAACCAGAGATAAATGCAGATAATGAGATTTAATTCAAATAGATAACTCTCTCAAATTACATTGAGCCCATGGATCAGTCTCCAATATTCAAAGGTCAAAAACTCAACATTTGACGTAACCAGTTTTTGCAGTCAAGTAACCTTATATTCTCGGTAGCGCTGTGTCAATAGTGACATTTTATTACCCTTGGAACAGATTTACTTAAGCTTATTGATTGATGAAAGAGAGTCAGCGTATAATGAAATCTACTTCATATCATCTGTCAGTGTATTATCCACAGTCAATGCAACCCAGCACAAAGTTGTCAGTGGTGGAAAGGGCTCGAACAATATGTTTCCACAGTGAAATTTGGGTGAAGGGACAAGGTTTGGAGGAGCAAGATTCAACTAGGGTGAGGAAGGTGGAGACAATGGCGGAAGGTATCAGAAGGATTATGTGCAGGGCAGACGGGTGAACGCACAGGGTGGCAAATCTATGCTGTTTTCCACCCCACCCAAAAGAGAGGAGGCCAAGTTTTGAAAGGAGCAGGTCGATATATTCCTCAATGCTACAGAATAGAGGGAGAAGGATGATCAGTCACAATGGAATGGTCAACCTTCTGGCTCTGGCAAAGGGCTGAATAGCCGACTCCAGCTCCTCAATACAAGATGTGGTGTTTAACCAAGGCTCCACTGGGCTCAAACAATCCTCTTGCACAATTCAAAGAAGAGGTGGGGTGTTCTGTTAAGAGAAAATGGTTCTTTAAAGTGAACCATTTGCTCTTCAACATGTTGCTCTTTGAGGGATCTTGCTGTGCACCTCTGGCAGCCTCGATTTTTTTCATTTCACTGGTTGCCACCACCGGTGGCAGGAAGGCATCCAGATATTCTGTGACATATGCCGGATTAATCAAGATTAAATTTAAATGATTAACATTTGTAGCCATTGGGAAGTGAGCTGGTGAAAGTTTTCTACAGCTTGGGGCAGCATTGAGAATTGTAGAAATGCTCAACAGGTTGGGCAGAGTTGGGGTTAGGGTCAGACGTCTTTCATCAGGACTAGGGAAAACTAGAGATCAAATATGTATTAAGTTGCAAAAAGGCCAGAGGCGCTGTGGAGCTGCTCTAACAGACCCGGGAGGGTGGGGAGCAGAGACACAGTGCTGCTCCACAGGGCCCTACTGCCCAGCTGAAAGACCCCAACAATGAAGACGCTGTTTACATCCGGTACCGCACGGATGGCAGTCTCTTCAATCTGAGGCGCCTGCAAGCTCACACCAAGACACAAGAGAAACTTGTCCGTGAACTACTCTTTGCAGATGATGCCGCTTTAGTTGCCCATTCAGAGCCAGCTCTTCAGCGCTTGACGTCCTGCTTTGCGGAAACTGCCAAAATGTTTGGCCTGGAAGTCAGCCTGAAGAAAACTGAGGTCCTCCATCAGCCAGCTCCCCACCATGACTACCAGCCCCCCCACATCTCCATCGGGCACACAAAACTCAAAACGGTCAACCAGTTTACCTATCTCGGCTGCACCATTTCATCAGATGCAAGGATCGACAATGAGATAGACAACAGACTCGCCAAGGCAAATAGCGCCTTTGGAAGACTACACAAAAGAGTCTGGAAAAACAACCAACTGAAAAACCTCACAAAGATAAGCGTATACAGAGCCGTTGTCATACCCACACTCCTGTTCGGCTCCGAATCATGGGTCCTCTACCGGCACCACCTACGGCTCCGAGAACGCTTCCACCAGCGTTGTCTCCGCTCCATCCTCAACATCCATTGGAGCGCTTACACCCCTAACGTCGAGGTACTCGAGATGGCAGAGGTCGACAGCATCGAGTCCACGCTGCTGAAGATCCAGCTGCGCTGGATGGGTCACGTCTCCAGAATGGAGGACCATCGCCTTCCCAAGATCGTATTATATGGCGAGCTCTCCACTGGCCACCGTGACAGAGGTGCACCAAAGAAAAGGTACAAGGACTGCCTAAAGAAATCTCTTGGTGCCTGCCACATTGACCACCGCCAGTGGGCTGATAACGCCTCAAACCGTGCATCTTGGCGCCTCACAGTTTGGCGGGCAGCAGCCTCCTTTGAAGAAGACCGCAGAGCCCACCTCACTGACAAAAGGCAAAGGAGGAAAAACCCAACACCCAACCCCAACCAACCAATTTTCCCTTGCAACCGCTGCAATCGTGTCTGCCTGTCCCGCATCGGACTTGTCAGCCACAAACGAGCCTGCAGCTGACGTGGACTTTTTACCCCCTCCATAAATCTTCGTCCGCGAAGCCAAGCCAAAGAAAAAAAAAAAAAACTGCCCAGTCTTAATGCCGATAGCTGTGTACAGGCTTTTAACGTCCTGTTAAAGGAGCCAATGTTTTTTTTTAATCTTACGACCACAGGTCTGGGCCCAAGATGGTGGCCCCTTTACTGGGAGTGGCCACAAGGGGTTTCAGAATTCTGGAGAAGCACTGGACTGGTGCAGGGGACCTAAATTGAGAGAACACCACCCCCCTCATGGAGAAGGAGAAGCACAGGAGACAAACCTACAGGGAAGGTGACCATGGCAGCAGACCAGCAAGTGGCAGGGGCTGAAGGACTGCCCGGGCTGTGGACTGCTGGAGACTGGCTCATAGGAAGCAGGTATCAGAACCAGGATTCAGGAGGGTGCTGAGGGCAAGAAGAGCTCCCAAAGGCCCTCAGGTCCTGAAGGCCTTCCGATCATGTCAAAGGTTTGCATCTGAACATTCTTGATTGAGGCTGTGGCGCAACTGCTCCTAGGAGCAGAACTCCTGCGAGCCACTGTCTGCTGGTGGACTTTAAAGGGCAGCAATTGGTGCATGCCAGGACTTTTCAAACAACACCAAGCCCCGCACTCTGAAGGGTCTGCAAAAATTTGCTATATGATTAACTTTTATCACTGATTCATATCAGCAGTGACCCGCATCGTGTGCCCTCTTTCCACACTTGAGGCGGGGAAGGGTAAGGACATTACCTGGGACAATGAGGCCTCAGAGGTGTTCCAGAGGGCCAAAGTTACACTGGCCAATGCCACCCATCTGGTTCACACAGGCCAGAGGAGCCAACCACCCTCACCATAGATACCTCCAGCACTGCGGTAGGGGACATACTGGAGCAATTCACCGACGGGCAATGGTAGCCCCTGGCCTTCTTTAGCAGGCACTTCCGGCCACCCAAACTCAAATCCAGTGCCATTGACCAGGAGCTATTGGTGCTGTACCTGGCAGTCAGGCTTTTTGGAAGGTAAACAATTCAGGGTCTTCACCGTCCATAAACCGTTAACCTTTACCTTCCACAAAGTGTCGAACTTGTGGTTGCCCAGGCAGCAACGACAACTCTGTTGCGTGTCTAAGTTCACCATGGACATCCAACACATCGCAGGTAAGACCAATGTGGTGGCCGACGCACTGACCTGCCCTGCGATCGAGTCCATCCAGGCCCTGTCCCAGGGAATAGACTATTCCACCCTAGTCAGGGCACAGCAGGAGGACCCTGAGATCCTGGCAAACAGAACAGCAGTTTCTGGGCTCAGGATGGAGGATGTTGCCATTGGCCCTGGTAACCAGACGCTCCTCTGTGACATTTCCATTGGTAAATGCCGCCCCCATCGTGCTGGCAGCTTGAGGATGGCAGGTGTTCGACATAGTGCACAACCTGAAACACCCAGCTTCAGAACTTTTGTCAAAATGGTGGCCAGTAGGTTCATCTAGCACGGCCTTCAGAAACAGGTCAGTCAGTGGGCCAAGACCTGCATACTCTGCCAGACGTCCAAATTGCAGACACACATCAAGGACCACCCCTACCCCAGACTTTCGAGCCAGTTCAAAATCGGTTCAGCCACAAACATATTGAATTTATAGAGCCACTGCTCCGAATCCTCACTGTGATTGACCACTCCACGGGGTGGACGGAGGCGGTCCATCTGGCTGACACAACCACCGAGACCTGCGCCAGGGCACTGATTAACACCTGGATGTTGAGGTTCGGAGACCTGGAGCATATGTACTCCGATAGACGTACATAGTTCACTTCGGGACTCTGGGCGGCGCTGGCCAATCTGCTGGGAACTTAGCTCCACCCCACCATGGCTTACCACCCTCCAGGTTGGTGGAGTGGTTCCACTGGCACCTTAAGGTAGCCTTGATGGCTCGACTCAAGAAGCTGACTGGGTAGACGAGTTACTCTGGCTCCTCCTGGGGATTCGCACTGTGCCAAAGGAAGATTTCAATGCCTAAGCAGCCAAGATGGTGTACGCCATGCCGTTGATGATACCAGGGCAGTTCTTGGCCTCGTTGACTCAGCTGAGGGAAAACTGGGTACCCTCCACAGCCTCCACCACACGGCCAGACTAAAACCTATGTCCCCAAAGATTTAGAGGCCTGTGAGTATGTTTTTGCTCAGAGGGGGGCACACTGGACACCTCTGCAACAGCCACACAAGGGGCTGTATAAAATAGTCAAACACAGCAGGTCAACAAGTGAGCTGGATATCGGCAGTAAGGAAGAGACTTTCACCATCAACCACCTCAAGCCAGCACATCTGGACATTAGCTAACCAATCTCTAGTCAGCTCCCAAGATCCAGACGTAGGCCACCGAAGGCGGTGATCAGCACTCTGATCGCCGGTTCTGGGTTGGGAGGAGGCCCGCTAACTTGGATATGACCCAACACACAAGATGGCTGGCGAACGTGGTGACCGCACACCCCATGGGAGCCAATGGTCTTCATTCCAGATGACAATCTGCTCGGCAGGAAACAACAAGCAACAGCGGGAACACCGACAAATTCAAAGCCAGCTCAACTGTGACATCACTCTTGTCGTCAGCAGCGGAAAGAAAATATAAACTGAGCTTCCAGTGCAATAAATCAGTCTTAGACTTCAACGTCTTGTGTGTGTATTGCTTTTCCCACACTTTGCAGTAGCACGCATGCTACAGTTTTTCTGAAATAGGCCTGATCCCGACCATTTAGGATAATCGGAGTTGTACTGTATATTACATATTTATTATTACGTGACAATAAAAGGATCCTTGAACATTGAAAAGGAACATCTTTGATATGATGAAGACCAAGAGAGAGTGAAGAACACAAGTGTTGGCTGGCTCATGGAGACTTGTTAATGGAGGGAAGTGACGGCATGCGGAGAAGATGATTCACCACCAGACACAGCTTCCCCTCCATTCCCTTCCTCTTCCAACATTTTGATGGAATTGTTACCTTTGCAACTCCCTGATCCACCTTCCCAGGTCACCTTTGAGATCTGAGTGGAGGCCTTCTGCAAAGCAGCGACACAATTTTAGTTTAGTTTCCCCATAGTAGAGAAGGCCACACCTTGAGCGTATTGAGCATTTGGTAGAATGGTTGCAATGGAAAACCAGTGGCTCCCTGCAAGGTGGCAGTTATCACTGAGTAGAACTGGAACTGGAGTCACAGGAAACAGGATGTGCAATCACAAGCTCAGCAAAGGGAAACTGCTTTGACAGGAATGATGTGTGGCAGCTGCTTCTTCCACTGCTCCCATTTGTTTTACCCTAACCACCACCCCCCCATCCAGAAAACACTCAGCCTCCAACAGACAATTTATTAACACGGGAAGAGAGCACAAATTATTTTTCCTTTTTACTCCAGCTACGCATTACAAAGCATGGAGATACATGACCTCTAACCTAACTCAAAATACAGGGGGCTGCAGCAGGGGGCAAGGATCAGCTCTGGGAGATTGTTGATGTGGGGATTTGCACACACACACACAAATATACAAGAACAGGCCATCCTCGAGGTGGCAAACTCAAGTCAAGTCAACTTTATTTATCGTTCTACCATGCTCACTCAGTAGGACAAGATAATGTTTCTCCAGGACCATATTTACATATATACAAGTTGGGAAAGTAGTTAACACATTAAAATACTAAGTTATTAAGATGTCTACACTGAAAGTCCATGGTGCACTCTCCACATCTGGGAGTTGAGGAACCCAGTGACTTGGGGGAAAAAGCTGTTTCCCACTCTGGACGTAAGGGCCTGAGAGCTATGGAACCTCCTCCCAGGTGGCAGAAAGAAGGGAGAACGGTTTACATGTGGGATGTGTGGAGTCTTTCACAATCTTTATTGCCTTTTGTCTGGATCGAGTGTAGTAGATGTCCTTCATGCTAGGGAAAGGTTCCCCAATGGTCTTTTCCGCTGACTTCACTGTCCTCTGCAGGGTCTTGCGGTCTGAGGTGTTAAAGCTTCCAAACCAGACAGTGATACTGTTGAATGTAGAATTCTGGAGAATGTAGTGAGGATGGAGGGTGGGTGATGGACTTTCCTCAGCCTTCTGTTATGAGCCCAAAGGATCCCAAAACCCAGCAGCAATAGACATTCACCAAGACAAGTGGTTTTTAAAACAAAAGTTATTTTTAATCAACTTTAAACATGAAAACAGAATCACTTTAACTTAACTCTATACTTAACTAACCCAAATTAACCCCCTTCTAATTCTAAGCGCACGTGTATGATGTGTGTGTAAATTTAAGAAAGGTTCTTTGGTTCACAATTCAATCTCACTTCTTCCGAGTTCTCTGGATGCAGGCAATTCTTATACTGTGCATAGAAAGTTCACCAGGCTTTAGTGCTTGAAAGGTAAATGTTTACCGCTCAGGAAGGTTCTTGTAGGGTTTGCAAAGAGAGATTTGTTGTTGTTGTTGCAGGAGGTACCACCATTAGTCACCTCAATGTCTCGCTGATAAAACTTGCCCCATCAGGGTTCTCCAGATGGCAACTTTTTTCTTTCAGGCCACCAGAGTTCCTTTCTGTTCCTCTTATTCCAAGAGTAACATCAGACAGATAGCACTTCCAGCCATCTGCCACTCTGGAACTTTTCATTAGTTTCAACCAGCTCTTCCTGGCTTGCCCTGTTCAACTACTTTTCAGTATCACACCCACACAAGCTGAGAGGGCTTCTCTTCTCTCCCTCCCTCTCTCTCCAACTTGCTTCCAGAAAGCCCCATGTGACTCACTTGCAAAACCCCCACCTTCTTCAGCAAACAACAGTTCTTTCTTCTGCTCAAGCTGTTGTTAGATAAACAAAACCCAGGAGTGACCTTCTTGTAAGCTGTAGAATGGTAGTAACTATCTTGGCTCCAGTTCCAAACAATGGTCATTCATTTTATGATGTCAGTTCAATTAACACCTACTTGTGAAATGTGTTTACATTCTCCAGAGATCTTCAAATTTCTTTAGTCTTTCAAATAAGATCTGTTTTAAAATGTGTGTATTTATGTAACCTACTCTAAATCTTACCAAATTCCTAAATATTACCAAATTCTCCCAAAATATTTATCCATTACACTTCACAGGAAGTAGAGACACTGCTGGGCTTTCTTGGCTATGGGGCTGGTGTTAAGGGACCAGGAGAGATTCTCCGCCAAGTGCACTCCAATGTATTTGATTCTCTTGACAACCTCAATGTTCAGATACAGGCTGTTGGTTCTGCACCAGTCTGTTTATGTCTGCACCCCATCTCTGTACACTGACTCCTCATTCCTACTGAAATGGCCCACCACGGCCGTGCCGTCAGTGAACGATGATGTGGTTCTAGCTGCTTTTGGTGAGCAGAGAGAACAGCAGTGGACTAAGCACACATCCCTGGGTGGGGGGGCCATGTGCAGTGAGATAGTCTTGGAGGTGCTGTTTCCATCCCGGACTGCCTGAGGTCTCCCCATCAGGAAGTTGAGAATCCAATTGTAGGGGAAGATGTTTAGACCCAGCCGAACTGAGGTCAATAAACTCCAACTAATATTGGTGTTTGTAAAGCTGCTGGTGAGGAACAAGGTCAGAGGGACTGACAGCAGCAGAGACGGTGCAAGGAGGTTCGAGATGTAGATGTAGCTGATGAGGAGAGATTGAATCGCCTTGGACTCTACTCACTGGAATTCAGAATAATAAGTGGGAATCTCATTGAAACACATTAAATTATGAAAGGGGTAGACCAGATCAATGTTTGTGCAGTAGAGGAATTAAGGGTCATGGAGAAAAAGGGGCCAGTAGGTGGAGATGAGTCCATGGCCAGATCTGCCATGATCTATTTGAACAGGCTCTACAGACTGACTCCTGCTCCTGTTTCTTAAATTCTGATGTTAACCCCTGCTTTTAATCCATCTAATCCTATTCACTCTCATTGTACACAATCCCACCTAGATTAAATCCCTCCTCTCCAAACCTCATCCTACTCCTCCCTTCAATACTAAATCCAATGAACCTGTTGTTCTTTCCACTGTACAGAATTCCAGTGACCAAACATCCCAGCATTGAGAGGGTGGCCCAGGTTCATCTCAACCTCAGGTGCTGCCTTTGTGGAGCCTTCGACCCCTGACCTGGTGGGCTTCCCTCAGGGATTTCCGTTTCACGCTTAGGTCAATTGGCCACAATTAATTGTCCCCGGTGGAGGGAGATAGAAAGACAATCAAAGGGGAATTGATGGGCATGGGAGAGGAAGAATAACCTGCATTCACACAGGAAAATAGGTAGGGAGAGGGGCCTGATGGGATAGGGTCAGGAGACATCATGGACCCTATGGCCTTCATGTGTGTTGTTATAGATCGGTGTTAATATATACCTAGGTACTCTTATTGTAGAGTTCTTGGTCCAAGATTAAAAGTTAAACAAGGCCAGTCATGACATGATTCCACTTGTTATTTCAGCCTCCTGTTACAGACGAGTGTCTTTTTTTAACCCAAAGACTATTGGTGAGAGGACTGACACTGTTGATCAAGAAGGGTATAGTGTAACAATGGTAAACTTGTCCATGAGCTTCCATTCACAGTGGGAGCAGGGGACCTATTCTCCACTGCGTGAGCATTGAGATGGTTTGGAAAGGTGATTGGAGCATGGGCTACATTCTAATGTATCAGTCACACTTTCCAGTCACACCCAGGGGTCTCAATTGCCCTTGTCTGGCTGCACAGTTAGTGCAATGTTATAGCGCCAGCAACCAGGACCAGGGTTCCAATCGTATGCTGTCTTTAAGGAGGCTCTATGTTCTCCCCATGTCTGTGTGGGTTTTCCCCAGAGACTCCAGTTTCCTCCTACCATTGAAAATTTTCAGGGATTGTAGGTCAATGGAGTGTAATTGGGCGGCACAGGCTTGTGGGGCCTCAGTACTACCCCTCCCATGGTATGACATCCCCTCAGTACTGCCCCTCCCACAGTGTGACCCCCCCTCAGCACTTCCCCTCCCACAATGCTGTGTGTTTAAATTTAAATTTAGAAACAGCCCTTACGGTTTACCAGTAATGTTTCAGAGATATACCAGAAATAGTATTAAAAAGCGCAAGACATCCAGGACGTAGCAGTCAGGATCTGCACCAATAACCAAGGTTCACACAAGATCTGACACACAAGCAGACATGGCATCCTGTAGGGAGAACCACCCTCCCCCCACCAAGCTCCCAAGGGCCCAGCTGCCACAGGAGACATACCTGGTATGAAAGGATGGAATACACTGATGCCTTCTCTGGAAACCACTGAAGGGAGACACCTGAATTTCTATCTCTCACTGGCCAGCTGCTTCCTACTGGAATTTCCAATGAATCTTTTTGTTGCTCTTGGTAATTAAATCCTCAGAGAGTTGTGGGGGGGTGGTGCTCCCTTCTTCACACCGGTGGAATATTTGTTATCACCAGTTGCATGGAACCATTGCTGCCAAGAAAATGTGATTGCTCCACTGATCTCTCCATCACTCTGACCTCTTCATTGTCTCGCTCCATCACCCAGCACTTTCTCCTCTCACTCTTCCTCATGCCTCAGTGCTCTTTCATTCTCCATCTCCACACATTAGGGCTCAATCTCATCTCTCGCTCTCCACCTTCCTTGTTAGCCCCACTGCTTTCCTCTCCCATTCTCCCTCCTCTGTCCGAATCAACACACACCCCTCTCCACTCCACTCTACCTCACTTCATTATTCACTATTTACCTCTCTCAATCTCTCCGTCACCCTCCTCCCCTCTATTAAAACTTTGCCCTCCCTTATTTACTTCTCAGGGCGGCATGGTTGGCATAGCGGTGAGCACAACACTTTTACAGTGTGACTGCCCCTCCCACAGTGATCCTCCCTCAGTACTACCCCTCCCATGGTATGACATCCCCTCAGTACTGCCCCTCCCACAGTGTGACCCCCCCTCAGCACTTCCCCTCCCACAGTGTGAACCCCCCTCAGTACTACCCCTCCCAGAGTGTGACCCCCTTCAGTACTGCCCCTCCAACATTGTGATACCCACCTCATTACTTAATCCTTGCTCCTTCCTCTCAGCTACACATACAATTTTGTGTTTACAGAACCATTGCTTGCCTTTAATTCCTCCCATGTAAACAGCAGTGACAATTTTTCTCCCTTCTTTTGCTGACATTAAATTTGGTCACTTTGCCATCTAATCAAAACACATCAAACATTATGTCCCTTCATCCTCTGCCCACCTTTTGGAAAGAGATCCGCAAGATGCACACAGGGAGAAAGTTGTGCCTTTCACTACGTCAGGGCTGTCAACATTTCTTCAAAACCAGCTGCACACATTTGAAGTTCTTTTTATTGTTGTGGAATATACTGTAAAACATGTCAATTATCGTCCATTCCTACCATGTTCAATGCCCACCATCCCACGAAACACTCCCAGGACAGGTTTCAGCTTACTTGTCACAAAATACCAATTATGATGAGAAGGATTTTTCTGCCAACAGATGAACAGGTTGCCTCGAACATTCATACAGCTGTGTGAAGAACTTAGAAATAGGGAACAGGGAGACAATGAAAAGGCGGATCAATTATTCCCAAGAAAGGGCAGTATGAGAGTGTGGTTATGAAATTCACTCAGGAGCCTGATGGTTGTTCGGACAAAAATGTCTCTAAGCCTGTCGGTGTATTCGTTTCACATTCCTTACCCTTCTCCCTAATGGGAGAAGAAGACGGGTGTGATGGGTCTTTCATTCAGTCATCTGCCTTTCCCAGGCAGCGGGAAATGTAGATGGAGTTCATGGAGGGCAAGGGAGCTGCACTCACTGCCTTCTGCAGGGTTTCAGATGTGCAACAGGGGTTTGAGTACAGGCCCATTCATGTCATTGAGCTCATCCTACTTGTCTGTATTTGGTTCATAAACCTCAAAACTTTTCCTATCCATCCACCTATCTAATTATCTTTAGCGTAGTGGTTAGTGCAATGTTGTTACAGCACCAGCGATTTTGGACTAGGATTCAAATCCCACTTGTCTGTAAAGAGTTGATACACTCTCCCCCTTTCTGCGTGGGCTTTCACCAGGGACTCTGGATTCCTCCCTCCGTTCAAAACGTACCAGAGGTTGTATGACAATCGGATGTAAATTGGGCAGCATGGGCTGAAAGGGCATATAACTGTGCTGTATGTCTAAAATTAATATATAATTCTTTAAAAATTGAATGTTGTAATTATACCTATCTCTATCTCTTCCTCTGGAAGCTCATTCCATATACCCATCACCCTCGGTGTGAAAAAGTTATCCCTCAGGCCCCCTTTAAATCTTTCCCCTCTCACCATAAACCCTCTCACTTTGGACTATCCTTCAAAAAATACAGTGACCCTCTACCTTACTTATGCCCCTCATGATTTAAAAACCTCTGTTTGTCCCCCTTCAAATTCCAGAGCTCCAGTATCCCTTTAACAGTGTCCCATGAAGTGCTCCCAGGGCAGGGAAAGCATAGGTAAAATCTTCTTCTTCTTTGGCTTGGCTTCGCGGATGAAGATTTATGGAGGGGTAATGTCCACGTCAGCTGCAGGCTCGTTTGTGGCTGACAAGTCCGATGCGGGACAGGCAGACACAGTTCCAGCGGTTGCAGGGGAAAATTGGTTGGTTGGGGTTCGATGTTGGGTTTTTCCTCCTTTGTCTTTTGTCAGTGAGGTGGGCTCTGCAGTCTTCTTCAAAGGAGGTTGCTGCCCGCCGAACTGTGAGGCGCCAAGATGCACGGTTTGAGGCGATATCAGCCCACTGGCGGTGGTCAATGTGGCAGGCACCAAGAGATTTCTTTAGGCAGTCCTTGTACCTCTTCTTTGGTGCACCTCTGTCACGGTGGCCAGTGGAGAGCTCGCCATATAACACGATCTTGGGAAGGCGATGGACCTCCATTCTGGAGACGTGACCTGCCCAGCGCAGTTGGATCTTCAGCAGCGTGGATTCGATGCTGTCGGCCTCTGCCATCTCAAGTACTTCGATGTTAGGGATGAAGTCGCTCCAATGAATGTTGAGGATGGAGCGGAGACAACGCTGGTGGAAGCGTTCTAGGAGCCGTAGGTGATGCCGGTAGAAGACCCATGATTTGGAGCCGAACAGGAGTGTGGGTATGACAACGGCTCTGTATACGCTAATCTTTGTGAGGTTTTTCAGTTGGTTGTTTTTCCGGACTAGTCTTCCAAAGGCGCTATTTGCCTTGGCAAGTCTGTTGTCTATCTCGTTGTCGATCCTTGCATCCGATGAAATGGTGCAGCCGAGATAGGTAAACTGGTTGACCGTTTGGAGTTTTGTGTGCCCGATGGAGATGTGGGGGGGCTGGTAGTCATGGTGGGGAGCTGGCTGATGGAGGACCTCAGATTTCATCAACACTCTCTCTCTCTCTCTCTTTCTGTTATCCCACTAAGAGAATGGAAATTTCCTAAGTATATTAAAGGTTCAAATTGAAAATAATCATACTGTCCCAATCAGATGCTAGTAAATTTAAATTACATTCCCTTATCATCCCTGAAGGCATTGAATAAATATTTACACCAGCAGGCATGTTTCTCTTTTGTTTAAAACAAATAATAAAAGCCATCAGTTCCCATCCAGAAATTACCCTCCAGCTTCCCTGGGAACAGCATCCCCCCTCTCTGTGGTGAGGAGTGACTGATTTAGCCTTTTGCAGCTCCCTCCAGAATCTCCAGGGAAACCATGTGCTGGGTTTGTATTTCAGATTGAGAACAAGTAGCCCTTGTGCACGTTATTGATTTTATTTGTATTGCACAGTCAGTTTGTTTACATTCATTATCTGTCACAGTTCTTTTATTTGTTTTACATGTATACGCTGAGTACAGTTTTTTATCAATTAGTGGTAATTCTGCCACACCCACAGCTAAATGTGATGTCTTGTATGTCCTCTGACAATACATCTGAAATCTGACAGAAATCCTTGCATTGTAATGTTTTAGAGCATGGAAACAGCCCAACATATCCATGCTGGCCACATTGGCTACTTAAGATAATCCTTTTTGCCTGCTTTCACCTCGTATCCATTCCTATCCCTGTACCTGCCTAAGTGCCTTTTGAATGCTCCAGTTGTTCCCACCTCTACCACTTTGTATGGCAGCATTGCATATACCCACCCTGAGCATAAGGAACCCTCCTAAATCTGAGTGGGAGAATGGATCGGTTCAAGATGGAATGATGGTGCAGACTCAGTGGGCCAAATGGCTTACTTCTCCTTCTATATTTTATGGTTTAAAAGTTTGGACCAAATAAATCTGAATTATTCACCCTCTCAGCTCCACCTCCCTGACATTCACATCTTCACCATAAGGTCCTTGAATCAATTAATGTACTTTGGTGTGCAATCAATTCCTCTTAGTTATTCCTGAGAGCAGCATTTCCTTCCCAAAGTTGGCTGTTCTTTGCCAATTTCTGACGGGGAGGTGTTATCAAAAACATTGGGCACTGTACTGTGGGGTAAGAAGTTGTTAATCTGATCCTTATAGACAAAATCATTGAACCAACTCAATGGCTGTTGGAAGTGATTGCTGATGGCTATGAAGCATTAGTTTGACCATCTGACCTGCTCTCCATCAAATATTGTTTAGGGAAAATCCAACTCTGCGTTTACAAGAGTTCCATTCAGTCTTGGGATCCAAACATCACTGATGGTTGAAGAGAGATGGAAAGGGTCACAGAAACAAGACCCTCAACCCATGACAAATGGAGTCTTGCAGCATGGAAACAAGCCATTCATCCCATCAGATCTATGCCAGGCAGTGGACACCCATCACATTAATCTTATCTTCCACCATTTGACCCTCAGTTGTTGGGTCTAGCATGTATATGAGTGGGTGCAGAACATTCTTAAATGGGAAGGGTGAACAGCCAGAGTTTGTGATATATATTGGTACCAATGACATCGGCAGGAGTGGGGTAGAGGTCCTGAAAAGTAAGTTTCAGAGGTTAGGAAAGAGGCTGGAGAGCAAGACCTCCAAGGTGGACATCTCTGGATTACTCCTGGTGCCATGAACAGGAAGATAGTGCAGATAAATGTGTGGCTGAAGAGATGGTACAGGGTTTCACGTTCTTGGATGATTGAAATCTTTTCTGGGGAAGGGGTGACCTGTACAAGGAAAATGGGTTGCCACACCAGAGGGGAACCAATATCCTGGCAGGGAGGTTTGCTGAGGCTGCTGGGGGAGTCGGGAGGTGGGGGGGGGGAGGGTGAAACTAGATTTGCAGGGGGGTGGGAACAAAAGTGAAGAGGCAGTTAGCACACAAGTAGGGACAGCCGGTAGGGAGTTTGTGTGGACAGACAGGCAGATGGGGTAAAATTGCAGGCATGGGGGATGAGTTGCAATGCAACAGGGACACAGAGACAAACAAAAGTAACAAATACAGGACTCAAGGTTTTGATTTTCATTCCCTGCAGCATAAGAAATACAGGTTGGCAGGTCTGATGTTGTGGCCATCATGGAGTCATGGCTAAAAGATGGATGCCACTGGGAGCTGAACACCAAGGATACACACAACGTATTGAAAGGATAGGCAGGCAAGAGGGGGTGGTGCGGCTCTGTCGGTAAGGAACAACATTAAATCATTAGAAAGAGGTGACATAGCATCAAAAGATATAGAATCTTTGTGGTTAGCTGCCGGATGCTAGTGATGTTTCAGGGCAGTCAGTGTTGGGGCTGCTTCTTTTATTTTGTACATTAATGATTTAGATTTGATTTAGGATTCAGATTTATTGTCAGAGCACATACATGACATCACCTACAACCCTGAGATTCTTTCACCTGCGGGCAAGGCAGAATTACCACTTAGTGCAAAAAAAAACTAACTCAATGTAGGATTCTGGAATGAATGTCTTTGTGGCCAAGATTGCCGATGATATGAAGGTAGGTGGAAGAACCAGAACTATTAGGAAATAGGAAAGGTGCAGAAGGACTCAGACAGATTAGGAGAATGAGCAGGGAAGTGGCAAATGAAATAAAATGCTGGAAAGTGCACGGTCAGGCACTTCGGGAACAAAACTAATTGAGCAGACTATTTTCTAAATGGGGAGAAAATTGAAAATTCCCAGATGCATAGAGACCTGGGAGTCCTTGGGCATGCATCAACTGAGGTCCAACCACTGTTTTACAAAGTGAATGTCACTCTCCTATTTTTTACACTGACCCTACCCCAACCATCTTCTCTTCCCACATTCCCATCAACTCCCCCAAGTCCTACTACTCTCCTTCACGTTCATGGAAGTTTTACAGCAGCCAATTGACCTTCCAAACTGCACGTCGTGGGAATGTGGGAGGAAACTGGGCAACTGGTAGAAACCCCCCCCCCCCCCCCACAGTGACAGGAAGAACAGTGACGTCACCTGAAGGCAGAGTCAGGCAGATTTTCTTGTTTAATTCGACGACAAAGAGTCAACACCAGATGACAGGAGATGTGATGCAGCCAATCTCCAAATTGCACCATGTTTTTCCCCAAAGGTTCTCAGTGCCCACCTTAGATTGCCTTGGGAAATGGTGGAGGGATTTGTCTTGAGCTCTTAAGTGATGCCCACACCAGAATCGGAATTTATTGTCATGAACAAGTCACGAAGTTTGTTGTTTTGCGGCAGCGTCACAGGGCAAACCTTCATATAAACCACCTTACAGATAAATAACTAAAATGAGTGCACAAAAAGTCAAAGTGAGGCAGTGTTTGTGGTTCATTGATCATTCAGGAATCTGATGCCAGTGGGGAAGAAGCTGTCCTTGTGCTGCTGAGTGCCCATCTTCAGCCTCCGTATCTTTTCCCCAATGGTAGCAGAGTGAAGAGGGCATGGCCTGGGTGGTGGGGTCCTTGAGGATTGAGGCTGCTTTATTAAGACACTGCCTTGTGTGGTGTTGAAATCACACAGACACATACAGGATTAGTGCAGCTGCTTTCC
This sequence comes from Narcine bancroftii, assembly GCF_036971445.1. Lineage (NCBI taxonomy): Eukaryota > Metazoa > Chordata > Chondrichthyes > Torpediniformes > Narcinidae > Narcine > Narcine bancroftii. The sequence continues at coordinate 41,284,192 of NC_091480.1, read as the reverse complement.
TATCCTGAGAGAACCAGTTACGTTTCCAAATAATCTGACAACTTCATGAGAAAAGATAGGAGCATGTCAATTGTTTTGGTTCTCATTGTACAGGGAGGGATGTGCTTCCTTAAAGAGCATGATTAACCAATAAGATATCAAGAGTGCAAACACTACACCTACCCCTCAGCCCAAGTTCCCCATGCTTGTCCCAGCATTGCTCTGTTCTCTGGAGGTTTGGCCAATATATTGATGGAGCCACTGCAGTCAGGCCTCCTTCCCCAGCTGCTCCAACTCCTGTTTCTCCTATTTCAGCCAGGGCAGCAGCTGGGATGGCCTGAGCACAGGGAGGAGTTAGGGGAACTCAGAGGGTCCACATATGTTGACCCCCCCCCCCCTGTTGGGCACTACCATTTGCCCCAATAATCACAAGGACAAAGACTGAGGGGAACGATAGGTTTTATTGTACAGAAGACGAGCTGGCCCGGATCCAAACTAGGGAAGTGCAGGGAAGGGAGAGGTGGCCTGACCTTTACGGCTTGGGTCCCAGGGGAGGAGTGCAGGTAAGAGTGTCATCAGGGGGCGGGCTAGCCCGAGCCTTTACCGGCCAATTTGTACATATAATCCATACCATTACATTCACCCCCTCTTTTTAAACAGAAACCCCACCCCTCTTTTCGACACAAGAGAGAATTTTTTTTAATCTAACTAGCGGTTTAGAAGCACCGGCGACTTCCTCCTTCTGTGAGATCAACGGGGGGGGGGGGGTGGGGCAGGCGTGTCTGTGCTCTGCTGTTTGGGAGGGGAAGCGATCCGGGGGGCAGGTGAGGGAACATTCTGGGTCGGGGTGATGATTGCGGGATCCCGGGAGGAAGGGGGGTTTGATGTCTCACGGAAGACCGACCCCTGGAGAGGAGGGCTGGGTGGCTCGGCCTCCAGTATTGCGCTCCCAGGTCTCAGATAGGTACAGAGTTCTTGTGGCCATCAGGATACCTCACAAATGCGTATTGCGGGTTGGCGTGCATGAGGTGTACCTCTTCCACCAGTGCATCCATTTTATGGCCCCTCGCATGTTTCCATAGCAGGACCGGCCCCGGGGTTTCCAGCCAAGGAGGAATGGAGGCACCATTTACTGATCTAAGGAAAGCAAACAAGTGTTCATGTGGGGTGGTATTAGTCACGGTGCACAGAGGCGATCGGATGGCGTGGAGCGCTTCAGGCAAATCGTCCTGGCAGCGGGACACCAGCATATTTTTGGACCCAAGGGCCAAGAGGACCGCCTTCCAGACGGTGGCATTCTCGCTTTCCACCTGGCCATTACCCCTGGGGCTATAGCTGGTGATCCTGCTGGTGGCTATGCCTCTGGCCAGAAAGTACTGTTGCAGTTCCTCACTCATGAACGAGGTCCTCCGATCACTGTGGATGTACTCAGGGTACCCGAACAGAGTGAAGATACTGCGCAGCGCCTTGATTACCATCGCCGAGGTCATATCCAGGTAGGGAATAGCAAAGGGGAACCTGGAGAACTCATCCACCACCATCAGGAAGTAGGCATTCCTAGTAGGCATTCCTATTTGTAGTGTGTAGAGGGCCCTTGAAATCAACACTCAGCCATTCAAAAGGGTGTGTGGCCTTAATGAGGTATGCCTTTTTGGGCTGGTAGAACTGCAGCTTTCATTTAGCGCAGATCTGGCAGCGTCTGGTCATGGACTGGACGTCCTCAATAGAGTACGGAAGGTTCTGTTTTGATGAAGTGGTATAACTTTGTGACTCCGGGGTGGCACAGACTGTTGTGGAGGGTCTGGAGATGGTCAAGATGCATGCTGGTGTACGTCCCCCGGGATAGGGCGTCTGGGTGATTGTTGAGTTTGTCTAGTCAGCACAAGATGTCATAATTATAGGTGGAGAGCTCGATCCTCCACCTAAGAATCTTGTCATTCTTGATTTTACTCCTCTATTTAGTATTAAACATGAAGCCCATGGCCCTCGGGTCTGTCAGCAGGGTAAAACGTTTACCGGCCAGTTAATGTCGCCAGTGGTACACTGCCTCAATGATCGCTTGTGCCTCCTTCTCGACCTCAGGACTGTGCAGAGTGCGGGAGAAAAACGCCACTGGCCTGCCTGCCTGCCAGTGCGAAATCAGAGGCATCGCTCTCCACCTGAAAGGGGATGGACTCGTCCACGGCATGCATCGTGGCCTTTGCCATGTCTCCTCGGATCTGATAGAATGCAACTTGGACTTCCGGCGATAATGGGAAAGTTGTGGACTTAATCAGGCTTTATCGGCGTAATTGGGCATCCATTGTGCATAATGGGAAAACAGCCCCAGGCACCTCTTCACCTCTTCACCTCTTTAGGGTGTTTGGGACTGGGAGCTCCATAAGGGGTTGCATGCGGTCGGGGTCAGGGGCAATGTCACTATGTGCCACGACACAATCGAGAAGGGCCAGACGGTCTGTATTGAACACACACTTGTCCTTATTGTACGTCAAGTTGAGAGACTTGGCCATATGTAAGAACTTTGCGAGGTTCGCATCGTGGTCTCGTTGGTCGTGGCCGCAGATGGTGAAATCGTCGAGATATGGGAATGTCGTCATCAGCTTGTTCTCCTCCACCATCCAATCCATGACCCACTGAAAAGCAGAGGCACCGTTAGTAACACCGAAAGGCACCCGCAGGAAGTGAAAAAGTCTGCCATCGGCCTCGAAACCCGAGTAGAGCCGGTCACCCGGGTGAAGGGGGAGTTGATGATAGGCCGACTTGAAATCAATGGTCGAGAAGACTCTGTATTGTGTGACCTTCTTGACCAAGTCGGCTATCCGGGGTGGAGAGTATGCATCCAATTGGGTGAAGCGGTTGATGGTTTGACTATTATCAATCACCATCTGGGGATTGCCTGCTCCTCTGACCACAAGGACCTGTGCTCTCCAAGGGCTGGAGCTAGGGGCGATGATCCCCTCCACCAAGAGTCGCTGAACCTCGACCCAGATGAACGCCGTGAATGCCATATCCTCACTGCTGTAGCGCCTGCTCTTGGTGGCGATCGGTCGAGGGTGAGGTTCGCAAATAGTGACGGAGGGGCCTCCCGCAGGGTGGTGAGGCTGCAGGTCGATGCTGGAGGCTGGGTGCTCGATTGGGGGGAGGTCCGTAAGCTGAGGGTTGCAAATGGTGAGCTGCGGTTGGAACCCCGAACGCCATCGTCATGATCCTGAAATGACTTTGGAAGTTGAGGTCCAAGAGGATCGGCGCACAGAGCTGGGGCATGACCAACAACAGAAAGGCATTAAAACATTATAACATTCCCTCAGAGACGCCACACAGTACCCCCGGATACAAGACTGCTGGTCTTTTGCCGCCATCGGCACCGATCCGGTCATCGGCCAAATGGGTATCGAGAGCCTATGGGCCACCTTGGGGTGGATAAAACGTTTGGTACTGCCACTATCGAAGAGGCAGTTCAATTTGTGCCCATTCACCTCGATCTGCATCATGGAGTTCATGATCGGGTGAGGACTGGCTTGGTTGATCGATGTCAGGATGGGTGCTTCGTCTTCATCTTCGTCATCGGTGGGGAGGCCCAATGTCCAAGATGGCGGCCTCCATATTGACCACGCTGTCAACGTTGATGAAGAAGGTGGAAGTGACGTCGTTGGTGAGAGCTGCCGCTGCGTAGAGGATGGAGGCGGGAGTGGGTAAAATGGCACTTGCCTTACCACGCACGTGGCCGGCACCGGAAGCTCCTTGGCTATACACACCACGCTGTTTTGGGATGGGGCAGATACATTGAGAGCGGCCCTTTTTCCTGCAGCCCGAGCAGGTAGCTCCTTCTGCGGGCCAGAGTTTTTGTGGATCTTGCCTGCCCACAGAAGTTGCACCTTGACGATCCCGGTACTACTGCAGCCACAGTCGGGTTGGCCGTCCCCGATGCCGACTCCCAGGATGGCGGCCCTCGTGGTGGCACGTACTGGGGTAGGCCCACTTATGCCCGTGATCAACTCTGTGTGGCGCTGGGCCGAGTCTAAGATTTTGGCCAGTTGGATCACCCGCTTCAATGGGATTTGATCCTCCTCAAGGAGACATTGTCGAATATAATCCGACCTCAACCCCGACACACGTGTCCCAGACCAGGTCTTCTATGCACTGGGCCCCTGGCACAGGGACCATGGAGTTCCCCAAACAGTCATTTCCCAGTGTGATCAGGGCTCGGAGGAACTCTTCTACCGACTCACCAGACTGCTGTTTTCTAGATGCCAGGAGGTAACGGGAATAGATTTCATTGATCTTGGGCTTGTATAGCGCCCATAGCTCAGCCGTCACCTCGGTGTAGGTCATGCAGCTCCTGATGGCCTGGTAAAGCCCTCTGGCCGACTCTTGCCTGTAGAACCTTCAGCCTCTTCTCATCCGAGTCGACCACTCCAGCAGCGGCCTCCAGAAAGTAGTTGAAGTAATTGATCCACTGCTCGAAGAGTTCTGATGCACCCAGGACTTGTGGATCCACCTCTAGCTGATTGGGGCACAGCAACTTCTCTATTACTGGAGACGTTAAAATTTTATGTACAATAAATTGTTGGGCACTACCAGTTGCCCCAATAATCATAAGGACAAAGACTGAGGGAAACTATAGGCTTTATTGTACAGAAGACTTGAGCTGGCCCGAATCCAAACTAGGGAAGTGCTGGGAAGGGAGAGGTGGCCCGACCTTTATGGCCTGGGTCCCGGGGAGGAGTCCAGTTGAGAGTGTCATCAGGGGGCGGGCCAGCCCAAGCCTTTACCGGACAATGAGTACATATAATCCATACCATTACAACCCCGAGTCCCTCCAGCTCCTCCTTGTTTGCTCAAGATTCAAAATTCCTGTTCTTATGTTACCTCCGCTGCAATGGATTCACTTCCAGTGATCACATGGTTCCCTGAGAATATATCTCTGGCCACTCCCAATGTCAATATACAAATGTGCTGGAGAAACTCAGCAGGTTACACAGATTCCATCTGAAGTACACGGTAACCAACATGTCAGGCCTCGGCCTTTCATCAGGAACAACGAGAAATGTGGACGCCTGATGCAAAGGTGATAGATTAATTCACCCCAGCAATTCACCCCTAATGTTTAGATTAGTGGTGGAAAGGGGAGTGATTGGGAACACAAGGAGTGTAAATAGGGGATCAATGGTGGTGTAGACCTGAGGCTGAAGGACCTGTTTCCAAGGTGTATAAACGTGTGATTTCCCTTTGCTTTGTATAGGATGCCTGACGGACACGTCTCCTGAAACCCTCTGGGATCAGCTGAAAACGGCCATACTGCAATCCACTGAAGAGGTACTGGGCTTCTCCTCCAGGAAAAACAAGGACTGGTTTGACGAAAACAACCAGGAAATCCAGGAGCTGCTGGCAAAGAAGCGATCTGCCCACCAAGCTCACCTTGCAAAGCCGTCCTGGCCAGAGAAAAAACGAGCCTTCCGTCTCGCATGTAGCCTCCTTCAGTGCAAACTCCAGGAGATCCAAAATGAGTGGTGGACTAGCCTCGCCAAGCGAACCCAGCTTAGCGCCGACATTGGCGACTTCAGGGGTTTTTATGAGACACTAAAGGCTGTGTACGGCCCCTGACCCCAAGTCCAAAGCCCGCTGCGCAGCACAGACGGCGAAATCCTCCTCAGCGACAAGATCTCCATCCTCAATCGATGGTCAGAACACTTCCAATCTCTTTTCAGTGCCAACTGCTCAGTCCAAGAATCTGCCCTGCTCCAGCTCCCTCAACAACCCTTGAGTCTAGAGCTGGATGAGGTCCTTACCCGGGAAGAGACATAAAAGGCAATTGAACAACTGAAAAGTGGCAAAGCAGCAGGTATGGATGGAATCCCCCCCCCCAGAGGTCTGGAAGGCTGGTGGCAAAGCTCTGCATACCAAACTGCATGAGTTTTTCAAGCTCTACTGGGACCAAGGAAAGCTGCAGGACCTTTGTGATGCCATCATCATCACCCTGTACAAAAACAAAGGCGAGAAATCAGTCTGCTCAAACTACAGGGGAATCACGCTGCTCTCCAATTCAGGCAAAATCATCGCTAGGATTCTCCTTAATAGACTACTGGGACCAAGGAAAGCTGCCTCAGGACCTTTGTGATGCCATCATCATCGCCCTGTACAAAAACAAAGGGGAGAAATCAGACTGCTCAAACTACAGGGGAATCACACTGCTCTCCAATTCAGGCAAAATCATCGCTAGGATTCTCCTTAATAGACTAATACCTAGTGTCACCGAAAATGTCCTCCTTGAATCACAGTGTGGCTTTCGCGCAAACCGAGGAACTACTGACATGGTCTTTGCCCTCAGACAACTCCAAGAAAAGTGCAGAGAACAAAACAAAGGACTCTACATCACCTTTGTTGACCTCACCAAAGCCTTTGACACCGTGAGCAGGAAAGGGCTTTGGAAAATACTAGAGCACCTCGGATGCCCCCCCAAGTTCCTCAACATGGTTATCCAAATGCACGAAAACCAACAAGGTCGGGTCAGATACAGCAATGAGCTCTCCGAACCCTTCTCCATTGACAACGACGTGAAGCAAGGCTGCGTCCTCGCACCAACCCTCTTTACTATCTTCTTCAGCATGATGCTGAAACAAGCCATGAAAGACCTCAACAATGGTTTACATCCGGTACCACACGGATGGCAGTCTCTTCAATCTGAGGTGCCTGCAAGCTCACACCAAGACACAAGAGCAACTTGTCCGTGAACTACTCTTTGCAGATGATGCCGCTTTAGTTGCCCATTCAGAGCCAGCTCTCCAGCGCATGACGTCCTGTTTTGCAGAAACTGCCAAAATGTTTGGCCTGGAAGTCAGCCTGAAGAAAACTGAGGTCCTCCATCAGCCAGTTCCCCACCATGACCACCAGCCCCCCCCCCCGCCCACCCCACATCTCCATCGGGCACACTGAACTCGAAACGGTCAACCAGTTTACCTACCTCGGCTGCACCATTTCATCTGATGCAAGGATCGACAAAGAGATAGACAACAGACTCGCCAAGGCAAATAGCGCCTTTGGAAGACTACACAAAAGAGTCTGGAAAAACAACCATGTGAAGAAACACACAAAGATCAGCGTGTACAGAGCCATTGTCATACCCACGCTCCTGGTTGGCTCCGAATCATGGGTCCTCTACCGGCATCACCTACGGCTCCTAGAACGCTTCCATCACCGCTGTTTCTGCTCCATCCTCAACATTCATTGGAATGACTTCATCACCAACATCGAAGTACTCGAGATGGCAGAGTCCGCAAGCATCGAATCCATGCTGCTGAAGACCCAACTGCGCTGGGTGGGTCACATCTCCAGAATGGAGGACCATCGCCTTCCCAAGATCGTGTTCTATGGCGAGCTCTCCACTGGCCACCGAGACAGAGGTGCACCAAAGAAGAGGTACAAGGACTGCTTAAAGAAATCTTTTGGTGCCTGCCACATTGACCACCGCCAGTGGGCTGATATCGCCTCCAACCGTGCATCTTGGCGCCTCACAGTTCGGCGGGCAGCAACCTCCTTTGAAGAAGACCGCAGAGCCCACCTCACTGTCAAAAGAAAAAGGAGGAAAAACCCAACACCCAACCCCAACCAACCAATTTTCCCTTGCAACCACTGCAACCGTGCCTGCCTGTCCCGCATCGGACTTGTCAGTCACCAACGAGCCTGCAGCAGACGTGGACATACCCCTCCATAAATCTTCGTCTGCAAAGCCAAACCAAAGAAGAAGTATAGGATGCAGGGAAATGCTTACTCAGACTGGAGAGTCACTAAAGTAGTGGGTCACAGTCACAGGTTACAGGCCGGATAGTTCAGCATGACCTACATCAATCTACCCCTTCCCTTCCTCATACAACTACCACATAATCCACATGACTTACTCAGAGTTCTTTTAAATGTCCCCGTTGTACCAGCCTCCACCACCACTCCTGGCACCGCATTCCAGGTATCTACCACTCACTGTATGAATTCCCTTCCTTTTCAGACTGAGATGCGTAAGACTGAGATGATGAGGTGGTGAACCTGTCCAGTTTTCCATTAAAGGATCCAACAGAGGCCACATCTGTAAATATACACCAGGCTGCTCACCAGAACACCTCCATTCAGTCTGCATGGACAACCCTGAATTTCTACTTGTCCGAATCTTCATCCCACTCTACCATCTGCCCTTGGTTTCCTGCACCGTTCCACTGATGCCCAACAGAAGCTTAAGAAACAGCGCCTCATCTTCCAGGTTGCAGCCGAGGGGACTTGATATTGAATTCAAGAAACATTTCCGGTTCATTTTAGAACAGTCGAGTTCTGATGCCAGGTCATCCATCTGTAAGCTTAAGTCAGTTTCTTTCTTCACAGATGCTGCTAGCTCTCATGAGTGTACAGCAGAGTACAGGCCCTTTGGCCCTCAGTGTTGTGCTAACCCATATATTCCTTAAAAAATACTAAACCTTCCGACCCCGTAAACCTCCATTTTTCTTCTATCCATGTACCTGTCTAAGAGTCTCTTAAATCCCCCTAGTGTTTCAGTCTCCACCACCATTCCAGGCACCCACAACTCTGCGTAAAAAAAATTACCCCTAATGTCTCTCCTTCCCTTCACTTTGTACATATCTTCTGGTGTTTCCTATTCCTGCCCTGGCAAACAGCTGGCTGTCCACTCTATCTATGCTTCTCATTAACTTACAGGCAGCAGAAAGTTCACACAATTAAAAATTGTATGAAAGGTTTAATTTTCTTCCACTCCCTGGAAGGAGCAATTATGGCTTCACCCTACCATGGCTTCTGAGTGTTAACAGTTACTTGACAACTTGTTTCTGTTATTTGCGATCATCAGCTCAGGAAAGTGAAGTCATGACTGGAAAATTATCTGATCATAAAAGTTGCTATTCCAGTAATACCTTCAGGAGAAACATGGAATGGGTGCAATTCAGAGCCAAGCTCCCTCTGCACTGTCCCAGTAAACACTCCCAGGGCAGGATTACCATGAGTAAGACAGGGAGTAAAAGTAAGGTTAGATACAGAGTAATGTTTCCATTAAGCACCACGGGACAGGAACAGCACACATCAGATGCAGAGCATCTCCACGTTGGCCCATTAACCACAGCTGACAACGGCTGACATTGATCAGAGAACAAACCTAGCAGGTTAGAAGCTAAACACACTCGGCTGGCAGGTCGAGCAGCATCAGAGAGAGAAAAAGAATGGATGACATTTTGATGGAAATTCTTCATCGGGACTGAGGAAAGAGGACAGGGATGGAGGGGTTCCCACATGGGATTGGCCAAGAAGGCAACACAGGGTCAGAGGAGTGAGATAGGGTTCCCACAAGGGATCGGACAACAAGGCGGGGGGATGCCGTATCAACCCTCCACCCCATTCTCTCTGTACTGCTCCTGTACTAACTTTGCCCAGTCCTGCTGAAGGGCTTTGGCTCGAAACATCGACCACTCCTCCTTTCCCGGAGATGCTGCTTGACCTGCTGAGTTCCTGCGGCTTCAGATTCCAGCAGCTGAGAGATGGAATGCAGAGTGAAGCAGGCTCATCAGCCTGCTGATAGCTAATTTTGGACAGGGCAGTAAAAATGTCTGCAATGAAGTCATCTTCCACCAGCAGAGGTAAGCTGTGGAACTGACAGTTTGGGGCGAAGAGAGACAGTTATGCCACACTGCCTTCTCCTAATTGATTTCTGCTGAACTAACAACCTAATCATCTGATGCAAACTCCTGCTCCTCTGTTATTTGGACAGTTACGGGGCTTTCACTCCATGTGTGAAAACACCTCTCCACATTATTGTAATTGATTTATAATAAATTGATAGACTATGTACAATAACAGATGGATTGGATTGTTATATTTAATTATCCTGTAAAAGAAAAATTTAAATCAATTCCAGGTAGAATAGAGAGGTTAGAGAGCAGATCGCAACCTCTAGTGCAACTGGCAGTGACGCACACCAGCTGTATTGTCCTGGACAGCACTGACCCCTTCCTTTTAGTCACTGTGTCCTGTGGGGATCTGAACACTAACACACTTGAACTCGCATGTACACAAGCATGCACATGCACTTCACTGCCATCTTTTTGGTGTTGTATACAGGAGCTGACATAGACACAGACCCAGTCCCAGCCAGATTTGAATCCTTCATTTAGTCAGTGTGAATTGTGAATGCATAGGATCCAACACAGAGACCAGAGCATACGGCACAGTAAAGATCCTGGGGATTTTGTGGACTTATCCGATCAGTCCCACTTCTAGTCTACCCATATTCCACGTCATCATTCTTGTACAATGCCCATCTCATTCCCTGTTGAAACCCTTGCTGACTGGCATTGATCCTTCCCGTCACCATGAAGAACATTCTTGAAGCAGCCCCTCACCACTGCTGCCCTGAAGCTCCACATGGGGAAGATTCCCACAACAGTGCCTACTTTTCTAACTGACTGCACTGGTTGTTGAACACACTGCAATCCCCTGAGAACGCCAGAGGACTGATCCACTTGCTCCTTGGTTTGCAGCTGAAAGCTCACGGGAACAGAGCTTCTCCAGAACAAAGGTGCAAGCTGGCATATTCGAGTCAAGAACAGCAACTCATCGAAACTAATCTGCTGGGAATCCTGACATCATCTGCTCAAATATCACATATCCAGACCCTTCATCCACGTTCAGGCCCAGAGCCACTAATCACCTTTTAGACAAGGCCAGCTGAGATTTTTAATGTTCGCAAACAGGGTGGCACATTTAATGTAGTGGTTAGCACAACACCGCGTTACGAACTAACTGACCCCCGTTAGTACTAACACAGGGAAGATTCACCAGACAGTGGTAAATTCATAATTATCATTTTTATTAAACTATTAACCACATAACACTTCTCACTTAACTCGAAACTTACTTAACTCTAACTTTAAAACCCCACTACGTGCGAATGTAATTGTAAAAATGTGTATGTGGATTAAAGTCCAAACTATTTCAGTTTAAACTCAAGTCTGAAAAGTTGGTTTTAAGGCCCAGTATTTTAAAGATGTGTTGAACTTGAAGGTCTATTAAATTGTTGCTCAGAAGTGATTATGAAACATCAAGTTCTTTTAAATTGTTGTTTAAAGCTGTAATGAAGTGTTTGTTAACACTGATTCAGTCCTTTGTCTGTTCCAACTCGCAAACCTTGTTGATTTTTTTCCCCAGGAAGAGATTTCTTCTTTAACTCTCACATTGGTGATCTTCAACTCCCTCTTAGCTTCTTAAGAGTTCTAGAGTTTCTTTCCATGATGTGGCTGCCTTCTAATAACAAAAAGAGACAATCAGAAGTGGTCTGGCTTACTTCAAAGCCATTTAGAACCACACCTCCTCCTTCTCCAGAGAATACTGTCAATCTTCTTTTCCTTCAGGTTTCTTCTTCTTGTGGGCTTCTGGGCTCAAGGTCCCTCTGCTTTCGGATATAATCATATGAAATGACATCACCAATGAGGTCAGTCTTAATTCCTGGAAAACATTATTGGAATTTTAAACAATTGCCAACCCCAGTTTCTTGTCAACGATAAGATCTTCTAAACTCTGGCTTGTAAACATCCCAACTTCCCTTTCAAAAGGTTCTGAGTTTCATTTCTCTTGTTCAAGAGGCCTTGATTGCTTTTAAGAAACACATCTGGTTCAATTAAGAACATTTCTTGTGCCATTATTCTTCTAAGCACTGTGACATCAAACTGACACATTACTCTGAGTGCAATGCTGTCTTTGCAAAGTTACTGTAACCCTGTTCCAAACCCACTACATTATTTAAGACATATTTATAAGAAATATAGCTTAACCTTAACCTAAATATTACCATTAGCACAGATCCATTACAGCGGTTACAGCGCCAGCGATCAGGTCCGGGGTTTGAATCCCACACTGTCTGTAAGGAGATTGTATGTTCTCCCTGTTTCTGCCTGGATTTTCTCCTGGCGCTCCGGTTTCCTCCCACTGTTCAAAATGTACTGGGGATGTAGGTTAATTGGGTGTAATTGGGCAGCACGGGCTCGTGGGCCGAAAGGTCCTATTACCGTGCTGGATATCTAAATTTTTTTTAAAACATGAGAACCTGGAAAACATTCCCTCGCCTCCGATCCCAGAGTCCCTGGGTAATGAGGAAGGGCCAGGCCAGCCTTGTGCTTCCACCCCAGTCCCCAGTCTAGTCATCAACCCCACCAACACTGAAACAGGGACATATTTTATAGGTGAAAATACGCAGACACATTGACACCCACATTCAGACTTTTTCACACAGATGCACAGCATACACAATGAGACACACTCACCAGCGCCCAAACACAGATGTATCAACATTTGCACGTATACACACAAATAAATTAACAGAAACACGCCCACTTGTAAAATCACATGAATTAAAGGATGGAGATGGTAATGTTTCAACCACTCAGCCAAGAGTGAACGTTTGGGATTCTCAACTCACACAATCAAGGTAGATCCATAGATTCTTTGACACAAGGGGTGTGAAGGAATATGGGTTAGTGCTGGAAAGTCATGCTGAGGTGGGAAATCAGCCACGACCTTACTAAATAATGGAGCAGATACAAGGGGCCAGATTGGTTCTATATAATGTCAATGTTATTTCAATATACCATATTTGACAGCATATAAGACCCACAGGCATATAAAACTCACCCCCCTCCATTTCAGCAGGGATTATTAAGAAATATTTTTAGTGTATTTACAGTTAAGTTGGCGAACAGGTTCCTCCTGCAAAACCCCTTGTAGATAATGTGTGTGTGTGTGTGTGTGTGTGTGTGTGTGTGTGTGTGTGTGTGTGTGTGTGTGTGTGTGTGTGTGTGTGTGTGTGTGTGTGTGTGTGTGTGTGTGTGTGTGCCCCTTTGCTCAGCTCAATGGAAACACTCTAGCAAAAAGGTTTGAGATAGCTGTGATAGTACAGATCTATCACCAATGTATATAGTGTATATAGTTACAGTATCTAGACTGTGCTTACAGCGATTGGCTGAGAGCTTAGCCATGCCTACTGTCTGGGCCTTAAAGGGTTGTGTCCCTAGCCAGGTCGGATCATTCTGGACTGGTCGGCCACCTGTGAAGAGCTCCTGTCTTTTGCTAATAAAAGCCTTGTTTTGGATCAACAAGTCTTTGATTCTTTCGACGAGCTCTACAATTTTATTAGCAAAAAGAAAAAAGATTTTTTTTGAAAGGGATGGAGCGTTTGACTTGGCCAGAAAAACTTGATATCAACCCACAGTCAGCTACAGCCTTCAAAGCCTTTAAGTTCTGGCTGCTGAACTTTGAAAACTTCCTGAGATTCATTCAGGTGGAGGAGGATAACCAGCGTCTAACAGCATTGCTGTCTATGGTGTCCTTGAGAGTCTATGAGAACATCCAGGATGAGACCACTTACACCGCAGCCATAAAGGTACTGAAAGAACTGTACGATCAACCGGTGAACAGAGTTCATGCCAGGCTCGTGCTTGTGTCGAGGAAGCAACAGCCCGGCGTGTCCAGCAGGGCATATTTACAAGTATTAAAGGCGTAGGGCAAGGACTGTAACTGTGTTGACAAAACTGCTGCCGAGATCACTAGCGACCTCATCCGGAATGCCTATGTGGCCGGGCTCCGATCGAACGAAGTGAGGCTGCGCTTGCTCGAGCAAGGCATAGAAAAACTAGAGGATGTGGCCCGGATTGCGATCGCAATGGAGGATGCAGCCTTAAAGTCCAACGAGTTCTCTAGGGACTGGACCCCTCGTTCTGATGTGAGTAGAGTGCCCTTCTACCCTACCACCCCCCGAGATACTGACGGCCTGTCGGCTGCTGCTACACTGCCCCCTGCAAACCCAAAATGTTATTTCTGCGGGAGGGACAAGCACAGCAGGTCCCAGTGCCCAGCAAGAAAAGCCAGGTACCAGAAGTGCCTTAAAAAAGGCCACTTTCAAAAAAATGTATTATGTCAACCTGGAAATTGGAAGATAATTTGAAAATACAACAATGGTATATAGAAATGAATAAATGTATTCCATTAGAAAAAATAACATATAGTTTAAGAAATAATATTGAAATATTCGAACAAGTATGGGAGCCTTACATTAAATACAATAGCGAAAACCTACCGGGGACAAACATTACCTAAGTTGATGGAAGGAGAAGGAAAGAAAAGAATGGACTCAGTAGAATTTCTGGTGTATTTTTGTTGAATGACAACATTGTCTGACTGGTTTAATGCAACCTAGATTGTATACCTAAAATGGATGAGAGGGGGTGGCTTGGGAGGAGGGAGGGGGGGGGGGAGAAAAAGTCACTGTATATGTGTGAAAAAGAAAAAGTGTATATCATGGCTAATGTGATTTATGGTGTGAAAAATAAAAAATTTAAAAAAAAAGGCCACTTTGCTGCAGTCTGTAGGTCTAAAATGGCTGCCAGCAAACACAGTGCCTCGTGTGAAGCCCAACCGCCACTATCCCATTCAAACTCTTCTTCCCCAGAGCTCTCATCCAATGAGAGCGAGGGCTCTCCTGCACGGCAACGCCTGACGTCACAGAGATGCCGAACCCGGAAGGGGCAGCCCACACGCACAACCAGGGTGTTGGCCCGCCTCTCGCCCCCGTGCGGAACACTCGACCCGGCCTCGATCCCGACTGTGGCAACCGCTACTGCTGCCCGCTCCCCGTCTACTGCTGCCTACGCTGCCGCCGATACGGCCACCATGACCGACTAGGGACCCGCCGCGGCCAATGCTACTGCTGCTGCTGCCCGATCCCCTGCTGCCGCCGCCTACACTGCCGCCGGTGCGGCCACCATGACCGACTGGGGACCCGCTGCGGCCAACCAGGTACTCACCCTAGCGTCCATCGCTGATGACCAACGGGGCCCGACCACCGCGTCCGACTACCTACCCACCGCCAACCACGAGCAACTACAAACCCCACTACTTACCTTTCATCCACCGACGCCACAACAACAGCAACACCCAGCATAGTAAGATAAAAAAACGACAAAATCGCCAGATGGAGAATCGAACTCTCCACCTTTAACTATGACATCCTTTACCGGCCTGGTAAGCTCAACAACCCGCCTGATGCGCTCTCCAGGGGGACGTGCGCCAGCATACAGATGGACAGACTACAGAAACTCCATGAAGCGCTCTGTCATCCAGGCGTCACTAGGTTTGCCAACTTTGTGAAGGCGCGCAACCTACCCTACACAGTCGAGGAGATCCGCTCCATGACCCGAGCCTGTTCGGTGTGCGCTGAATGCAAGCCCCACTTCTTCCGTCCGGATAACTCCCACGTTATCAAAGCCACCCGCCCCTTCCAGCGTCTTAGCATAGACTTTAAGGAGCCCCTACCGTCAACCAACCATAATAACTACATCCTTACGGCCATCGACGAGTACTCCCGCTTCCCGTTTGCTGTGCCCTGCCCAGACACCACCGCCACCTCAGTGATACAGGCCCTTCACAGTATTTTCGCCATTTTCGGGTACCCCAATTCCATCCACAGTGATAAGGAGTCCTCATTCATGAGCGCAGAGCTGCAACAGTACCTTCTGGAGTGTGGTATCGCTTCAAGCAGGACCACCAGCTATAACCCATGCGGTAACGGCCAGGTCAAGAGGGAGAATGCCACCATATGGAGAGCAGATACACCGGCTCTCCAGTCTAAAGGTCTCCCCACCTCTCACTGGCAGGAGGTTCTCACTAGTGCCTTACACT
This sequence comes from Narcine bancroftii, assembly GCF_036971445.1. NCBI lineage: Eukaryota > Metazoa > Chordata > Chondrichthyes > Torpediniformes > Narcinidae > Narcine > Narcine bancroftii. Next base: position 41,268,499 of record NC_091480.1, on the reverse strand, counting down.
CCATCTGCTCCCTCCTATGTACCGCAACAAATGCCACCCCCCCCCCACGAAAGGATGTTCCTTTTCCCGAGGAAATCCAAATCAGGAACCACTGTACCAGCATGGCTCACCGTCCCTGGTCCCGTCCTTTTGCGACGCCACGTCCAGCACTCAAAGAACGACCCCTTGGTCGACCGAGTGACTCTACTCCACGCGAACCCGCATTACGCCTACGTTGAGTTCCCAGACGGGCGGGAGGACACTGTTTCGGTGCGGGACCTAGCTCAGGATGCGGTAGACCCAGCAAACCCCCCAACCCAACCTTCCCCAACTCTTTATTCTCCAGGCCCCGTGCCGCAACAGAAAGACCAACAGCACCCCAACGACTCGGGCTACCCTGCCAACAAAACAATTGGGGAATTGAGCAAAGGAGCGGTCGCACCCGACGAGCCCGCTGGCAACACCACTCCAGCGACCCCAATCCCGGCACCACGGCGATCACGCCGGATGGTCAGACCCCCTAACCGCTACAGTCTTTAACCCACCCCTTCCTTTCATTCTCTCCCTCGTTTTTTTGGTTTTTTTTCCAGGGCCAGTTCTCCAAGAAGGGGTGAATGTGATAGTACAATGGCCGAGATGTGAAGCTGAATTTGTTGGTACATTGCTCACTAAAGCGCTTCATCATGTTGGGCTGAGACAGATAGACACCCATTCTTGCTTGTGGCCCACTGCCAGCCTCCTTGCACACGGCCAATATCAGCAACATGTCTTCCTGCCCGCCGAGGCTCAGGCCACTTCACCCCCCAACTATGAAAATGGTAATTGATTGACAGGTGCACCGTGACCCACAAGAGTGGGAGGGGGAGAAGCCAGTCACCAGGGCAACGGGCAGGGCTTAGGTCCACTGTTGTGGGGAGCAGACAATCAATCACTTGCTTTAGGGGAGTGCTGGGCCTCAATGATCCGGTTCCATACTCCACAGGCCGCTTGCTCACTGCCACTCACTCCTGCGTCTCATTCAATTTGCTCGGGGGTGGGGGGGGATATGCTCGCTTAACAAAGACTCAGTGTGGAGCCTAATCACCGATGCCCAACGCTCTCCTCAAAGCAAGCAATCGATCGTATCATCGGCATGTACTACAAACACAGCCCTAGTGCTGCTGGCGGGGACCACCGTGGTTGGCCTTCTCACCAGGGGAAGTGAGTGGTGGCAGCGGCTCTGGAAAGTACAGGCCACCCAAAGGAAGGTGGGCCACGAGGCTGTAGGTCAGCTTCCTGGAGAGCTGCAGCAACTCCATGAGTGTCTTGAAGCTGGGTGAGTAGCCAGTGACTTGCTCAATTTTAATGTCACATACAAGCCCCAGAGGATACTTTTGATCCAATTTTCCAATTTTTTGGAAAAAGTAGGTCTTATATGCTGTCAAATACAGTAATAGTTTCCATAACAATGCATAACTATACAATTGCATGTTACATTTTCTAAACATCAATTGTTAGTGTTAAAAAAAAACAGGCTAATTACATTTGTCAACCACACAGTAGCTCCAATTATACCCTACATTTGGGACACGATTATGTTGTTTACTGAAACTCCATTTTTGTGCTTTGACTTCTATCCTGGTTCTTTAAACACACTAAGACTTTCAGTTTCTCCCTTTTGAAGTCCCAGTCATCTCCTCTCATTCCCTGATTTTTTTCCAAAGCTGCCAGCTCTGCCATGACCATTTGCAGCCTTTCTTGTAACACTCTGTCTCAGCTGCATTGGGCTGTTAAGTCCATGGTGACACCTCTCAGCATCGACGGATCTCTGAACGTTCCTCCACACAAAACTGACCCTGCAGAGATTTGTATGGAGAGCACCCTCCCAGATGTTGTTGGTCTGGATTCATCCCCCAGCATTGAATTCTGAGATTTCCTGCTTCTGGCTTATTCTGCTTAATCCTTGAAGAAGGGCAAAGGCCCGAACCGTCAGCAACATATCTTTGACATTTTCTGGACTCTGAGTTCCTATTGTTTTACTACAGTAGTGCAGACATGCCCTTTAATGGTGCCAGCGTATTTTAAGATTAATGTGGTAAGGGGAGATACAAGAATCTGATAGCCGTTGGAAAGAAACTGTCCGGATGGTTTGGTCTCGAGGCTTCTGCACCTTCTGCCTGATGGTAGCAGGGAGAAGAGGTTGTAACCAGGGTGATTGAAGTCCTTTATGATGTTCTTGATGTCTTTAATATCCAACCCTATCTTGGCTATGTTCCCTACCTTCTGCAGGGAACTCGGATTACCAGACCTGGCTGTGATGAAACCAGTCAGTGTACTTTCCGCAGTACACCTGAAGAAGCTGGATAAAGAATTCCATGACAAGGGAGGAGTCACGCGATGGAGTAGTGGCCGGACGGTGAACTCCAGCCCTCTCCAGAAAAGTCGGGAAAAACAAGAGAAAACACAAAGGCACAGAAATAAAAGTTACAGAAAAGTGAGTATAAAGGTGGAAAGAAGATGGCGACAAAAAAAGAAAAGTCGAAAGCAACGGTAAGAAGAGAGGAAGAGAAGACAAAGGAGGAAAAAGGTGAAGGCCTTACCTGTCCGAAGAGGCCCGCTGCGGAGAGAGAAACCCGCTCCCTCAGGTCGGTAAATAATGGACTACAAAAATGGCTCGCAGAGCCGAGCAAAAGTGCGCAACCGCGCATGCGCGAAACTTCGCGCATGCGCGATGCGAATGAAAAAAAACACACTGACGGGAGGGGGGACCAGCTGGGGAGTCGATCTCCACAGCCGGCAACGACAGCTGCAGAACACCTGCAGCAAGAAGAGACCACAGAAGACAATAGAAACAAGATAGAAGAGAAGGAAAGGGCAACAAAGAAACAACAGATGGTCAACCCAGAGGAAGAAGAAGAGGAAGAGTATGGTGAAATAGAAGAAGAAAAGATAGGCAAGGTAAAGGATATACTTGCTCTTATTAAAGGATACATGGAGTCATTTAAAGAATGGCAAACACAGGAATTTAAGGATTTAAGAAAAAGAATAAACAACACAGAGGAGAAAATAATTAAAATGGAGATGACCTTAACAGAAATGGGAAAAAAAATGGACAAGATGGAAGAGCGGGCAGTAGCAGCAGAAATGGAGGTAGAAGACTTAAAAAAGAAATTGGAGAAATCTAATAAAAAAACTAAAGAGACACAAGAACTACTAGCTCAAAAAATAGATACAATGGAAAACCATAACAGAAGAAATAACATAAAGATAGTGGGCCTTAAGGAAGATGAAGAAGGCAAGAATATGAGGGAGTTTATAAAAGAGTGGATCCCTAAGACCCTAGGATGTCCAGAACTACAGCATGAAATGGAAATAGAAAGGGCACATAGAGTATTGGCCTCTAAACCACAACCACAACAAAAACCAAGATCTATTGTAGTAAAATTCCTAAGATATACTACAAGAGAAAAGGTACTGGAGAAGACAATGGAAAAAGTAAGAGAGGGCAACAAACCACTGGAGTATAAAGGGCAAAAAATCTTCATTTATCCAGATATAAGTTTTGAACTCCTAAAGAAGAGAAAAGAGTTCAATACAGCAAAGGCGATTTTATGGAAGAAAGGGTATAAATTTATACTAAAGCATCCAGCGGTATTGAAAATATTTATTCCAGGACAACAAAACAGACTATTCTCGGATCCAGAAGAAGCACGAAAATTTGCAGAACAATTACAAAAATAGACTGAGGGAGGAAGACGGGTAATGAGAGTTAAAATGATCACGACTGATATGTATGTGGGTAAAGACAAAAATAGACTGAGGGATGAAGACGGGTAATGAGAGTAAAAATGATCACGATTGATATGTATGCAGGTAAAGAGGTATAAGAGTGAATAGAGACAATGAGCATACATGAATGTATCTGTACTTAGAGGAAAATATAGATAGTATAGACAAGAATTAATAAGGGAAGGTAATGGAATAGAGAGAATAAGGAGGGAATTAAAAGAGGGACCTTTATGACATATGAAAAGTGAAATCTTTTCTGGGGGAGGCGGGGTGGGGGGAAATAGCGGTCACTGCAAAATCAGTTGACGCTTGCGAGTGGATTCGCAAATCCAAATGGAGAGGGGAGATGTGGTTGTCCGACAAGGGATAAAGGACAACTCAGGAGGGGAAGGGGAGATTGGGGATAAAGAAGATAGAAATAGGAGAATAAGGAAAATGTTAGATGTTGTAGGAATGTTGTCTTATAAAGAGTTGAAAATAAGAAAACAGAAATGGAAAAGGAGGAAAGGTAATGATGGAAAAACGGAAAGAGAAGATAAACAAAATATAAAAGGGCTACGCTGAACTATATGTCTTTAAATATTAATGGAATACATAACCAAATTAAAAGGAAGAAACTACCAAATTTAAATGAATAAATGTATTCCATTAGAAAAAATAACATATTGGTTAAGAAATAACATTGAAATATTCGAACAAGTATAGGAGCCTTACATTAAATACAATAGCGAAAACCTACCGGGGACAAACATTACCTAAGTTGATGGAAGGAGAAGGAAAGAAAAGAATGGACTCAGTAGAATTTCTGGTGTAATTTTGTTGAATGACAACATTGTCTGACTGGCTTAATGCAACCTAGATTGTATACCTAAAATGGATGAGAGGGGGGGGTGGGGGGGTGGTTTGGGAGGAAAGGGGGGGGGGGAGAAAAAGTCACTGTATATGTGTGAAAAGAAATAGTGTATATCATGGCTAATGTGATTTATGGTGTGAAAAAAAAAAAAAAAAAAAAGAATTCCATGACATGCCAAACATTTTTCAGACCTTTAGAAGATAGAAGCATTGGTGTGCCTTCTTCAAGATTATATCAATATCATTATGGTTGAGAATGGCAGGTTCCTTTCCCTTAAGGGCACTTGGACCTGAAGCCCAAACCCCAATCCAATGTGGACTGGGTTTTTTCCTAATATCATGGGTCCAAAGGTCCTCTACCCAAATACTTAACCCAACGTGACAAGAATATTCCCAAAGACTGAAGAAGTATGAGTAGGGAGAGCTGGTGAGAGAAATCTGAGGGAGGGAGAGTGCAAGGTGGGATATAGAGAAGATAAATGAAGGCATGGAGAGAGAGTACAGTTGGAGATGTACATGAAAAGACAAACTCAGGGATGAGTTCAATGAGTCGACGGTAGTTTTATTTAAAATCCCGCGACCATGGGGTCTGCACCCAAGATGGCGGCACCTCTGATCTGCAGCAGCCACGAGGGGTTACAGACTCCATGGGAGCGAAGGACTTGCACAGGGCACCAGAAAACGGGGAGACCATCCCCCCATCTGAGAAGGAGAAGCAGAGGAGATGGGATGGTGACCACGGCGGCGGATCAGTGAGGGGGCTCTGCGGTTGGAAGACCCTCGCATGCGGCGGGCTGCTGATGGCTCAAGGCGAAGAACTCATGGAGGGTGTGGGCTGCTAGAAACTGCTGTCTGTTGACTCACACTGAGCTGTGCACTGCTAAAGGCTGGCTTGAAACCGGATGAAGGGGCACCAAGTATCAGAGCCAGGATACGAGGGGGTGCCAAAGGCACTGAAGTGTTCCTGACCATGTCGGAGATTCGGATCTGGAGCTCGGGGTGCCACTGGTTTGGACCTGTGAGGCTGCTGAAGCACTGGAGGCTAATGCACGGACACTCGGTGACTCTGGGGTGGGGGGGGGGGGGGGGGTGGAATCTCTTTTGCTTCTCTCTCTCTGACTGTAAGATGCACTTCAGGCAATTTCTGCTGATGGCGAATCCATCTGCCTTACAGCAGGCAAAGCAATTCCGTGTAATATGACCCTGATGCACCATCAATTTCTTGAAAGACTATTGTTGAGAAACGAATAGGCTTTTATTCATTTTAAAAAATATTTTATTTTTGTTTTTATCAAAAAATATACATAGTAACATTTTAAATATACAATATATTAAACTTTTTCTCACATAAAATACAAAACAATCCCTCCTCTCCCTCCCTCTCCTCTTCCATACAAAGAGATCTGTTCACCAGAGCTTAAATACATTTTTAAGTATATAGAGTACAGTTCGGGAAACTACATAATAGTTACTTTTATACCCTTTTTTGTTCCTTTTTATTACTATATCTGGACCCCTTTAAGGTCCAGGTATGGCTGCCAGACCTTTACAAAAGTGTCATATTTATTCTTTAAGTTATATAATTTTTTTTCCCTGTAGGTAACAGGTGCTCATTTCTGCAGCCCATCGTGCTATAAGTAGAGGACAGTTGACTTCCAAGTGATCACTATACATTTTTTTGCTACTGCCAGTGCTACTTTTATGAATGAGATTTGATATTTGGTCAATATGTCACTTATTTCCATGAAATTACCTAATAGATAGAGCTCTGCGTTGCACATCAAAGCCACTCCCATTATCCTAGTTAATTTTTCTGCTATTTCTTGCCAAAATGGCCTCACTTTCATGCATGACCACGTGGTATGTACAAAAATTCCTGTCTCAGTTGCACACCTGAAACATCTCTGAGATTTTGGCTTTTGATCTGTGCAACTTTTGGGGGTGGGGTAAGATATAATTGGTGTAAAAAATTATACTGAACCAGTCCATATCTTGCATTTATAAATGATGTCCTGCTGTCCTTACACCAATCTGACCAGCTTCTTTCTGTAATCACCACACCCAAGTCTGATTCCCATCTTTCCCTTGACCTCTGCAATCCTGGATTTGAACTTTCACTCTAGAGAGCATGATACATTTTTGTTATAAAGTTGGATGTATTCCCCATCCAGACCATTCATTCACTTTCACTAATTTCAGGTGGGGTCAACAGTGGTCCCCATCTTTCTCTTAAGAACAATCTAAGCTGGAGAAAACAGACAGTCCCAATGGCCACTCCAAATTTGTGGTATAATTATTTAAAGGACACAAGTTCCTTCCATATTACAGTCCTTAATATCTTAAACCATGGTCATACCACAGATTTAATATTCTATTGTCCATGTTCATAGGCAATGACACATTTTTACACAAAGGTGGTTTTATTGATATCCCTACTTTTTTTTTCCCCTATACATTCATTAATTTCTTACGTTCTAACCATATGTATTAGAATGGGGTTATCCTTCTCTTTCTTTAGTGATTTGACACTCCATTTATAGATAAAGTCCTTTGCTTCCCCCTCCTCCATTGAGTACATTCCCATTTAAACCCAAGATGGGGGGTTGTCTTCAGTGCAGGAGGTTGCGAGAAATCTAACCTGTGCAACAAAGTTTTTTTTTTAAATCTGGGAGTCTAAGACCTCCCAGCCCATAGTCCTTTGTCAGTTTTTCCATAACAATTCTTGGTACCATATTATTCTATCGGAACTGTCTAATATAGTTTAGTAGTTTAAAAAACAGTTTTAGGCAACGGAATAGGGAGCAATTGAAAAAGGTATTGCAGCTTGGTTGGGAAGTCTCTCCATTTCTGTTGGTCTCTTTCTACCTTCCCAAGAAGAGGGACAATATTTAGTTTGTGCAGAATTTGCAAGTTATTGCCAGTTGCTATTCCAAGGTATTTTATTCCATCCGTTTACCATTTATTTACTTCCTCTTTGGTATCTTTCATATTCAAAATGTGTTAATGGGATTATCTCACTTTTATCTATATTTATTTTGTAGCCTTATATACTTCCATATTTTTCTAGTGTTACTTGTAATTTTTCCCAAAGATTTAGCCTGTTCTGATAGGTACAACAGCACATCATCGGTGGACATACTGATTTTGTGTTCTTCTTGCCCAACTTTGAAGCCCTTTAAATCCAGATCCCCTCTTATTATCTCTGCCAGTGGTTCAATTATTAAAATACAAAGTGCTGGGGTCAGGGGCTTCCTGGTCTACTTGATCTACTCAAGGGGAACACCACCAACATCTGATTATTTGTTATTATTTTAACATGGTTTGTGGTATAAAATTTTTATCCAATTTATAAATGTTTTGCCTAGACCAAATTTTTCATGTGTTTTAAATAAAAAGGGCCATTCCAAACAGTTGAATGCTTTTTCTGCATCTAGGGAGACTGTAATACTTGGATTTTGTTCAGATTTTACCATTTGTATTATATTAAATAATCTTTCTAGACTATTTAAGGAATGCCTTCCTTGAAGAAATCCTGCTTGGTCCATATGTATCAGTTGGGCAAGTATTGCCCTAACCTATGCTTCTACTAGTACCTTATAATCAGCATTTAACAGGGATATTGGTTTGTATGATGAAGGTTTTAGTGGGTCCCTACTTTTTTTGGTAACACTGTAATAATTGCAGTTGAGAATTATTTCAAGGGGGAGGGTCTGTGTTTCCATTTTTTGGTCCAGGACATCCATTAAAAGGGGCATTAATAATTATTTGAATTGTCTATAAAACTCAGGTGGAAATCCATTCTCTCCTGGTTTCAGCGCTTTCAGTGCTGTATATTTTCCTTCTTCTCATGGGGCATGGATGAAGTCATCGACCCAGGCAGTGGTTTCTTGGTCCAAGGAGCTCACCATGTGGAAATACTTTATGGAGTCCAATGTTATTTGTCTAATTTGGAACTGTGCCTCCGCTTGACTGAACCAAGTGCGGGGCCGCAGTGTCCAGAAGGTAGAAAGTTTTAATGCAACAGCGTTCACTGCTTCTGTATCCATGATGTTGGGTCCAAAATACCTTTTGGACCATTGGGGTCACCAATGTAGAAGCAGAGGGAGAGGGAAAAAAAACAGAAAGAAACAGGTCAGCAGAGCATTTCATCAGAAAAAGACAAAATAGGAGAGAGGAAGAGATCTAGGATGTGAATGAGAGAGAGGAAGTGATGCAGATGAGAGAGAACAAGGTGGGAGAGAAGGGTAGATAGAGGCAAAGATGTGAGGGAGGGGAAAACACAGCAAAAGTAAAGTGAGTGAGTGATGGAAAGAGAACGACAGAAGTGAGTAAAAAGAAGACACAAGAGATGAACAGAAAAAGGAAGTGAGAGAGGAAGACAGGAAATTTATTTATATTCCTGACAGCCGTGTCTTTTTTTAACAATGAAAGCCTTTCCTTGCAAGACCTACTGGTTGACAACCAATTGGCTGAACGGTCACTGTAGGACTGCGACAAGCGACTAGGAATCGGCTCCCATCCTTGGAAAAAAGGCAGATGTTTAATGAGAGCAGGCAACCCAATTCGACCTGTCAGATACAATATCCCTCCACCCACACACTGCCTACCAGTCTGTTCCCGGACGGCATTCGAGGGTGCAACAAGAGCTATCTGCTCCATGCGCCATCCTTCAATGGGTTCTTTCTGCTTACACTGCAGAGGAACATCCCAGCACTAAGTGCACAACTAGCACAGATTTACAGTAAATGGACACACAGTTTAAGCATCAGTGAAGCAGAATTAAAGTTGCATCTCCGGGAGGAGTCACGTGATGGAGTAGTGGCCGGACGGTGAACTCCAGCCCTCTCCAGAAAAGTCGGGAAAAACAAGAGAAAACACAAAGGCACAGAAATAAAAGTTACAGAAAAGTGAGTATAAAGGTGGAAAGAAGATGGCGACAAAAAAAGAAAAGTCGAAAGCAACGGTAAGAAGAGAGGAAGAGAAGACAAAGGAGGAAAAAGGTGAAGGCCTTACCTGTCCGAAGAGGCCCGCTGCGGAGAGAGAAACCCGCTCCCTCAGGTCGGTAAATAATGGACTACAAAAATGGCTCACAGAGCCGAGCAAAAGTGCGCAACCGCGCATGCGCGAAGTTTCGCGCATGCGCGATGCGAATGAAAAAAAACACACCGACGGGAGGGGGGACCAGCTGGGGAGTCGATCTCCACAGCCGGCAACGACAGCTGCAGAACACCTGCAGCAAGAAGAGACCACAGAAGACAATAGAAACAAGAAAGAAGAGGAGGAAAGGGCAACAAAGAAACAACAGATGGTCAACCCAGAGGAAGAAGAAGAGGAAGAGGAAGAGTATGGTGAAATAGAAGAAGAAAAGATAGGCAAGGTAAAGGATATACTTGCTCTTATTAAAGGATACATGGAGTCATTTAAAGAATGGCAAACACAGGAATTTAAGGATTTAAGAAAAAGAATAAACAACACAGAAGAGAAAATAATTAAAATGGAGATGACCTTAACAGAAATGGGAAAAAAAATGGACAAGATGGAAGAGCGGGCAGTAGCAGCAGAAATGGAGGTAGAAGACTTAAAAAAGAAATTGGAGAAATCTAATAAAAAAACTAAAGAGACACAAGAACTACTAGCTCAAAAAATAGATACAATGGAAAACCATAACAGAAGAAATAACATAAAGATAGTGGGCCTTAAGGAAGATGAAGAAGGCAAGAATATGAGGGAGTTTATAAAAGAGTGGATCCCTAAGACCCTAGGATGTCCAGAACTACAGCAAGAAATGGAAATAGAAAGGGCACATAGAGTATTGGCCTCTAAACCACAACCACAACAAAAACCAAGATCTATTGTAGTAAAATTCCTAAGATATACTACAAGAGAAAAGGTACTGGAGAAGACAATGGAAAAAGTAAGAGAGGGCAACAAACCACTGGAGTATAAAGGGCAAAAAATCTTCATTTATCCAGATATAAGTTTTGAACTCCTAAAGAAGAGAAAAGAGTTCAATACAGCAAAGGCGATTTTATGGAAGAAAGGGTATAAATTTATACTAAAGCATCCAGCGGTATTGAAAATATTTATTCCAGGACAACAAAACAGACTATTCTCGGATCCAGAAGAAGCACGAAAATTTGCAGAACAATTACAAAAATAGACTGAGGGAGGAAGACGGGTAATGAGAGTTAAAATGATCACGACTGATATGTATGTGGGTAAAGACAAAAATAGACTGAGGGATGAAGACGGGTAATGAGAGTAAAAATGATCACGATTGATATGTATGCAGGTAAAGAGGTATAAGAGTGAATAGAGACAATGAGCATACATGAATGTATCTGTACTTAGAGGAAAATATAGATAGTATAGACAAGAATTAATAAGGGAAGGTAATGGAATAGAGAGAAATAAGGAGGGAATTAAAAGAGGGACCTTTGTGACATATGAAAAGTGAAATCTTTTCTGGGGGAGGCGGGGTGGGGGGAAATAGCGGTCACTGCAAAATCAGTTGACGCTTGGGAGTGGATTCGCAAATCCAAATGGAGAGGGGAGATGTGGTTGTCCGACAAGGGATAAAGGACAACTCAGGAGGTGAAGGGGAGATTGGGGATAAATAAGATAGAAATAGGAGAATAAGGAAAATGTTAGATGTTGTAGGAATGTTGTCTTATAAAGAGTTGAAAATAAGAAAACAGAAATGGAAAAGGAGGAAAGGTAATGATGGAAAAACGGAAAGAGAAGATAAACAAAATATAAAAGGGCTACGCTGAACTATGTCTTTAAATATTAATGGAATACATAACCAAATTAAAAGGAAGAAACTACCAAATTTAAATGAATAAATGTATTCCATTAGAAAAAATAACATATTGGTTAAGAAATAATATTGAAATATTCGAACAAGTATAGGAGCCTTACATTAAATACAATAGCGAAAACCTACCGGGGACAAACATTACCTAAGTTGATGGAAGGAGAAGGAAAGAAAAGAATGGACTCAGTAGAATTTCTGGTGTAATTTTGATGAATGACAACATTGTCTGACTGGCTTAATGCAACCTAGATTGTATACCTAAAATGGATGAGAGGGGGGGGTGGGGGGGTGGTTTGGGAGGAAAGGGTGGGGGGGAGAAAAAGTCACTGTATATGTGTGAAAAAGAAATAGTGTATATCATGGCTAATGTGATTTATGGTGTGAAAAATAAAAAAATTAAAAAAAAAAAAAAAAAGTTGCATCTCCCCTGAAACAGCTATTCTCCCACTGATAAAATATTAAATATATCCAAGACATGGAATTATGCAGGAACTGGGACAGATGTGGCTAGGTACATTTAACAGCATGGATGTGGTGGGCCAAAAGGCCCTTTTTAGTGCTGCATAAGCATTTATCAATTTGCAGAGTGGATTTCTCTTTCACTGGTTATACCATTATTAAAGTCATCTGAAAGGCTGGTTCCATGGTAACTTCCATGGTAACTTGGCATGGTAACTTGGCACTAATGAATTGGCGCAGAGCTAACAACCTGTATCTGAACATTAAAAAAAAAACAAAAGAGGTGGTTATCGACTTTAGGAGGGCCTGGGGAGATCTCACTCCCCTGACCACTGACGGCTTTACCACTGAGATTGTCAAGAGTGTCAAGTTCATAGGAGTGCACCTGGTGGAGAATCTCATCTGGTCGCTTAACACAAGCCCCATAGCTAAGAAAGCCAAGCAGTGCCTCTACTTCCTGCCAAGGCTGAGGAAAGTTCATCTCCCACCCTCCATCCTCATTACATTCTACAGAGGATGTATTGAGAGCATCCTGTGCAACTGCATCACCACCTGGTTTGGAAGCTGTACTACCTCGGACCGTAAGACCCTGCAGAGGATAGTGAAGTCAGCGGAAAAGATCATTGACCTCTTCTTAACATGAAGGACATCTCGATGCGGGTGGAAAGCAACAAACATTGTAAAAGACTCCACACATCCAGCATGTAAACTGTTCTCCCTTCTGCCATCTGGCAGGAGGCACCGTAGCTCTCAGGCCCTTACATCCAGAGTGGGAAACAGCTTTGTCCCCCAAGCCATCAGACTCCTGACCATTATTTATTTATTTTTTTGAGTAGGTTTATATAGGTCAGCACAAAATTGTGGGCTGAAGGGCCTATACTGTGCTGGAATGTTTAAAATTTAAACTTAGACACACAGCACAGTAACAGGACATTTCAGCCCCACAAGTCTGTGCTGCCCAATTTACACCCAATTAACCTACAACCCTGGTATGTTTCAAATGATGGGAGGAATCTGGAGACCCCAGGGAAAACCCACGCAGACACGGGGAGAACATGAAAACTCCTTACAGACAGCGCGGGATATATTTAATATTTTATCAGTGGGAGAATAGCTGTTTCAGGGGAGATGCAATTTTAATTCTGCTTCACTGATGCTTAAATTGTGTGTCCATTTACTGTAAATCTGTGCTAGTTGTGCACTTAGTGCTGGGATGTTCCTCTGCAGTGTAAGCAGAAAGAACCCATTGAAGGATGGCGCATGGAGCAGATAGCTCTTGTTGCACCCTTGAATGCCGTCCGACAGTACAAATGTGGATAGTGTGGCATGGACTTTCAGTGTATATGTCTTAGCACCTTAATATTTTAAGGTGTTAACTGCTTTCCTATCACGTGCTCCCTGATCCTGGAGAAACGCTATCTCGTCTTTACCACGTGAGCATGGTGACGACATGATGAAAGTCAATGGGATAAATCCTTGAAAAGAATATAGACCATTACAGCACAGGATTAGACCCTTCAGTCCATGAATGGACTGCCCAAGTTACTAATTCTCTTTTGCCTGCATATGATTAAACACCTCCCCTATCCATGTGCCGACAAACTTCTTAAACACCACCATTGTATTTGCTTCCACTTCCATCCCCAAAAGCCTGTTGCAGGCACCTTGAACTGTGCAAAAACTTGCCCACTTATCTCCTTTAAACTCTCCACCCATCTCACCATCAATGCACGTCCTTTGACATTTTTACCCTGGGAAAATTATTCAGCCTGTCTACCCTATCTATGCCTCGAACAGCACAAAAGGGCTGTCTTCACCCTTGTCATCTTTTCTTGCACTCGGATCACTGTGAATAGTTTTTATCTACCTATTGCCAATTCACTATTATAGCTTTTCTTTTCGAGTTCCTATTTGGCTGCAGCACGTCATCGCTTCATAGAACACAACTAGGGCGGCCGGTTGGCGTAGTGGTTAGTGCAATGCCTTTGCAGCGCCGGCAGTCAGGACCGGGGTTTGAATCCCGCGCTGTCTGAAAGGAGTTTTCATGTTCTCCCTGCGTCTGTGTGGGTTTTCCCTGGGGTCTCCAGATTCCTCCCATCATTTGAAACATACCAGGGTTGTAGGTTAATTGGGTGTAAATTGGGCAGCACAGACTTGTGGGGCTGAAATGTCCTGTTACTGTGCTGTGTGTCTAAATTTAAATTTTAAACATTCCAGCACAGTATAGGCCCTTCAGCCCACAATGTTGTGCTGACCTATATAAACCTACTCAAAAAAATTAAACTTTCCCGGCCTCTCATCCATAATTTATCGTCCATCCACATGCCCATCTAAGACTCATTTAAATAACCCTATTTATCCAGCCTCCTCCACCACCCCGACAATGCATTCCAGGCATCCACAACTCATGTGGAAAAAAACTTACCCCTGAACTTTCCTCCCCTCATTTTAGACTTTATATCCTGTGTGGTTTGCTGCACTCAGCCTGGGATAAAGCTGTCCATCCTATCTCTGCCTCTAATAATTTTGGAGACAATTATTAAGTCACCTCTCATCCTTCTTCACTCCAAAGAGTAAAGCCCCAGCTCTCCTGACCTCGCCTCAGAGGACACGTTCTCGAATCCAGGCAACAGAACAGGAAATCTCTTCTACACCCTCACTTTTGCTTCCCCATTCTTCCTGCAATGAGATGACCAGAACTGAACACAATATTTCGAGAGTAAGACAGGACAGTCTGCAGACACCGTGACTGAAATAAAAACACGACACTGGTCAAACACAATATTAGGTGTTTTCCTCTAATTGACTGGTGGCCTTGGTTCGTCAGTGCACGAGGCCATGGACAGACATGTTGGCACAGGAGTGAGGTGCATCCAGTCTCTCCCAGTCGGCATCCAGTCTCAGTCGGCACCCAGTCTCTCCCAGTCGGCATCCAGTCTCTCCCAGTCGGCATCCAGTCTCTCCCAGTCGGCATCCCGCCTCTCCCAGTCAGCATCCAGTCTCTCCCAGTCGGCATCCAGTCTCTCCCAGTCGGCATTCCGCTTCTCCCAGTCGGCATCCTGCCTCTCCCAGTCTGCACCCCGCCTCTCCCAGTCGGCGTCCAGTCTCTCGCAGTCGGCATCCCACCTCTCCCAGTCAGCATGCAGTCTCTCCCAGTCGGCATCCCGCCTCTCCCAGTCTGCACCCTGTCTCTCCCAGTCTGCACCCCATCTCTCCCATGTAGAGAAGCCCACAAAGGGAATAGCAGTTGCAGTAGATGACCCCTGCAGATTCACATGAAGTGTTGCTTCACTTGGAAGGACTGTTTGAATCCCCAAATGTTGGTGAGGGAGGAGGTGTGGGCACTTCCTGTGGATGCAGGGGTAGGTGCCAGGAGGTCAATTGGTGGGAAGCGATGTGAAGGTGATAGACATGGAGGGAGCAGTCCCTGCGGAAAGTGGAAAGGGGAAGAAGTGTCTCATAATGAGATCATGTTGCAGGTGACGGAAATTAAGGAGGAAAATGTGTTGGATGCAGAGGCTGGTGGGGTGGTGGGTGAGGACAAGGGGAATCCTATTTTTGTTGTGTATGGGGGCAGAGGGGGCCTTGGCATCTTCCCTTGCATCCACCACACCTCCTCCCTCATCACCATTATGGATATTTACAGCAGAGGTAAATAGATTTTTGATCAGGAAAGGTATCCAAGGTTACGGGGAAGTATAGGTTGAAAAGAATAATAAGTCAGCCCTGATGCGATTGGGGGTGGACTCAGTGGGCCAAATACCACTCCTGTGTCTTATGGTCTGCTCATACAACACATTGGACCCTTCATGGAGAGGGAGCAACAGCCAACAAATTCTCTTCAGAGATGTCCTCACGTTAGGGACTAATGTTTTCCACTCTTCTACCTGTGCTATTGTGTGAAGAACTGAGTCTGAACACTATCAGCCATTTAAATTTTTTTAAATTTAGACAGACAGCATGGTAACAGGCCATTTTGGCCCCCAGCCCCTGGCACGCCAATTACACTCAATTAACCTACAATCCCCGCTACGTTTTGAAGGGTGGGAGGAAACTGGAGCCCCCCGGGAAAACCCACACAGACACGGGGAGAATTTACAAACTCCTTACAGACAGTGTGGAATTTGAACCCCAGTCCCAATCGCTGGCGCTGTAAAGGATAACTGCCACGGTAACTGTGCTGGCCACAGGTGTGGTGACTTCTCCCACAGATGTGGTGACTATCCCCTGGGGCTTGGGCCTACTTGGTTCGGCTGGGAGTCAGAGGAGGAGTTTGGAGAGAGTCGGGCTGTGAGTCAGAGGAGGAGGAGCTTGCTGAAAGTGACGGGGTTAATTGGTCAAGGGGCCAATAAAAAGAGTGAAAGGGGAGGGAGCGGCCAGCGAGGAGCGGCTCAATGAGAGAGTGGAGAAGTGATGGAGTGAGACTTCCTGGCTTTGGCTTATCAGGCTTCAGCGAAAGCAGGCAAGGAGACAAGGTAAGCTGAGTTATTTGCCTTCATATTCAGAGTCATGCCAATGGGGTTAGTGCTCTGTACTGGGTGTCAGATGTGGGAACAATGGGTGACCTCCACCCTCCCAAATGGCCACATCTGCACCAGATGTACAGAGATGCAGTTAGTTGCAGATTGATGACCTGCAGCTTGTAAGGGAGAGTGAGGAGTTAATCGACTCAACTTTCAGGGCGATAAATACTCCAGAATCCGTGTCAGGTAAGTGGGAAACTGTCAGGGGGGGAAAGAAAAAAGCAAGAAAAACAGAGAGCACACCAGTGACTATCCCACTCAGCAACAATTATGTTGTGTTGGATTCTGCTGAGGGAAATGACCGGACAGAAGATGGCCACGGGCACCAGGTCAATGGCAATGAGCCTGGCAGAGTAGTGCAAAAGAAAAGGAAAAGGAGAAATGCAGTAGTTATTGGGGACTCCATTGTCAGGGGTACAGACAGGAGGTTTTGTGAGCCAGATAAGTATACCCGCATGTTGTGCTGCCTCCCTGGTGCAAGGGTACGAGATATCATAAATCAGGTCCAAAATATTCTGAGAGGAGACGGAGAGCAGCCTGATGTCTTGGTACATGTGGGTACAAACGACATTGACAAGAAAAGGGAGGAGGTAATGAAAAGGGATTACAGCGAGCTGGGACGAAAGCTGAAAGACAGGAATGCTAGGGTGGTGATCTCGGGATTACTACCTGTTCCAAATGCAAGTGATGAAAAGAATGTCTTCTTCTTTGGCTTGGCTTCGCGGACGAAGATTTATGGAGGGGGTAAAAAGTGCACGTCAGCTGCAGGCTCGTTTGTGGCTGACAAGTCCGATGCGGGACAGGCAGACACGATTGCAGCGGTTGCAAGGGAAAATTGGTTGGTTGGGGTTGGGTGTTGGGTTTTTCCTCCTTTGCCTTTTGTCAGTGAGGTGGGCTCTGCGGTCTTCTTCAAAGGAGGTTGCTGCCCGCCAAACTGTGAGGCGCCAAGATGCACGGTTTGAGGCGTTATCAGCCCACTGGCGGTGGTCAATGTGGCAGGCACCAAGAGATTTCTTTAGGCAGTCCTTGTACCTTTTCTTTGGTGCACCTCTGTCACGGTGGCCAGTGGAGAGCTCGCCATATAACACGATCTTGGGAAGGTGATGGTCCTCCATTCAGGAGACGTGACCCATCCAGCGCAGCTGGATCTTCAGCAGCGTGGACTCGATGCTGTCGACCTGTAAGGATAAGGAAAATGAACGTGTGGCTGAGGTGCTGGTGTACAAGGCAAGGATTTGGCTTCTTGGATCATTGGGATCTCTTTTGGGGAAGGCATGATCTTTACAAGAGGGACGGGTTGCACCAAAATCCAAAAGGTGTCAACATTTTGGCAAGTATGTTTGGTACAGCAGTGGGGCAAGGTTTAAACTAATTTGGCTGGGGTATGGGAACCAGAGTGATAGGGAAAAGGGTAGGGAAGATAAAGTAATGGCCAGGAAAAGTAAAATAGGAAAAGTAATATTGGGAGGAGAAAGTAAAAAATCAGATGGTGCAGTGAGTTTTTGGGTCAACGATAGTATTAAGAAAATTACAAAGAAAAATTGTGGGCAGAAAAATCAAAAGAAAAGGTTACAGAAGTCACTAGAAATTAAAAGGACAAAGAGCATAAGGACACTTTATCTGAATGCCCGCAGTATTAGAAATAAGGTTAGTGAACTTGAGGCGCAAATCGGTACCCATGCCTATGATTTGGTAGCCATCATGGAAACATGGCTACAAGGTGACCCTAAATGGGAATTAAACTTTCAAGGGTATCAGGTGATGCAAAGAGATAGACAGGATGGTAAGGGAGGTGGAGTTGCACTCTTAATCAAAGATGAGCTCCAGGCAGTAGTGAGGAATGATATAAGATCTAAAGAGCATAATGTTGAGTCCATTTGGGTAGAGATAAAGAATAACAAAGGGAAAAAAATTATTGGTGGGTGTTATCTATCGCCCACCAAATAACAATTGTTTAGTGGCACAGGAAATAAATAGAGAGATAAGCGAGGCATGTAATAATGATACGGCAGTAGTCATAAGGGACTTTAACTTCCACATAGATTGGGAAAATCAAGTTGGTCATGGGAGTCTGGAAGAGGACTTCATAGAATGCATCTGTGATAGCTTTCTTGCTCTCCTGGATCTAGTGTTGTGCAATGAGATAGGTAGAGTAAATGATGTAATAGTCAGAGACCATCTGGGAAATAGCGATCATAGTATGATTGAATTTCTCATTCAGATGGAAGGGGAAATAGTTAGATCTAAAACTAATATATTATGCTTAAACATGGGTGACTACCATAGGATGAAGGAGGAATTGGGCAGAGTGGACTGGGAGCACAAGCTAATTGATGAAACAGTTGAGGAACAGTGGAAGATTTTCAAAGAAATATTTTGTAATGCTCAACAAAAATATATTCTGGTCAGGAAAAATGGCAGCAAGAGAGGGAAAAATCAACCGTGGTTAACAAAGGAAATAAAGGAGAGTATAAAATTGAAGGCGCAGCTGTACAAAGCTGCAAAGAGTAGTGGGAAACTGGAAGATTGGGAAAACTTTAAGAGACCACAAAGGGTTACAAAGCGGGTAATAAGAAATGGGAAAAAGGATTATGAAAGTAAACTGGCACAAAATATAAAAACAGAAAGCAAAAAATTTTATAAATATATAAAACGGAAGAGGGTGGCCAGAGTTAACATAGGACCCTTGGAGGATGAGAAAGGAAAACTGGTAGCAAAAAATGAGGAAATGGCCGAGGCATTGAACAAATATTTTGTGTCAGTCTTCATGGTGGAAGACACGTCCAGCATGCCCAAGTGCAGAGTTAAGGATGCGAATGTTGGGGAGGGCCTTGATAAAATAGTTGTACAAAGGAAGTAGTGATGGAGAAACTAATGGGACTAAAGCCAGACAAATCACCTGGTCCTGATGACATGCATCTACGGGTTCTGAAGGAAATGGCAGAAGTTATAGTTGATGCATTGGTGGTCATATACCAAAATTCCTTGGATTCTGGGCAAGTCCCGGCAGACTGGAAGACAGCAAATGTCACGCCCCTTTTTAAGAAGGGATGTAGGCAGAAGACTGGAAATTATCGGACAATTAGCTTGATGTCTGTAGTTGGAAAAATGCTTGAAGTCGTCATTAAAGATGAAATAGTGAAACTTTTGGAACGTAAGGGTTCAATCAGGCAGACACAGCATGGTTTTAGAAAGGGAACATCTTGTTTGACAAACTTGTTAGGATTCTTTGAGGATATAATGGGTGCGGTGGATAGAGGGGAACAGGTTGATGTTGTATATTTGGATTTCCAGAAAGCATTTGATAAGGTTCCGCACAAGAAACTTATCAGTAAGTTACAGGAAAGTGGAGTCTGGGGAAGTATATTGGCCTGGATTGAAAATTGGTTGTCTGACAGGAGGCAGAGAGTCGGGATAAATGGGAGTTTTTTCAGGTTGGCAGAGAGTGGTAAGTGGGGTGCCGCAGGGGTCAGTGTTAGGCCCACAACTGTTCATCATTTACATTGATGACTTGGAGGAGGGGACAAAATGTGGTGTAGCCAAGTTTGCGGATGACACCAAATTGAGTGGAAGAGCAAATTGTAATGAGGATGTGGAGAGTCTGCAGAGGGATATAGTTAAGCTGGATGAGTGGGCAAAGGTCTGGCAGATGGAGTACAATGTTAGTAAGTGTGAGGTTATCCACTTTGGCAAGAAAAATAAAAGAGCTGAATATTATTTAAAGGGTGAAAAACTACAGCATGCTGTGGTGCAGAGGGACTTGGGAGTGCTTGTGCATGAATCACAAAAAGTTAGGTTGCAGGTGCAGCAGGTTATTAAGAAGGCAAATGAATGTTGGCCTTCATCGCTAGAGGAATTGAATTCAGGAGTAGGGAGGTAAAGTTGCAACTGTATAAGGTACTGGTGAGACCGCACCTGGAGTACTGTGTCCAGTTCTGGTCTCCATATTTGAGGAAGGATAAACTGGCTTTGGAGACGGTCCAGAGGAGGTTTATTAGGTTGATCCCTGGGATCCCTTATGATGAAAGATTAAATCGTCTAGGATTGTATTCGCTCGAGTTCAGAAGAATGAGAGGAGATCTTATAGAAACATATAGGATTATGAAGGGTATGGATAGGATAGATGTAGGAAGGTTTTTGAGCTGGCCGGGGAAACTAAAATGAGAGGATACAGTCTCAAGATTTGGGGGAGTAGATTTTGGACAGAGATGAGGAAAAATAGTTTTTCCCAGAGAATGGTGAATGTTTGGAATTCTCTAACCAGGAAAGTGGTTGAGGCTGCTTCATTAAACATTTTTAAAATTCGGTTAGATAAATTTTTACATGATAGAGGAATTAGGGGATATGGGGAGAAGGCAGGTGGAGTTAGGTCATAAATTAGATCAGCCATGATCGTATTGAATGGCGGAGCAGGCTCGATGGGCTATTTTTGGCCTACTCCTGTTCCTACTTCCTAGGTTCCTATGTTCCTAAACACTGAACCAGGGCTCAAATCTGCAACTGTGATGGAACACTTTCAGGATTTACAATGACTCACTAAGCTGGCCCGCCTGACATCACTTCAATCATCTAAATCTGCCTGTGCAGGGAATTGTATCCAGACCATTTGAAATGGCAGATCTGAACATAGCTTTTAAAAGCTTAAAGTCTGGAAAGAAAGAGTCCAATGTACCTTTTGCTAGGATGGCTACAGATGACAGTAACATGGTTAATCTCACGCTTCATAGCAAATAGAGTAGCATCCATCCCATCTAAAATCATCTCTCCAAAAAATTCAAGGAGTATTTCCCTCTTAACTCTAATCCAGAGATAGGAAAGTGATGGGTTTGTGATCCACGTTGCTACATTTAGTGGGCAACTCCCTGCATTTATCAAATGTTCAGAGCCTGAAGGTAAAAATTCAAACTGATTTATTTGGCTACTTTCCAGATTAAAGATCCAGAACTCAGTCAAATCCTTATTGCCATTCCAGTCGACTGACCTTTGTGAGAGTGGATCTTCAGTGATTACTGGAAGCCAAGCAGAAAACTGCTGGAGTCACTCGGCAGGTCCAGGCAGCAACCCTGGAACAAGAAACCGGGTTAGCGTGTCAGATTGGACACACTGTTCAATTGGAGAGAAGGTGGGGCAGAGAAGAGAAAAAAATAACAGGACTCTCTCAGACAGAAAGAGATCAATGTGCCTATTACAAATGGATGGTGCACTTTTTTCTGTGCTTTGCGGTGTCAATGGCAGAGCTATGGACACGTCGAGCAGACCAGGCTGTACAAAGAGAGAGAGAGTGAGAAAATGGAATAGCATCACAGACAGAAATCTGGCAACTTCGAAACAGACAGAAAGAACAAATGACCTAAAGTTAGAAAACTCGATATTGAATCCAAAGGGCTGCATTGTACCCAAATGGCAGACAAGGTGGCGTTCCCCTAGATCAGACAGTCGCAACCTTTTTTTAAAGCTATGGCCCCTTCGGACTCTGCACAAAGTTTATGGCCCCCCTTCCCAGTGAAGCAGTCATTTAGTTGGCTTTTTCCATATATCTCTTCTACTATGTAAAAAATATATAAATTTTTCATGATTTCAGTCTGTGCACCACCCGCCCACCCCCCCCCCCCCCACTAAATGTGCTCTATCCCCCATTGAGAATGGCTGCTCTAGATTGTATGGAAAATCATTGCATCAGTGCTGGAGGCCACAAAGAAGTCAGCGGAGATTGATTCAAACGGTAGGAGCAACCTTGAGCTTCTGCTGACTACTGCTGTTTTAATTCTCTCTCCCACAGCTACATTGTCCCCTGGCCCCTCAGCTCTTGCACTTCTTCTGGATCAGTATCCTTTATTCTCTATTGCCTCTCCTCATGCCTCCTCCCAAAAATGCATCACCTTGCATTTCACTTTATCCCCCCTATGTAGCTGCCCATCCACCAGCCGAGACATGGCTCACTATTATCCCCGGGACTCGGTCCTCTTCGCAGCTTACAGCATTGTCATCCACAAATGTAGAAACTGTGCCTTGCATCCCCTAGTCTAGGTCATTAATGGATCAAGGAATGGCCCCAACACCAATCCTTGGGAATCTCCACCATTCACCCCCCCCCCTTACTTTAAACAGCAACCATTCCTAATGGCCTGTTACTGAGCCAACTTCATACCCATGTTTTTTCTCCAACATGCTTCAACTTTGCAGCTTAGCCTGTTATGGATCGCATCAAAAGGCTTCGGGATGGCCAGGTAGAAGCCATTCAACATCCTTACCAATTCTATTTGTTCTCTCATCCAAATATTCTGTCAAATCGCCTGAAATGAAATAAATCTGTGCTGGTGTAGCCACTGATGTCGCGGGGGTGGGGTGGAGGTGGTGGGGGGGGGTAACTTGAGCGGAGAGAGCAACGAGTCGCAGTTGAAAATTCCAACAAAGCTCTTATATAAGCGTCTATAATCACTGCAGGGTCTCCAGCCTCCTATGTCTTTGGATACCATATGCAACGGTGGCACCCATGGGCTCTCTGACCTGCGTATAATGCCTAACTCCTCCATTTTAGCAAACTCCTGCTTCGCAGGGTCCAACTTTTCAGACGGCAGCCGATGGGCTCTGGCATATACAGGTGGTGCTTGGGTCAAAATATTGTGGCTTACACCATGTTTCACAGGAGCAGTGGGGGGCATGGCAAGATGGCGTAGAGTCTAGACATGTAATCTCGACCTCTCTGACCAGACTTTTAAGAACCCGTTTTTAACTCTTTGTTTTCAAGTTTAAATTTTTTTAAACTTAGTTTAAAGTATCAAGGAACTGTTATGGCCATTAATGGTAAAAAGATTAAACCTCAAGTGCAGAAGAAACTACATTTTCGGAGTGCTGAAGATTTAGGACCTAAACAGCCTGCTACTGTTTCAGGTTTACTTTTTTCCATGCCTAAGCCACAAAGATTGCCTGTGGGAGCTGAAAAAAATGACTACTACTCACCAGGAGAAGGAGATCGCTAGAATTACCCGTTCTCAGGAGGAAGGTGCGTGTGCCCCCGAAGTGGATCCTGATTCTGGCAGCCTGCTGACTTTAATGGAGGGAGCACGCAAGAAGACGACTCCATTGCTTGAAATGCCTCAAGAAGTACTCCAATCTGAATATCTTGATCTCTTCCATGAGTTTTTGAAACAACAACGGGTTGTGGGGGGAGACCAGCGTCGACCTCCTGAGGAAGTCGGGGCGCCGTCTCTGGGAGTCCAGACCCGTAGTAAAACTGTTAAACTGCCTGTTGTTGAGATGCAACAGGAGCTGCAGTTACCTGGTTCTGCCACTACATTAGAGAAAGCAGGGCTGAGCTTTTCTGACTTACAATGTAAACAGTTAAACGCTATCATTCAACCTATGTTGAATGAAATTACTCAAAAGCTCAGTTTAGACCTGAATACAGTTAAAATACGTGTGGAAGCATCTTGTGAAGATTTTAAAAAATTTCAGGCTGCTTTTTTGGAATGTCAACCACAAGTGGCTTCTAATACAGAAAAAGTGTTGGAGGTGGAAAAATTGCGAGAACGTGAGAAGGAGTTAGAGAAGAAAGTAGATTATTTGGAGAATCAAAGTAGAAGGAATAATGTGAAGATTGTTGGTTTGCCAGAAGGTATGGAAGAACAAGATCCTCTTCGTTTTTTTACCAAATGGATTCCACAAATACTGGGGCAGGAATTTTTCTCTGGAGGTCTGGTATTGGAAAGAGCTCATAGAGCCTTAAGAAGAAGACCTCTACCTGGTCAACCATCGAGACCCGTGATAATTCGATGTTTGAATTATTTGGACAGAGAAATTATATTTCATTTAGCAGTGCAAAACGCGAGACAACGACAAGCTCCGTTAATGATTCAGAATAGTAGAGTTTTTTTCTATCCTGATTTGAGTCAAGAGGTTATTCAGCGTCGGCATCGATTTAATATAGTTAAAGAAGTTTTGTGGCATAAAGGCTATAAGTCTACTTTTCGCTATCTGGCAGTGTTGAAGGTGTTTTGTGGAGACTTTCAATCTCAGTTTTTTGAGAATGAGCGTGAAGCAATGATTTTTGCTGATTCGTTGCCAGATGTAAGAGGACAAAGACTTAGCCCACCATTGTCTCCTAAAGAAAAATCTGGTTGTTCTGGAAATGGAAGAAATGGTAAAAATGGGAGAAATGGGAATGGAAAGAGTCCCATTCCTCTTGAAATGGGGTCGCCGAGTTTGGAATCTCTTGGATGAATAGAAGAACTTTCTTATTCTTACTTTATTTTTATGTCATTATGATATTTTGTTGTCATTCTTTGTTTGGCTGGGGAGGAAGAGATTTGCTCTATGTTCTATTAGTCATCAGCCACTGGTGGGTGATCTACACCCAAGTTTTGTTTGGGGATTACTACCTCTTGGTAGTTTTCTTTTGGGGTTTTTTTTTGCTTAATTTTAAAAAATTGTTTTAATTTTATTTTATTTATTTTCTAATTTGTGGTTTATTTTTCTCCTATTGGAGGGCCTATTTATGTTGATTTGAATCTTTATATATCGATATTATTAGTTTTTAGTAATATTAGTGGATATGTCAAAGTTGAAGTTTGCTACTTTTAATGTTTGAGGTTTAAATAGTCCGATTAAGCGTAAGCGTATTTTGGCGTATATTAAGAAAATGAAAATTGATGTCGCTTTTTTTACAAGAAACACATATGAATGTCAAAGAAAGTATGAAATTGAAGAGGGATTGGGTAGAACATATATATTCTTCTTCATTTAATTCCAGGGCTAAAGGTGAGGCAATTTTGATGCATAATAATTTATCTTTTGAATTACAATCAATGGAGGAAAAGGCAGGATGTATTCATAAATTAAATTGTAAGATTTTTAGTGAATTTTGGACTTTACTTAATATTTATGCCCCAAATGAAGATGATGAAACATTTATTTCGGATGCATTTCTATATCTGGGTCAGGCTAATGAGAATGTTTTAGTTGGTGGTGATTTTAATTGTGTTTTGGAACCTTTATTGGATAAGTCTCCGAAGAAAGTTAAGAAATCTAAAATGGCAGTTCAGGTTCAAGCTTTGATGAAAGATCTCAATTTAGTGGATATTTGGAGACATCTTAACCCGACAAAAATGGATTTCTCCTTTTATTCAGCTAGACATGAATCGTTTTCAAGGATTGACTTTTTTTAGTATCAGCACATCTACAGGGGAAATACAACAAGCGGAATATAAAAGTATGGTGATTATACTTTACATATATAACTTCTGAAAAAGTTCGTGGCTTATCGTTGGAGGTTGTGCATTGTGCAGGGAGGTGGGACTAGAAAGGGGTGTTTGGTTCGGTGCGGACTAGAAGGGCCTAATGGCCTGTTTCCGAGCTGTAATTGTTATGTTATGTTATGTTAATATAATGCAGTTAAAAAATGCAGAATTTATTAATTTTTTGAAAGAACAAATTAATTTTTTTTAAAGAAAATTCTAATTCTGTTCAAAGTAAATTTGTAGTATAGGATGCTATGAAAGCTTATTTGAGAGGACAAATAATTAGTTATACTTCTAAAATAAAAAAGAATTGATTAAATCAGAGTCTTGAGTTAGAGAAATGGATTAGTGAGTTAGAAAAGGAATTTCAGAGAGACGTTACAGAAGATCAGAAAATAGAATTGTCCAGGTTGAAATTGGAATATAATACTTTGCAATCTTATCAATTTGAGTGTATGATTAATAGGAGTAAACAACGATATTATGAATGGGGAGAGAAAGCACATAAGGTATTGGCATGGCAATTAAAGAAACAACAGGTTTCGAGGACTATTAATGCTGTTAGACGGAATTTGTTTATTATGTATAAACTTTGCGAGATTAATGATGAATTTTGTTCATTTTATAAAAAATTATATACCTCTGATGGAAAAAAGAAAACAGATCGATTGATCTTTTTCTATCACAATTGAACTTACCAACATTAGAGGATGTAGATATACAGGAGTTGGAAGCACCATTTACTGACTCGG
The DNA here is from genome assembly GCF_036971445.1 of Narcine bancroftii. NCBI lineage: Eukaryota > Metazoa > Chordata > Chondrichthyes > Torpediniformes > Narcinidae > Narcine > Narcine bancroftii. The sequence continues at coordinate 41,242,113 of NC_091480.1, read as the reverse complement.
AAATTAAAATGGCTATGATGTAAATGCCGAATGGTAAATCGCCTGGTGATGATGGATTCTAGGTCGAATTTTATAAAGTTTTTTTATGATGGCCTCTCTACAGTGTTTGGAGATGTACTACGCCAGGTTGGAGAACATTATGAATTGCCCGAGTCTTGTTCTAATGCTTTAATTATGGTAATTCCAAAGAAAGATAGAGATCCTTTGAAAGTATCTTCATATAGACCGATTTTGTTGTTGAATGTAGAATATAAAATTATAGCTAAAATTTTGGCGAATAGATTACCTAAGTTTTTACCTAAGTTGATCCATATGGATCAAACAGGTTTCATAAAGAATAGATATGCCTCGGATAATATTTTATGTGTGATTAGTTTGATTAATAGATTTCAACAATCTTCAGATCATCCGATGGTGATATCTTTAGATGCCGAAAAAGCGTTTGATAGAGTTGAGTGGAATTTTTTGTTCAAAGTTTTGGAGAAATTTAAGTTTGGTCCTTTTTTTACTGGTTGGGTTAAGGGTTTATATGGTAAACCGGTAGCCAGAGTAAGTATTGACGAATGGTTTGATTTCAGAACCGTTTAAACTGACCCGATCTACTCATCAAGGTTGTCCTTTATTTGTTTGCGTTAGTGATCGAATCTTTAGCACAGTTGATAAGACAGAATACACAGATACAGGGTATGAAAGTTTTAGATGAGGAATATAAAATTAATTTATTTGCTGCTGATGTATTGGTGTACTTGACAAATCCAGCTCAATCACTTTTGCATTTGAAGGAGTGTTTGATGCAATATGGACGTCTTTCTGGATATAAAGTTAATTGGGAAAAAAGTGAAATATTACCGGTGAGTGAAGGAGATTATTCAGCTTATAAGAACATTCTTAACTTGAAATGGATGGATCAAATTAAGTATTTGGGTATAATTATGGATGTCAATTATCAATCTTTATATAAATTAAATTATGTTCCATTAATAAAAAAATTAAAACTGATTTGATTAAATGGAAAGATTTACCTATTAATTTATTGGGTAGAATAAATACAATTAAGATGAACATTTTTCCACGTATACAATATTTATTTCAATCTATTCCATATTTATTTGATAATTTTTTTTCGAGATTTGAATAAAATGGTTAGGGAGTTTTTATGGAGAGGTAAATTTTCAAGAGTAGCTTTGAATAAATTAACTTGGAAATATGAACCTGGGGGATTACGTTTACCACATTTTTGAAATTATTATGAAGCAGCCCAACTTAAATTTATTAGTTCATTGATGGATCTGGAACGGACCCCTAGTTGGGCCAAAATTGAGATGGCAAATATTTTTGCATTTGAAATACATCAATTTTTGCTTAGATGGAATGTAAATTTGTTACAGCAACATAATGTGCCTATACTAAAACATTTGATGAAGTTATGGACAAAGAAAAAGAAAATGATAGGTTCAAGTGGTGAATTGTCGGCCTTGACTCTGTTGTATAATAATCAATTTATTTCTTTCTCAATACATAATTGAAGTTTATTACATTGGAGATTTAAAGGTGTGGAAAATTTGGGAAATTGTTTTAAAGAAGGTAAATTTTTATCTTTTGATCAGATGAGGGACAGTTATGATATTGTTAAGAACTCTTTGTTTCTTTATTATCAAATTCGATCTTTGGTAAAGCATGTGTTTGGTAGAGATATGACTTTACCTGAAATGACTAAATTTGATACTTTTCTTATGAAGGTACCAGAGAAGGGTTATATTTCAGTTATGTATCAAATATTACAGGATGGTATGGATAAAAAAGGGTTGGGATAAATCCAAAGGTAAATGGGAAGCAGAAATTGGTTTTATTTTTTCCGAGGATGATTGGTCAGATATTTGTTATGATAGTGTAACTGGACTGATAAATGCACGCTATGCAATGATTAATTCTAATTTTTTTACATCAATTATACTTAATACCTGAAAAGCTAAAAAAATATGGTTTTCATGAATCAGATTTGTGTTTTAGATGCGGTAACTCTGTTGGAACTCTTTTCATGTGGTTTGGTCATGTATATATATACAATCTTTTTGGAAGAAAGTACAATTGTTTCTGGAATACCTGTATAAGATTAAAATACCTTTAGATCTCACAGTATTTTTATTGGGTAGTTTGCAACCTCTGAAAGGTCTGGGATTAGATAAATATCAACTTGCTTTTGTATATTTATCATTATCTGTAGAGAAAAAATGTATTGCTAGTACATGGAAAGATACGAATATGATTGATATTAATAGATGGCATAATGAGATGAAATATTGTTTAAAAATGGAAAAAATTACATATGTTTCACATGATAATTATAGTTTTTTTATTAATAAGTGGTTGTTATATTCAAAATATTTACATTTTGATTTACATTGATTAGATCTTAATATGTATGCTTCATTTTTCTTTAATTTTTTTTCTTCTCTTTATGGCTCTCCTTGGGGGGGCGGTTTCCTTTTTTTTCTTTTTTTTCCTTTTATATATATATATATATATAAAATATATCGTTCATTCTTTGTTTATTGTTATATATGTTACTTATTATCTGTATTTTGAATGAATAAATAAAGTTTAAAAAAAAAGGAGCAGTGGAGAACTGGGGTGTGATGACTTCAGCAAAGTCTTCGAACATTCTGGCAAATTTGTTCTCCATACATTCGAGGGTGTGCAAGTGCAAGGTGGGTAACTTGAATTTCTGAGGCGGAAGGTTTGGAAAGTTGTTCTGTTGCTGACAGCCCACCACCAGCTCCCAACGATAGATGACGGTGATGCTAGTGAGCCACACAGCAACGATGATCACTGATGACATTACTCACCATTATCAGCCTAATATATTTGAGCCATTTTTGGGGGGAAAAGTGGGTCTTCTATGCCATCAAATATGGTAGCTTCTGATTCTTTTGCAAGCAGCCTGTTTCCTTAACATTCTTCCTTTGTGTTTCATGAGATATTAGGTCCTTTTAAGATTCAAGATTCTTTTATTGTCATCAAATAAAACAGAAAAAATATTACAAGAAATTTTCTTTAGTCGACTGTGAGACAAAGATTTGCCATCAGCAGAAGTTGCCTGGGAGCCCCTGACAGAGAAAGAAAATCAAAAGAGAGTCATTTCCCCCCCCCCCCCCCGCACCCTCTGAATCACTGAGTACCTGCAACGTTCCCACAGGCTCCACAGCCACAGAGTCTTCAGTCCAAATTATCGGTAACCAGAGCTCCAGATCCAGGCCCCTAAGCCCTCTGCACCCTCTCGCATCTTAGTTCCAATACCCGGTACCCCTTCAGCCAGTCTCGAGCCAGTCACCAGCAGTCTGCAGCCTGGAGCAAGTCCCTTGGCCACAGTCACCAGCAGCCCACAGCCTCCATGGGTTTATTGCCTTGAGTCCTTAACTGCCCACCACCTGCATGTTCTTCAGCCTCAGAGCCCCTCGCTGGTCCACCACCATGGGTCAGCTCCTCTGCTTCACATTCTCAAGTGGAGGATGGTCTCCCCATTTTCTGGTGCCCTGCTCCTGTCTTCTCTTTCCCCAGAGTCTGCAACCCCTTGACACCGCTACCAAACATTGGCTACACCATCTTGGGCCTAGATCCTGTAGGATTTTAAAATAAACCAGCTTTGGTTCCTTTGACAAGCCATTTAAAGTCTGCGGTGAATTGCTGTATCTCTGCTCCAGCCACTCCAGTTAACACTGTACTGCTGGAGTTTGCAATGTACTTCATGTCAAGTATAAATTGTAACCAATTAGCAACATGATCACAGAGACAGGATTAATTACTTTGGAGAACAGCAATGAAGACAGAAGAACTCAGTTGCAGACCCTGTGGGCTATCAATCTGGTCTTACTGAAGGATCCTTGCATGTGGTTTCAATATTAAAATCACACACGTGCAGCTCCTTGTGTGGCATTCACCACACAGAGCGCGTCACACGTGACGTGACCACAAAGGTTGGCACTGAGACTTGTAGAAGTGCTTATTGTGTCAGGAGGATATGGAACCTATAAATGCCTGCTACCAGCAATGATTGATAGAGATTGCGGTTTGGCAAGTGATGCAACGCATCAAGAATCTATGCCTTAATGACTATCATCCATTAGAACTTGCATCAACAGTGATGAATTGTTTTGAAAAGCTGGTTATGATATGCATATCAGCTCCTCTCTGAGCGGCGACATGGATCCGTTCCAATTTGCCTATCGTAGCAACAGGTCTACGGCAGATGCCATCTCACTGACTCTACACAAACACCTGGAACACCTGGACAGCAAAGATGCATACATCAGGATGCTCTTTGTCAACTACAGTTCCACATTTAAGACCATCATCCTCTAAAAACTGATCATAAAACTTCAAGACATGGGAGTTAACACCCTGCTGCGTAACTGGATGATGGATTTCCTCACCTCCACACCACAATCAGTAAGGATTGGTAAGAACTTGTGCAGTTTGTGTTGCCTCCTGTAGTGAACAAGTGATGCTGCAGGGATTCTATCTCCTCATCTTCTGTGCACCCTGATGGCCTAATTCTCCTTCAGGAGAGACCCCTTAAGTTTCTGGAAATCCCGATTTCTCAAGGAGGGATGGCGCAAAGTTCCCCATCTTTTCTCCACAGGGCTCCAGCCTGTCGATCCACTCAACCAGCATGATGTGGCTTGCCAGCCATGCTGCCAGACAGCTGAACCTCTGGCAGTCATCGGTCCATCCAAGGATTTTATATTCCAACTGTGGGGTTCCTTTAATAGCTGTGGATTTGCCTCCTGCTGCCCCGTTGATGAGCTGATACACAACAACGAATGCACCTGACAGGAAACCCACACACACACTCATTAGCACAATCTCCCACATGATTAGTACTCCACATGTGTCCAACCGAAACTCATTGAACCCTGCTCACAGTGCCAATTGTTTTGTTTGGAAAAGTATCAGGTTTGATGGGGTCACAGAGATGAGTCTGGACACAAGTGTTACAATCAAAGGTAACTTTATTGAATACACAGGAAACAAACAGGGGAAGTCGTCAAATGATATTTAATTATTCTACTCTTCTTCTTTGGCTTGGCTTCGCGGACGAAGTTTTATGGAAGGGTAATGTCCATGTCAGCTGCAGGCTCGTTTGTGGCTGACAAGTCTGATGCGGGACAGGCAGACACGGTTGCAGCGTTTGCAAGGGAAAATTGGTTGGTTGGGGTTGGGTGTTGGGTTTTTCCTCTTTTGTCTTTTGTCAGTGAGGTGGGCTCTGTGGTCTTCTTCAAAGGAGGTTGCTGCCCGCCGAACTGTGAGGCGCCAAGATGCACGGTTTGAGGCAATATCAGCCCACTGGCGGTGGTCAATGTGGCAGGCACCAAGAGATTTCTTTAGGCAGTCCTTGTACCTCTTCTTTGGTGCACCTCTGTCACGGTGGCCAGTGGAGAGCTCGCCATATAACACGATCTTGGGAAGGCGATGGTCCTCCATTCTGGAGACGTGACCTACCCAGCACAGTTGGATCTTCAGCAGCGTGGACTCGATGCTGTCGGCCTCTGCCATCTCGAGTACTTCGATGTTAGAGATGAAGTCGCTCCAATGAATGTTGAGGATGGAGCGGAGACAACGCTGGTGGAAGCGTTCTAGGAGCCGTAGGTGATGCCGGTAGAGGACCCATGATTCGGAGCCGAACAGGAGTGTGGGTATGACAACGCTGTATACGCTAATCTTTGTGAGGTTTTTCAGTTGGTTGTTTTTCCAGACTCTTTTGTATAGTCTTCCAAAGGCACTATTTGCCTTGGCGAATCTGTTGTCTATCTCGTTGTCGATCCTTGCATCCGATGAAATGGTGCAGCCGAGATAGTTGACCGTTTTGAGTTTTGTGTGCCCGATGGAGATGTGGGGGGGCTGGTAGTCATGGTGGGGAGCTGGCTGATGGAGGACCTCAGTTTTCTTCAGGCTGGCTTCCAGGCCAAACATTTTGGCAGTTTCCGCAAAACAGGACGTCAAGCACTGAAGAGCTGGCTCTGAATGGGCAACTAAAGCGGCATCATCTGCAAAGAGTAGTTCACGGACAAGTTGCTCTTGTGTCTTGGTGTGAGCTTGCAGGCTGCCATCCGTGCAGTACCGGATGTAAACAGCGTCTTCATTGTTGAGGTCTTTCATGGCTTGTTTCAGCATCATGCTGAAGAAGATTGAAAAGAGGGTTGGTGCGAGAACGCAGCCTTGCTTCACGCCATTGTTAATGGAGAAGGGATGCAATCTGCCTCCCGGACTTGTCCCCTGAAACCCTCTGGGATCAGCTGAAGACTACCATACTGCAATCCACTGAAGAGGTACTGGGCTTCTCCTCCAGGAAAAACAAGCACTGGTTCGACGAAAACAACCAGGAAATCCAGGAGCTGCTGGCAAAGAAGCGAGCAGCCCACCAGGCTCACCTTGCAAAGCCGTCCTGGCCAGAGAAGAAACGAACCTTCCTTCGCGCATGCAGCCATCTTCAGCGCAAATTCCGGGAGATCCAAAATGAGTGGTGGACTAGCCTCGCTAAACGAACCCAGCTCAGCACGGATATTGGCAACTTCAGGGGTTTTTATGAGGCTCTAAAGGCTGTGTATGGCCCCTCACCCCAAGTCCAAAGCCCACTGCGCAGCTCAGACGGCAAAGTCCTCCTCAGCGACAAGGTCTCCATCCTCAACCGATGGTCAGAACACTTCCAATCTCTTTTCAGTGCCAACCGCTTGGTCCAAGAATCCGGCCTGCTCCAGCTCCCTCAAAAGCCCCTAAGGCTAGAGCTGGATGAGGTCCTCACCCGGGAAGAGACATATAAGGCAATCGAACAACTGAAAAGTGGCAAAGCAGCAGGTATGGATGGAATCCCCCCCAGAGGTCTGGAAGGCTGGCGGCAAAACTCTGCATGCCAAACTGCATGAGTTTTTCAAGCTCTGCTGGGACCAAGGAAAGCTGCCTCAGGACCTTCGTGATGCCATCATCGTCACCCTGTACAAAAACAAAGGCGAGAAATCAGACTGCTTAAACTACAGGGGAATCACGCTGCTCTCCATTGCAGGCAAAATCTTTGCTAGGATTCTCCTAAATAGAATAATACCTAGTGTCGCCGAGAATGTTCTCCCAGAATCATAGAGCGGCTTTTGCGCAAACAGAGGAACTACTGACATGGTCTTTGCCCTCAGACAGCTCCAAGGAAAGTGCAGAGAACAAAACAAAGGACTCTACATCACCTTTGTTGACCTCACCAAAGCCTTTGACACTGTGAGCAGGAAAGGGCTTTGGCAAATACTAGAGCGCCTCGGATGCCCCCCCAAGTTCCTCAACATGGTTATCCAACTGCACGAAAACCAACAAGGTCGGGTCAGATACAGCAATGAGCTCTCTGAACCCTTCTCCATTAATTATTCTACTACTAAGTAACAATATAGACATTCACATCGGACTCAGGTTGGACTCCGACACCAGTGGCCACCTATCTTCCACACGGTAGGAGACAAAAACTATAATGGTGCAAGCAGCCACCTTGGGCACAAGGGACTCCGATACTAAAGGCTGCTTCCCCTACCACACTCTCCCGCATGTGTATGCACTTGAGAGACAGGACATTCAAACACACTCCCGCTTTCCTGGACTAACAGGGGTGCAGCACTCTGCAAGCAATGATCTATCGCAATACTACGACTCAACTCACTGTAGTGCACACCTTATCCTCAACTCCTCCAGTGATGTCCACTCTAGTGACCTGGCGTGGAGTGATGTCTGGGACTTGGATCAAGAGGCAGAGTGGGAGAAATGTGACATGCTGATGTTTTATCCTGCTCTGAGCTGGGCATATGGGCAATGATGACAATGTTGTGGCGGCCCTTCTCAGCTCCCCCATGAGGCCTCACAAAATGAAGGACGAACATGACGATTCAGCAGGCTGCACAAGGCCCGCAGCACTGCCCTCCAATTGGCCACAACCATGAGCTTAACTGGCTGTAGAGCTCGTTGAAAGAACCAAAGACTTGTTGATCCAAACCAAAGCTTTTATTAACAAAAGGCAGGAGCTTTTCACAGGTGGCTGACCAGTCCGGAATGATCCGACCTGGCTAGGGACACAACCCTTTAAGGCCCAGACAGTAGGTGTGGCTAAGCTCTCAGCACAGTCATTACATACTCTAGATACTGTAACTATATACATTGGTGATAGGTCTGTACTATCACATTCACCCCTTCTTGGAGAACTGACCCTGGGGTGGAAGGACTGAAGAGGTAGGTTAAGGACTGTAGCGGTCAGGGGGTCTGACCATCCGGCATGACCGCCGTGGTGCCGGGATTGGGGTCGCGGGAGTGGTGTCGCCAGCGGGCTTGTCGGGTGCGACCGCTCTTCGCTCAAATCCCCAGCTGTGTTGTCGGCAGGGTGGCCCAGGTCGTTGGGGTGCTGTTGGTCATTCTGTTCCGGCACGGGGCCTGGGGAATAAAGAGTTGGGGAAGGTTGAGTTGGGGGGGGGGGTTGTTGGGCCTACTGCATCCTGAGCTAGGTCCCGCACCAAAACAGTGTCCTCCCGCCCGTCTGGGAACTCAACGTAGGCGTAATGCGGGTTCGCGTGGAGTAGAGTCACTCGGTCGACCAAGGGGTCGTTCTTTGAGTGCCGGACGTGGCGTCGCAAAAGGACGGGGCCAGGGACGGTGAGCCATGCCGGTACAGTGGTTCCTGATTCGGATTTCCTTGGGAAAAGGAACATCCTTTCGTTGGGGGTGGCATTTGTTGCGGTACATAGGAGGGAGCGGATGGAGTGTAAGGCACTAGTGAGAACCTCCTGCCAGTGGGAGGTGGGGAGACCTTTAGACCGGAGAGCCAGTGTAACTGCTCTCCAGATGGTGGCATTCTCCCTCACGACCTGGCCGTTACCCGCGTGGGTTATAGCTGGTGGTCCTGCTATAAGCGATACCACACTCCAGAAGGTACTGTTGCAGCTCTGCGTTCATGAGTGAGGACCCCCTATCACTGTGGATGGAATTGGGGTACCCGAAAATGGCGAAGATACTGTGAAGGGCCTGTATCACTGAGGTGGCGGTGGTGTCTGGGCAGGGCACAGTGAACGGGAAGCGGGAGTACTCGTCGATGGCCGTAAGGATGTAGTTATTACGGTTGGTCGACGGTAGGGGCCCCTTAAAGTCTACACTAAAACGCTCAACGGGGCGGGTGGCTTTGATAACGTGGGAGTTCCCCGGACGGAAGAAGTGGGGCTTGCATTCAGCGCACACCGAACAGGCTCGGGTCAAGGAGCGAATCTCCTCGACTGTGTAGGGTAGGTTGCGCGCCTTCACAAAGTGGGCAAACCTAGTGACCCCTGGATGACAGAGGGCCTCATGGAGTTTCTGTAGTCTGTCCATCTGTACGCTTGCGCACGTCCCCCTGGAGAGCGCGTCAGGCAGGTCGTTGAGCTTACCAGGCCGGTACAGGATGTCATAGTTAAAGGTGGAGAGTTCTATTCTCCATCTGGTGATTTTGTCGTTTAGAGCTCCTGTCTTTTGCTAATAAAAGCCTTGGTTTGGATCAACAAGTCTTTGGTTCTTTCGACGAGCTCTACAATTTTATTAGCAAAAGACAGGAGCTCTTCACAGGTGGCCGACCAGTCCGGAATGATCCAACCTGGCTAGGGACACAACCCTTTAAGGCCCAGACAGTAGGTTTGGCTAAGCTCTCAGCCAATTGCTGTAAGCACAGTCATTACATACTCTAGATACTGTAACTATATACATTGGTGATAGGTCTGTACTATCACAGTGGCCTATCAGGGAAAGCGGATCACAAACACACCAATCAGTGCTGAGAAGGTTTTGACCACGCCCCTCAGCTTGAGAATAAAAGCAGGGCTGTGAGCCCAATAAAGCTGAGAGTCTTAACTACACTCAACACGACTCAGATCAATCTGACTGCTCTGTATTTTAAGATTTATTTCTACACTTTTCTTTGAATGAAGATTCAATTTTTGCCATTGTTCAGTGTGATAGTACAGATTTGATCACCAATATGTATATGTATAGATTGTAGTGTAGGATGACTGATTGGCTGAGAGTGTAGTCACACCTACTGGCAGGTCTTAAAGGATTGCTCCTACCCAGACCAGGTCATTCTGGACTGGTCGGCCTACATGTGATATGCTCCAGTCTTCTAGTTAATAAAAGCCTTGGTTTGGATCAACAAGTCTTTGATTCTTTCGATGCGCTCTACTATTTTATTAACTACAACGTTTTAAAGGGATGGAGCGTATGCTACAGCTGGAACTCCTCGACATCGATCCACAGTCAGCTACGGCCTCGAATGACTTTAAGCACTGGGTGAGGTGCTTCGAAACATACTTACAACTCTCTGATCCTGCCGTGATAGAGGACAGCCATCGACTACTAATATTGATGAATATGGTGTCCCCGAGAATCTACCAGAGCATCCAGGACGCGACCACTTACGCCCCAGCCATGAGGTGCTGAAAGGGCTCTACGAGTGACCAGTGAACAGGGTCTATGCTCAGTACAAACTAGTGACAAGAAGTCCTGTAGAGCTTATATTCAAGCACTAAGGTCAATGGGCAGGGACTGTGCCTGCACAGACAGAACTGCTGCGGAGACCACAGACGATCTCATTCGGGATGCCTCCGTGTCCGGGATCCGATCGAATGAGGTGAGGCAGCGGCTGCTAGAGCACGGGGGAGCACGGTGATCCGGATCACAGAGACAATGGAGGATGTGGTCTTAAGTATGGACGTGTACTCTCAGGGCTGGACCCCACATTCTGATGTGAGTAGAATGCCCTCCCTCAACCCTACTATCCCGCGGCACACCGACAGCTTGTCGGCTGCCACTATGCTGCCCGATGCAATCCCGAAGTGTTATTTCTGCAGGAGGGACAAGCACAGCAGGTCCCAGTGCCCGGCAAGAAAAGCCAGGTGCCAGAAGTGCCATAAAAACAGCCACTTTGCTGTTGTCTGTCACTCCAAAATGACCACCGTCAAACACAGTGCCTCTTGTGAAGCCCAACCACTACCCTTCCATTTGAACATTTCTTCCTCAGAACTCTCATCCAATTAAAGTGAGGGCTCCACCGCATGGCAGCGCCTGATGTCACAGGGCAGACGCCGAGCGTGGAAGGTACAACCCACCCTTGCCGCAATGACGTTGGCCTGCTTCACCCTCCCTCACGAAGCAACGTCCGACCAGGCCCTAGCCCCAACTTCAACGGCCGCCGCTGCCTTCCAGGGACCCGCCACCACTTCTATCAACGCTGCCGACTTCAACGGCCGCCGCTGCCTTCCAGGGACCCGCCACCACTTCTATCAACGCTGCCGACTTCAACGGCCGCCGCTGCCGACCAGGGACCCGCCATCGCCCCTACCAATGCTGCCGACCGGGGACACACCACCACTGAGGCAGCCGACCAGGTACCCGCTGCTGCAACTGATGCTACTGACCCAGCACCCACCGCCGCTACTGACGCTGCCGACCAGGGACACGCCACCACAACCGACCCAGTATTCACCACCATGACCACTGACTACCGACAGCAAGCAGTGACCCCCAGCACTTACCATTGGCTGGCCGATACCCCCAGCAGGCTGCAGGCAGCAAAACCAACTCCTCGACGCTGACTGCTCCAGCCCGATTGTTTCTGTCATGTCACCATGCACACGTTGCATGACATCATCACGTAGGACTCCACTGTCCCCATTACAAGTCACTGCATTAGTAAACCTAGACCAGGACTGCTCCCATCCCCTCACAAAAGCTATGGAACTGATTAAAGTGCATGGACACCGCACCAATTGCTTATTTGACTCTGGGTCAGCTGACAGTTTTATCCGCCCAGACCTGGCCCACCGTTGCAGACTGGCTATTCTCCCCACTACCCAGAGGATCTAATTGGCGACCAGATCGCACTTGACCGGGGTAAAGAGGTAATGTGTGGTGACCCTGAAAGTCCAGAGCATCATGTTCACATACTTCAAACTATTAGTCCTTCCCCAACTGTGCGTTCCTGTATTGCTGGGACTGGATTTTCAGTGCCAGTTCCGAACCGTTTCCCTGCACTTTGGGGGGGCCTCACGCTCCACTCTCTGTCTGTAATCTCTCCACCCTGGAAGCCTCCTGCCAGCGGCAGCCCAAGCCACCCGCCCCTGTGCCTCACCTGTAGCCTCTCCACCCTCCGAGTTGCTCTGCCAGCGCTCTTCGCAAACATCATCCCTGGCTGGAAGCCTGTGGCCACCAAAAGCCGGCAATATAGTTTTGAAAACAGGAAATACTTCACAAGCGAGGTGTGCAGACTGCTGGATGAGGGCACTATCGAACCTAGCTCGAGTCCCTGGAGGGCCCAGGTGGTGGTTGTTAAAAATGGGGGAGAAGCAGCGGATGGTGGTTGACTACAGCCAGACAATCAACCGCTTCATGCTTCTGGATGCATACCCCCTCCCACGGATCATGGATGTGGTGAATCAGATCGCCCAATACCGCGTTCTCCACCATTGACTTGCGTTCGGTCTACACCAGCTCCTGATCTGCCGAGAAGACCGACCTTTCACAGCCTTCGAAGTTAATGGGCGGCTGTATCAATTCCTCAGGGTACCCTTTGGGGTTACGAATGGCATCGCGGTCTTGCAGCGGGAAATGGTGGACCAGAACAGGCTGACAGCTACTTTCCCGTATCTGGACAATGTCACCATCTGCGGCCATGTCATGGAGGCTCACGATGCCAACCTTGAGAATTTTTTTCAGACTGCAATTCGGCTGAACTTGACCTACAATTTCGACAAGTGTGTCTTCTGGATCACTCGGCTCGCAAATCTAGGTTGCATGGTGGAGAACAGGGTGGTAATGCCAGACCCTGACCACATGCGCCCCCTCATGGACACCTCCCCCCCCACACCCAGAAGTTACCCAGACACTGCCTGGGCTTCTTCTCCTACTATGCCCAATGGGTTCCACTCTATGCCGACAAGGCATGGCCACTCATCAAGACCACCTCCTTCCACCTGTCAACCAAAGCCAGAGCGGCCTTCGATTGCATCAAATCGGATATTGCTGCTGCAACACTGCACGCCATCGATGAGTTCATCCTGTTCCAACTCGAGAGCGATGCGTCTGACTTTGCACTGGCAGCCACTTTGAACCAGGGCAGCCGGCCGGTAGCCTTCTTCTCCAGAACCCTCCAGGGTCCTGAAACCTAACACTCCTCTGTTGAGAAGGAGGCCCAGGCCATAGTCGAAGCAGTACGTCGTTAGAGACTAACTCACTGGCAGGCGCTTTACACTGCTGACCAACCAACATGCAGTCTCCTTCATGTTTAGCAATACCCAGCGAGGTAAGATCAAGAATGACAAAATCGCCAGGTGGAGAATCGAACTCTCCACCTTTAATTATGACATACTGTATCGGCCTGGTAAACTCAACAACCCACCAGATGTACTCTCCAGGGGGACTTGTGCCAACATACAACTGGACAGGCTGCAGAGACTCCACGAGGAGCTGTGTCATCCAGGGGTCACTAGGTTCATGCACTTTGTCAAAGCTCGCAACCTGCCCTACACAGTTGAGGAGATTCACTCCATGACCTGAGCCTGTCCGGTCTGCGTGGAGTACAAGCCCCACTTTTTCCATCTGGAGAACACCCACCTCATTAAAGCCTCCCGCCTCTTTGAGCATCTTAGCGTGGACTTCAAGAGGCCCCTACTGTTGACCAACCGTAATACCTACATCCTTACGGCCATCGACGAGAACTCCCGCTTCCCGTTCGCTGTGCCCTACTTGGACATGACCACCTCCTCAGTCGTAGAGGCCCTGCGCAGCATCTTCGCCATCTTAAGGTACCCCAGTTACATCCACAGTGACAGAAGGTCCTCATTTATGAGCGCAGAGCTGCGGCAGTACCTTCTGGAGCATGGTATTGCTTCAAGCAGGACCACCAGCTATAACCCATGCAGTAATGGGCAAGTCGAAAGAGAGAATGCCACTGTCTGGAAAGCGGTTACGCTTGCCCTCTGGTCCAAAAGTCTCCCCAACTCTCACTGGCAGGACATGCTCACTAGTGCCCTACACTCCATCCACTCCCTCCTATGCACCGCAACCAATACCAGCCCTATGAAAGGATGCTCTCTTTCCTGAGGAAATCCGAATCGGGAACAACCATACCGGCATGGCTCAAGGTTCCCGGGCCAGTCCTCTTATGACGCCACGTCCGGTACTCAAAGAACGACCCCTTGATTGACCAAGTGACTCTGCTCCATGTGAACCCGCATTATGCCTACATTGAGTGCCCGGATAGGTGGGAGGACACAGTCTCGGTAAGGGACCTAGCCCAAGTCGGATCAGGCCCAGCAGTGCTTCCAACGCAACCTCACCCAAATCCTTCTCCCCCAGGTCATGAGCTTGAATAGAGGGACCAGCACCACCCCACCAGCCTCAGGCCAGACTGTCGACATCGCCATTGGGGAATTGAGCGAAGCAGTGGCCGCACCTGACGAGCCTGCCGGCAACACGACTCCGGCGGCCCCAATCCCGGCACCACAGCGGTCATGCCAAATGGTCAAGCCCCCTGACTGGTACAGCTCCTAACCTCCACCAGGCCCTTTTTTTCTTTTTTTTTTTTACAGCCCTCCATCCACCCCGGGGTCAGTTCTCAAAGAAGGGGTGAATGTGATAGTACAGATTCTATCACCAATGTGTCTATCTACAGATTGTAGTGTAGGATGACTGTGATTGGCTGAGAGCATAGCCACACCTACTGGCAGGTCTTAAAAGGGTTGCTCCGAGCCAGACCAGATCATTCTGGACTGGCAACCTACATGTGATATGCTCTAGTTTTCTAGTTCATAAAAGCCTTGGTATGGATCAACAAGCCTTTGATTCTTTCAACACACTCTACATTCAGTCCTTGGGTATTCCCCCCACTCCTCTATCAACTTTGTGAATTAAGGCCTCGATAATTCCTTATCTTCTAACGCTTCTGCAACACAAGTCCCAGCTGGACCAAGCGATCTATCCATTTAGTTCAGTCCGTCTTCCCAGAACTTCATCCATTCATTTTTATTCGATCATGATTCTCAAGGATATATTTTGTTGCAGAGACCCAGACGTACAACTCTCCACGTTGTATTCTGAGGAAACAGTGTATTGGGCTTTGTGGGACACGTGTTATTTGCAATTTGGGAAAAATAGTTTTCCAAACAAACTACTTGAAAAGTAATTTGTAAATTTTAGGACAAATTTCTGTGAGCAAGTGGTTACCCTGATGAAGACTGATGTAAAGTTGTTATTTAGAGGCTCAATCATTTCTATATTTTGCCGTTTCTATCTGCTTAGCCCCACCCTTTTCCTGCTCAAGTGCCTAAAGAATATCTATGAATTCCCTTTTCTGTTTGCAGTCTTTTCTCGTTTTTCTTTTAAAGCAACTTGTTACTTTTTTTCTATTTCCTATTCTGTCATCAGTTGCGTTCTCAACGTGTAAGCAACCTGCCACCCATTGCATGCTCTTATCCTGCTGTTTGCCTGATCTTTTTGGTCATGTATGGTGCTTTTGATTTAATTTGCATATCCAGTTCCCTCATGAGAACACATCTGGATTGCATTGAAATATCTCTATTTTGAAGGGTTCCCATGCTGGTAAATTTGAGAGACAATAAAACGCAAGTTAAACAGTATAAGCAAATGTGGTGTATTAACTATTTATAACATGAGACATAAAAGCAGCAGGAGGCAATTCAGCCCATCAAGTCTGACCTGCTATGATTATGAGCTGATCTATTTTCCCACTCCGCTCCACTGCCTGGCCTTCTCCCCATAACTTAGAAATCTCGGTCTTAAATACACCCAATGACCTGGCCTCCACCTGTGCCAACAAATTCTACAAATTTGCCACCCTCTGACAAGAAATTCCTCTGCATCTCTTTCTAAGAGGACACCCTTCAATCCTGAAGTTGTGCCCTCTTGTCTGAGTGAACAATCTTTCTCCTAGTGAACAACATCACGGTAAACAACCTTTCTCCATCTACTCTGTCCATACCTTTCAACATTCAGAATGTTTCAATGAGATGCCTCCTCATTCTCCAAAAATTTCAATGAGTACAGCTGAAGAGCTGTCAAACATCCCTCATAACCTTTTCATTCCTGGAATCATCCTGGTGAACCTCCACTGAACCCTCTCCAACATGAAGGCCCAAAAACCACTCACAATTCTCCAAGTGAGGTCTCACCAGTGACTTATAAATCCTCCACATCACATCCCTGTTCTTATATTCTATTCCTCTTTGAATAAATGTCAGCATTTATCAATGCTCAAACTTGCCCTCACCACCGACTCAACCAGCAAGTTTACCTTCAGGCTCCCCTGCACGAAGACTCCCTGGTCCCTTTGCATCTGGTTATTTTCAATTTTTTTCTCGCCATTTAGAACATAGCCCACCCAGTTGTGTTTTTTTCAACTGAAGTGCATGAACGTAAACTTTCTGACACTCTATTTAATTTGCAACGTCTCCGCCCATCCTCTTAATTTGCCCAAGTCCTTCCGCAGCCTCCGTTTCCTCAACGCTACCTGCTCCTCCACCTTCCTTAGCATCATCTGCAAATGTGATCACAAGGCCATTCATTCCATCACCGAAATCATCATTAGAAACTACTGGCAGCCAAACCAGAATAGGATCCCTATATTCCAATTTGCTGCTCCTTTTCAGCCCACAAGCCTTTATTGACGTACACCCCAGCACGCTTTTGAAGGGTGGGAGGAAACCGGAGCCCCTGGGGAAACCCACAGATATGGGAAGAGAATGTGCAAACTCCTTAGAGACAATAGACAAGGGGGGAATAACGTTGCTTCGTCGACCTGTGCTGAATCTGAAAGCTCATCATTTGATAGATTTGTCTTATCAATTTTTGATTGGATCATTTCCAAGTTGTTCGACTTGTCGGACTTGTAACTTGGATAAAAGAAATTCTATAGTTCACAGTGCCACATCACCATCTGCTGTCACCAGTTTGGAATTAACAACATGCTGCCATTCAAGATGGCATGAAAGTGCTGGCTCTGAACTGGTTTTCACTTCATTGCACCATTCTGCAGTTCCCTCAGTCTCCATCCAAACCCTAGGAATTAGTCATTCCTATATTCGCCAGTTCCCTTCAGTAAAAGTTACGACTGAGATTGATTCTGCCACCTGGTGCAATGCATTTTAGTCAGCAGCAGGTTCTCGACTCCGAATTAGCTCAAGCCCACTTACCTTAAGATCCCTTAAGCATTAAACAAACCAGAACTGCATGGCACGGTTAGCGCAATGCTGTTACAGCGGCACCAATCGGGTCAGAGGTCAGAATCCCACGCTGTCTCCGAGTTTGTACGTTCTCCCCATGTCTGTGTGAGATTTCGCCAGGGATCCAGTTTCCTCCCACCCTTCAAAAACATACTGGGGGACGTAGGTCAATTGGGCAGCACGGACCCGTGGGGTGAAAGGGCCTGTTTCTGTGCTGTACGTCTAAAAATAGGCATGGGTCATAAGCCTCTTATCTGTTTGATAAATTCAGGGCTGATTCTGCAACTCACCACTTTCCATGCCCAATCCCCACTTCCCTTCACTCTATAAATGATAGGAATCAAAATAGATCTACTTACCTCAGCATTGAATTTACTCAATGCTTAAGCAACCTCAGCTGTATGGCATGCAGTGATCTACAATCCGAGCTACAAGAATTTTACATCTTGCAGCCTGATGTCAGGACAACCACCTCTCCCTCACCGACAGCAAGAATGAGGAACTAGTTATAGACTTCCAGAAAAGGGTTGGAGCTCAATCCCCAATCCATATCTATAGTTTGAGGTGGAAGTATTAAGTAGTTTTAATTTTTGAAGGATAAACATCTCCAGTGATTGGTCCTGGTCCAGCCAAGTAGATGCAATGGGCAAGAAAGCACATAAGCACCTCCGTTCTGGTCACCTCATTATAGGAAGGATGCGGAAGCTATGGAGAGGGTGCAGAGATTTACCAGGATGTTGCCTGGATGGAAAAACAAGTTTTATGAGGCAAAGTTTGGAGTGTAAAAGGATGAGAGGAGACTTGATAGAGGTCTACAAGATTATGAGAAGCACAGATAGGGTGGACAGCCAGCATCTGTTTCCTAGGGCAGGGTCAGCAAACACAGGAGGGCATATGTACAAAGTGAAGGGAGGGAAATTTAGGGGAGGCATCAGGGGCAAGTTTTATTTTAAACCCAGAGTTGTGGGTGCCCGGAAATCCTTGCCTAGGATAGTGGTGGAGGCTGAAACCTTAGGGCATTTAAGAAACTCTTAGGCACAAGGTTAAAGGTAAAATAGAGGGTTATGGGGTAGGGTGGGTTTAGTACTTCGTTTTTAGAGATATAGTATATGGGTTAGCACAACTTTAAGGGCCGAAGGGCCTGTACCGCGCTGCAGTTTTCTATGTTCTACTGCATGTTCTATGTTAGCTTTTTAAATGCCTTAACAGGTGCGCCTTTGAAAGCATTTAATTAAGATACATCATTATGCTACAAGAATTGGTATATCCAAAACTGCAAGAAACACCAGAGAATGTAGCTCAGAACATCACACTCACCCTTCTTTCTACCAATGACTCAATCTGGAGTACCCTCTGCCTTGGGAGCAACATTTTAAAAGTCTCATCTCACCTCAGCCATACTCATTTCATCCCCCTCTCATCAGGAAGAAGATGCACGTGTGTGAGATCACTCACTACCACTTCCCCAAGCACAAGAGTAAAATCAAGTCTTTGCTCCAATTGATACCAACTGATCTCTCTCTCTCTCTCTCTCTGTAACTGCACTTTTATACTATCTTAATTATTGTACTATGGTCTACTGGTCTGTACACAACTCCTATCACTGCATCTTGGTACAAGTGACACTGAACTTGAATGGTTGGGCCTTTACCCTGAAAGGACAGGTTTTTTGCTTCGATAAGCTGGAGAAATTAACTCGCACAACAAGACAGTATGTATTTGACTTTTTAATTTTTATAATTCTTGCTCATGTACAGTTGTTCTAACATGGACTTTGTACAAACGATTCTCAAAGAAACATTCTTTTAAAACATAGAAAACAATACAGATTCTGCATATAAAAAAGTGCATACACCTCCTGTTAATAAAACATACAAATAAATTATTGAAAGGCGGCAATACATTCTCATGCATCTGCCCAAAATAACTTAAAAAGATTTCAGCAACACCAAGTTGATGTCCTAATTTACAAGGAGAAAGTCACACAATACAGGAGTCAGCGACAGGCCCATATTGTTCATATCCCTCTATTTCGTTTTTAAGTTGTGGTGTATGTGGGGTGTCAGGGTTATCGGAAGATCAATGGCTCAAACTTGCCCTCACCAGGGACAGAGGCTAACCATCAGCCAGAGGTTAACAGCTCATTTCCTTCCCTTGATGCAATCTTTACATGGGAAGAGGCATAAAATGTGGCAAAAACTTCATAAAATGTAATACATGTAATTTGAAACAAAGGATGCCAATCCTATCAATAGAGAATACTATCTCTAATTGGTTCCAACACCAATTAACTTTATAGTTCAATTTCAAATTTCCAGTACTTGGTGATCTACCTGAAAATGGACAATATGGTCCCTTATTCTTTTTTTTCCAGTGTTCCCTTCAATGGAATGAAAATAGAAATTAAGTAGGCCTAACTCTGGGAGCCAAATACCAAATTATTTTTTAAAAAAAAGAAAAAAAACAAGTTTCAATTTGCAAACTGTGAAGGTATTCATGGTCAGCTTCTGGTTAAAGATTCAAAAGTTCCCATTCTTTACTGATCACAGTACATTCACATCAAAGTCTGGGAGCTACAAACCAAGCAGCAAGGAGGCAGTGTTCGTTTTTTTTAATCAAAAGTCTAAAATTCCAGGTCTACTGGCTTGGAATTATGAGTAACCAAGTCCAGGAATTGCATTCAACGTGGTACTGTAAGGGATTAGGCATGGGAACAATTTCAACAATTAAGAAATGATGTATGCTCAAGTTGGTTTGTCAAACTTATTTCAGTCATTAATTTTATGCACAGTTAGTCTTTATAACTCAGAAACATGATTTTATAGATCCATTTACACAACCAATATGCTGTCAACCACCCTATGAAATGTAGGTTTAAACCCCTTGAACCTGATGGGCATTACTAGAAAGAATTTATGTCATTCCACCATCAACTTAATACCTGTAAAGTCCAGTCCAGAAGTAACAAAAATCCCACTCTATACAATGTTCTCACAAGGTCAACTGTGAATTTGGGAAGTCAGACACAACTACATCTCTGCAACACATCTTTTATACAAGCAATTGCATTTATGTTAAAGGTCTATTCACGGACTGGACTCCACAGGTTGGGACTGGGATGCAAGATACTTTCCTCAAGAAGCTTGAACTACTTTTTTTTGTATATCCATGTGATTACATTTTATCGCCTTTTGAATCTTTACAAATCTAATTAGAAACAATAAAAACAATGAACTTCTTTTAAAGCAAATACCACTGCTAAAAATCAGGGGAGGAAGCCAAGTGCGGAAACGACCCTTTACAATGGAGTACTCAGCAAAAGAAAAATGTCAGTGCTGAATAATTTGAACTGTTACCAAAACTTTTTTTTTTGTTACAGCCAATATTAACAAAATAGTAAATGTCAGGTTTAAATCTACTTGTTTACTGCTTCCAGTTACATGATTCTGCTCTTGATAAATTATTTTACAAAAACTCGCACTGATCACACACATCGAGAGAGGTGAATCAAGTTGTGCAAACAAAGCAATGAGATCAGCCAGGCCTCCATTCTCAAATACAGAACTGCAACATTAAAATGAATAACCCTACTCTAAAGAACCTCAGTGCAACCAAAGCCTTGGCACTTGCATAGTAATGCGCTTCCTTAAGTGCACGCAGACAAGAAGATGTACAAGGGGACAAGGGGAAGAACAAAGTTTTTCTTTTGTGCATAATTGGGGAGCCCCATTTACACTTCAGTAAAAGTGTAACTAGAGGCTTGACATTCAGAAAGGAGTCAACACCTGCACTATAATGAACCCAGTCCTTCACAGGATCTAGCAGTGAACAACTCACCTTTCACTGATTCACTGTTCCAAGTAGATTTTGGCTCCCTCTGCTCCTACTCTCACCTTCCCTGCTCACAAGGCTATGTTGGCAAGTGAAGCATGGCTTCCAATGCACCAGCTAAGGCCAGATACCTCAGCAGACACACTTTGGGGAGGAGAACGGGATCATTATATGCCCTTGGTCCAGTTCTGCACCAGATGATGCTTTTCCCATTGGGACAGCTCAGCAGGTACACAGGTAGGGAGGAGAAAAGGTCTTGAAAGGCTGCAAATACGTTTGTTTTGCTATGTTCAGTCAGATTCAAATTTTATTGAGGATATCCACAGCAGAAAACACAGCAAAACAAAAAAGGTCTTTACATCCTTTGGGAACTAGTAACATATCGTGAACTACTGTGAACAGGCAGTTTGTGTTCCCCACACATTTGAGAGGAGCAGAATGTTACTACAGCACATGAGCCCAGACCAAGGCAGGCAGAAGCTTGTTCACATGGGTGTATGCAAAAGTGGTGATGTTTGAAATCAAAGCACTGGTTTTCATGCTCCTTGTAACAACAACTCTGCTGACGTTACAAGAGTAAATTGGCATTGATCAGAAAGAGTTAATAGATCAATTCAGGGACTGAATCACAATATTTACAGAAAATTTGCCCCTGAGACATGGAAGGTGACTCAATGTATGGCCAGAGTCCATGACAGGATAGACTGTACATGGGAACATTTCACTGGGTGGGTAAAGTCTATGATGAATTATACCACATAATATATACAGTAACTGGCAAATGCTATCAACAGGACTGCTCATTGGCAAGCTGCATCTCATGGGTTAGCATTATTACAATGGAAAAACAGACGATGCATGAAGCAAAATGATCTGGAACACATATTCAATCAGAACTTTTGAAAGAGCATTGGAAGAATTCTTGAAAAAGACAAGCCTGGAAGGTCATGAGGAGAGATTTAGAGAATAAAATCAGTTGGATAGTACTTTCAAAGAGCGGGCACAGGCAGGATTAGCCAAATAGCCACGGTGGAAGTGAGTCCAGGAAATCAGAAACTGAAAAGAATCATGCACATCTCAAAATGTAAACAAGAGCTTTGTTTCTTTCTAAAGCCATTTTTTTGATACTTATTAAGACAGAAAGAACCTCAGTTAGCCGAGCCTTGACATCATTGGGTTAAGAAGCATCTGGAAACTTCTTTCTGGTTAAATTTGTTGCTTTGAAACCACAGGCAGCTTTCTTTTACCTCTAGTGTGGTCTTTCATACATTTCTTCCCATAGACACGAATATATGAGTAGAAATTATTTATTCCTGACCATCAGCATTTCAGCTGAATTCTTTTTCCAAGTAATTGAATTATAACTGGCAGGTGTCAACATATCATTTCAGGCTGTAAAAAGGTGGCAATTTGAAAGATTTGTAGTATCTCAATTGGAAGTCACTCATGTGGGATAGACTGGTCAGGGACTGAACCAAAAGACAATGACATTATAACATTCCATCTCTCTTCCTCTTCTCCCCGCAGCAAAAGCATATCCTGCGACCAAATGGGGGCTGTGACCATTTCACAAAGTTGGCATATTCCAATTGAAATAGTTATTGCTCCCATTTATTCCTTGCATGTTAACCTGAGATTTGCTGTATTTTCAGTATTGGACAGCAAGGTGTTAACATAGCATCCACCAAAAGCTTATTGGAGAGAATAAAATTGATTACTGAATTCAATGGCTTTGTCAGAATGTGCAGTAGTTCTTAGTCTGGTAAAACATTTTTTAAAAATAATTAAAATTCAAATCATTCATTGAACAGTAGTGCTATTCTGCAACAAAAGCATGTTCTGAAGGTCGATACAAAGTGCTGCATTAAAACCCACCATAGAAAGGCAACCTCCAGGGTTGGTGGGAAAGAGGAGGGTGGCACTGATGACCCTCACACCGTAATCATTTGGTTTGATGGCACAACAAAAGGCGCTTAAATCGATAGCTTTTGTCACCAATGTCGGCACAATAACTGCAAAATAAAAACATCCTCCAGTAAAAAGCTTGTTTAAAAAATGAGGAACAGGAGGAAAGGCGAGAAGGAAGGAACGAGAAAATAAAGTGTGACAAAAACAACACCAGACGAGCATTTCTGGGGAGTGTTTTTCTTTCTGATCTGATTTTCACTTTTTGTTATGGCGGCCAGATGTCTGCAGGCTGCTAGTGACAATCTTTCTGGATTTGTACGTCTTTTTGTTTGATGGGGATTGAGAATCTACCTCCGGCAAGGACGACTTGGATTTGACAGCAGGAAGTAATGAACACTTTGTGGGAGTGGCATCCTTGCTCGACTGCTTCCCCCTTGACACTGTTTTACTAGCCAGCGTCGAGTCAGAGGAAGATACACAAGGTGGTTGGTCTCTTGTCATTCGCCTGCCTTCCTTGGTTGGGACTTCACTGGAGACTTTTTTGCTTGTTGTCCTAGGAGGTCCATCTGCTGACTTCTTGGAAAGAATGTTGCTCTTCCCCAAATCGGCTGACCTCCGACTTTCTTTCTGCCTCAGTGCTGCCCGAAAGAATGACATGCCTTTGTCATCGGACTTGCTGCTGTCTCGTCTCAAATCAGTTCTCGAGTGGGCATCCAAGGACTTTGCTTCAGTCATGGAGGAGCTGCTGCTTGAATTCCTCAGTCTCCTGTTCTCCAGTCGGCTCCCTGACTTAGTGTGTGACAGCTTGCCTGTGCTGCTGGCTTTGGAAGATGTCAACTTGCCTTTTTCAGGAGAAGGACTGCGTTTGGAGTGGCCCTCGGCAGTCTTGGACCTTCCCGGCAGTTTTTTCCTTGTTGGGGAAGTTGGCTGTGGGGAAGACGGGGGCACCTTTGATTTGTGTTGAGCTGCAGGCAAACCGACCAGCTGCGGATTTTTATCCGGCTCCTTTCGGGGAACAGAGTGCGACATAGAACGCCGAGCTCTGACTCTTGCGTCAACTTTATCACATGTGGACGAAGTCTTCTGGGGGTTCTTGAGAGAAGAAGACAGAGTTAGTTGAGCTTTGGCTAAAGAGCCTTTAGCCTGTTCAGAAGGCACTCTGGAACTGGGCCTCTTCTGTTCACTCTCTGTGTTAGCTGCTCCTGTCACAAGGCCCTGCCTGTGTTTGTGCTCTTCAACCAAAGCAGCAGCACTCACGTTTGCAGACCGAGAAATTCCCAAAATGGGTGTGCTTTTCTTGTCCACAACATTGATTGGTGGGGTCAGCTTGTCCAAGACTCCTGTCCCATTGCCACACTGGTCAAGCAGTCTACTATAGGCTAAAGAGGGTCTCTGTCCCACTGACTTCCCTGTGACTCTAAACTCTTCCTCTCGGACCACACCTTCCATGACAGCAAGGGGTGCCCTTCCAGAGAGTCCAGCAGCAGTTGCCCCCAGATCCTGAAGTGAGGAAGTGCCCATGCTGACACTCTTGTGTCCCAGTAGGTCTGCCGGTGGAGACAGGCTATGAGTGGGAGACTCAAAAGAGAACAGTGATGGAGAGTTGGACCGCATTTGCAGCTTACTAGATAATGTCCTCTGAGATTTAGTTCCATTCTCATTGAGCACCAAGGGGCTAGCAAATGAGGATCTGGATGAAAGACTCTGGCGCTGGACACTCCTCACAAAAGGGCGTGTCGAAAATCCACCTGCACAACAAGAAAAATTAAAGTGACTGTCAAACTGTTAAAAATTGTGTACAGCAATTGTATCAGAGAGTACAAATCTCTTTACAATGTCATATTAACTGCTCCAATGCATCAGACATCATAAGGCAAGGTCTTGGAATTAAGCAGTTTTTAAATATTACTTTAAAAAAAAACTCTGGCAAGCAATTAGCAGCACCTTCATGTATTGGAGCAATTCTGTTTGGCAGAATATTTCAATCTTTCAAGAAAAACAGCCTTGTCTGTTCTCTGGTGGTATAAAAGATTCCTCGGCTGTTTTAAAGGGAAGTCAGGATGCTCCCTCTCCAGTTTCCAGGCCAATAATTATTCAATTCCTCAGTCAACATCATGGAAACAAATTCGTGGCCCATTACCTCATTAGCTCCTGGGACGTATTCTGCACAATTTGTCCAGCAAAATTCAATCTCCATGGGTCGAGCAGCATCAGTGGGAGAAAAAGAATGACTGCCGTTTATCAAGACTGGGAATAGGGAGGAGAAGGCTAGAGGAAAGGTAGGAGGAGTAGGACTTAGCCCAAGGAGGATTGGTGAACCACTCCGTCCTCTGTACACCAACCTCTCTTCCATGCATCTCTAGTCCCAATAAAAAGTTTTGGCTTGAAACATTACCATTGTTTTTCTTCCACTGATGTTGCTCAGCCTACTGGGTTCCTCCGACAGATTTTGTTTAGAATGTAAAACACAGGCCCTTCAGCCCTCGATGTGTGCCAACCTATATACTCCTACCAAAAAAAACTAAGCCGTTCTACCTCGTAATCCCTATTTTTCTTTCATCCATGCACCTAAGAGTCTCTTAAATGCCCCTAATGTTCCAGCCTTCACCACCATCCCTGGCAAGGCGTTCAGGGCACCCATAACTCCAGTTCACTGAGGACCTCCTCCGCCTCCAGGCACATTGCCTCCTTTATCCTCAAGCGGCCCTATCTACACTCTCACAATCCTTCTTCACATATGCAAGAAAACCTTGGAGTTCTCTTTAATCCTACTTGCCAAGTCCTTCCCATGTCCACTTCAAGCTCTCCTGTCCTTTAAGTTCCTTCCTGGCTACCATATAAATCTCATGAGCCCTTCCCTGTTTTTTGATTCCTAAATCTAATGTATGCTTCCATTTTTCCTTTAACGAGCTGCCTCTCCTGTTTTGTTAATCATGGTACTCTTTTTCTACCATCTTTGTCTCAGTGGGACAAACCAATCCAGACCATTGCATAAATGGTCTCTAACATTCTCCACATAACCTCTGTGCTCTCGCCCATGAACATCCATTTCCAATTTACTCTCCCTAGTTCTTGCCTCATCCCATTGTAATTAGCTCTTCCCCAAATAAACACTTTCCTATTTTGTCTGCTTTTATCCCTATCCATAGCTATGCGAAAGCTCAGGGAGTTGCAGTCACCATCACCGAAAAGGTCCATCACCTGACCAGGTTCATTACCCAGTCTGGCCTCTCCTCCAGTCGGTTGGTCCACATACTATGTCAAGAATCCTTCTTGGACACACCTGACAAATTCTGCCCTATCTATCCCTCTTGCAGTCAGGAGGTGCCAGTCAATATTTGGAAGTCTCCCATAACAACAACCCTGTAATTCCTGCACCATTCCTAAATTTGTCTACTTATCTGCTCCCGAGTTCTATAGACTACTCCCAAGTACAATGGTTGCTCCCTTCCCATTTCTGACTTCCACCCACACCAAAACTCCCTCCACAATATCCTCCCTTTCTGCAGCTGTTTTTTTTTTTAATTTTTGATTTTTCACACCATAAATCACATTAGTCGTGATACACACTTTTTCCTTTTCACACATATACAGTGACATTTTCTCCCCCCCCCTCCTCCCAACCCACCCCCCCCACCCCCCCCTCCCATCCATTTAAGGTATACAATCTAGGATACATTAAACCAGTCAGACAATGTTGTCACTCAACAAAAATACACCAGAAATTCTACTGAGTCCATTCTTTTCTTTCCTTCTCCTTCCATCAACTTAGGTATTGATTGTCCCCGGTAGGTTTTCGCTATTGTATTTAATGTAAGGCTCCCATATTTGTTCGAATATTTCAATATTATTTCTTAAACTATATGTTATTTTTTCTAATGGAATACATTTATTCATTTCTATATACCATTGTTGTATTTTCAAATTATCTTCCAATTTCCAGGTTGACATAATACATTTTTTTGCTACGGCTAGAGCTATCTTAACAAATCTTTTTTGTGCATACTCCAAATCAATTCCAAATTCTTTGTTTTTTATGTTACTTAGGAGAAAGATCTCTGGATTCTTTGGTATATTGTTTTCTGTTATTTTATTTAATATCTGATTGAGATCTTCCCAAAATTTTTCTACTTTCTCACTTGTCCAGATTGCATGAATTGTTGTTCCCATTTCTTTTTTACATCGAAAACATCTATCAGATACTGTTGGGTCCCATTTATTTAACTTTTGAGGTGTAATGTATAGCCTGTGTATCCAGTTATATTGTATCATACGTAACCTCGTATTTATTGTATTTCTCATCGTTCCAGAACATAATTTCTCCCATGTTTCCCTTTTTATCTTTATGTTTAAATCTTGTTCC
The DNA here is from genome assembly GCF_036971445.1 of Narcine bancroftii. Lineage (NCBI taxonomy): Eukaryota > Metazoa > Chordata > Chondrichthyes > Torpediniformes > Narcinidae > Narcine > Narcine bancroftii. The sequence continues at coordinate 41,214,738 of NC_091480.1, read as the reverse complement.
CATTTTTGTTTAGTTTTACCATTTGTTTCCTCATTCTCCTTTTCTTGCAGTTTAATATACATATTTGTTATAAATCTTTTGATTATCATTGTATCTGTAATCACATATTCAAGGTTACTTGCCTCTGGCAAACTCAAACTGCTTCCTAATTTATCCTTCAAGTAGGATCTCAATTGATAATATGCCAGCGCTGTATCTTGAGTTATATTGTACTTATCATTCATTTGTTCAAAGGATAAGAATCTATTTCCTGAAAAACAATTTTCTATTCTTTTAATCCCTTTTTTTTCCCCATTCTCTAAAGGAAAGGTTATCTATTGTAAAAGGGAGTAACTTGTTTTGCGTCAATATTAGTTTTGGTAATTGATAATTTGTTTTAATTCTTTCTACATGAATCTTCTTCCAAATATTGAGGAGATGATGTAATACTGGAGAACTTCTATGTTGTACCAATTTTTCATCCCATTTATATAATATGTGTTCAGGTATCTTTTCCCCTATTTTATCTAATTCTAATCTCGTCCAGTCTGGTTTTTCCCTTGTTTGATAAAAATCTGATAGGTATCTTAATTGTGCGGCTCTATAATAATTTTTAAAGTTTGGCAGTTGTAAGCCTCCTTGTTTATACCATTCTGTTAATTTATCCAGTGCTATCCTCGGTTTCCCCCCTCTCCATAAAAATTTCCTTATTATTTTCTTTAACTCCTTGAAGAATTTTTCTGTCAGTTGTATTGGCAATGCCTGAAATAAGTATAATATCCTTGGAAAAATGTTCATTTTAATACAGTTTATCCTTCCTATTAGTGTTAGTGGTAAATGTTTCCAATGCTCTAAATCGTCCTGTAATTTTTTCATTAGTGGATAATAATTGAGTTTATATAGTTGGCCGAGATTTTTGTTTATTTGTACACCTGAATTTGCCATCTAAATGGAGATTCCTTCTTAAATTTTGAGAAATCCGCATTATTCATAGGCATTGCTTCACTTTTATTTACATTTATCTTGTAACCCGACACTTCTCCATATTCCTTCAATGTCTTATATAATTCTTTTATTGATAGTTCTGGTTCTGTCAAGTACACTATAACATCATCCGCAAATAGACTGATTTTATATTCCTTGTCTTTTATTTTTATTCCTTTTATATTATTATCTATTCTTATCAATTCTGCTAGTGGTTCTATAGCTTACGCAAACAATAAAGGTGATAGTGGGCATCCCTGCCGTGTTGACCTGCTTAAGTTAAATTGCTTTGATACATGTCCATTTACTGTCACTTTCGCTAATGGTCCCTTATATAACGCTTTAATCCAATTAATATACTTCTCCGGTAAACTGAATTTTTGCAATACTTTGAACAAATAATTCCATTCTACTCTGTCAAAGGCCTTCTCTGCGTCTAAAGCAACTGCTACTGCAGGTGCTTTATTTCCTTCTACTGCATGAATTAAGTTAATAAATTTACAAATATTGTCTGTTGTGCGTCTTTTTTTAATAAATCCAGTTTGGTCTAAATTTACCATTTTCGGTACATGCTCTGCTAATCTGTTTGCTAATAGTTTAGCTATTATCTTATAATCTGTGTTTAGTAAAGATATTGGTCTATATGACGCTGGTGAGAGTGGATCTTTCCCTTGCTTTAGTATTACTGTAATTATTGCTGTTTTACATGAATCTGGTAAGCTTTGTGTTTCATCAATCTGGTTGATTACATTCAGGAGGGGCGGAATTAATAAGTCTTTAAATGTTTAGTAGAATTCTATTGGGAATCCATCCTCTCCTGGTGTCTTATTATTTGGTAATTTTTTTATTATCTCTTGTATTTCTACTATTCCAAATGGCTCTGTTAATTTATTTTGTTCCTCTATTTGTAGTTTTGGTAGTTCAATTTTAGTCAGAAATTCATCTATTTTCCCTTCTTTCCCTTCGTTTTCAGTTCGGTATAATTGTTCATAGAATTCTCTAAAGTTTTCCTTAATTTCTTTTGGATTATATGTAATTTGTTTGTCCTTTTTCCTTGATGCCAATACCATTTTCTTAGCTTGTTCTGTCTTAAGCTGCCATGCTAGGATTTTGTGCGTTTTTTCACCCAGTTCATAATATTTCTGTTTTGTCTTCATTATATTCTTCTCCACCTTATATGTTTGTAGTGTTTCATATTTTATTTTTTTATCCGCCAATTCTCTTCTTTTAGTTGTATCTTCCTTCATTGCTAATTTTTTTTCGATATTTACTATTTCCCTTTCCAACTGCTCTGTTTCCTGATTATAGTCCTTCTTCATCTTGGTTACATAACTTATTATTTGCCCTCTAATGAATGCTTTCATTGCATCCCATAGTATAAACTTATCTTCCACTGATTCCGTATTTATTTCAAAATATATTTTTATTTGTTTTTCAATAAATTCTCTAAAATCCTGCCTTTTAAGTAACATGGGGTTTAATCTCCATCTATACATTCTTGGAGGGATGTCCTCTAGCTTTACTGTCAATATTAAGGGTGAATGGTCCGATAGTATTCTAGCTTTATATTCTGTTTTTCTTACTCTATCTTGCATACTAGCTGATAACAAAAATAGGTCTATTCTTGAGTATGTTTTATGTCTAGCCGAGTAATATGAATATTCCTTTTCTTTTGGGTGTTGTTTCCTCCATATATCCAAAAGTTGCATTTCTTCCATTGATTTAATTATAAATTTGGTTACTTTGTTCTTTGTGTTAATTTTTTTCCCAGTTTTATCCATATTTGAATCCAAATTCAGGTTGAAATCCCCTCCTATTAATATGTTCCCTTGCGCATTTGCTACCTTCAAAAAGATATCTTGCATAAACTTTTGATCTTCTTCATTAGGTGAATATACATTGAGTAGATTCCAAAACTCCGAATATATCTGACATTTTATCATTACATATCTCCCTGCTGGATCTATTATTTCCTCTTCTATTTTAAATGGCACATTTTTACTAATTAATATAGCCACTCCTCTTGCTTTTGAATTATACGATGCTGCTGTTACATGTCCTACCCAATCTCTCTTTAATTTCTTGTGCTCCAATTCAGTTAAGTGTGTTTCTTGCACAAATGCTATATCAATTTTTTCTTTTTTCAGTAAATTTAGCAGTTTCTTCCTTTTAATTTGGTTATGTATTCCATTAATATTTAAAATCATATAGTTCAACGTAGCCATTTTATACTTTGTTTATCTTCCCTTTCCGTTTTTCCATCATTACCTTTCCTCCTTTTCCATTTCTGTTTTCTTATTTTAAACCCTTTATAAGACAACATTCCTAAAACATCAATCATTTTCCTTATTCTCCTATTTAAAACTTCTTTAGCCCCAATCTCCCCTTCCCCTCCTGAGTTGTCCTTTATCCCTTGTCGGACAACCACATCTCCCCTCTCCATTTGGGTTTGCAAATTCACTCGCAAGCGTCAGCTGATTTTGCAGTGACCGCAACTCCTCCCCACCCAGCCCCCCCAGAAAAGATTTCACTTTTCATATGTAACAAAGGTCACTCTTTTAGTTCCCTCCTTATTCCCTCTATTCCATTTCCTTCCCTTATTAATTCTTGTCTATACTATCTATATTTTCCTCTAAATACGGATACATTCACGTATGCACATTATACATCTACACACTTATACCTCTTTACCCACATACATATAAATCGTGGTCATTTTTACTCTCATTACACGTCTTCATCCCTCAGTCTATTTTGTAATTGTTCTGCAAATTTTCGCGCTTCTTCTGGATCCGAGAATTGTCTGTTTTGTTGTCCTGGAATAAATATTTTCAATACCGCTGGATGCTTTAGTATAAATTTATACCCTTTCTTCCATAAAATCGCCTTTGCTGTATTGAACTCCTTTCTCTTCTTTAGGAGTTCAAAACTTATATCTGGATAAATGAAGATTTTTTGCCCTTTGTACTCCAGTGGCTTGTTGCCCTCTCTTACTTTTTCCATTGTCTTCCCCAGTACCTTTTCTCTTGTAGTATATCTTAGGAATTTTACTAAAATAGATCTTGGTTTTTGTTGTGGTTGTGGTTTAAAGGCCAATGCTCTATGTGCCCTTTCTATTTCCATTTCTTGCTGTAGTTCTGGACATCCTAGGATCCTAGGGATCCAATCTTTTATAAACTCTCTCATATTCTTGCCTTCTTCATCTTCCTTAAGGCCCACTATCTTTATGTTATTTCTTCTGTTATAATTTTCCATTATATCTATTTTCTGAGCTAACAGTTCTTGTGTCTCTATAACTTTTTTATTAGATTCCTCTAATTTCTTTTTTTAAGTCCTCTACCTCCATTTCTACTGCTGCTTCCCGCTCTTCCATCTTGTCCATTTTCTTTCCCATTTCTGTTAAGGTCATATCTATTTTATTCATTTTCTCTTCTGTGTTGTTTATTCTTCTTCTTAAATCATTAAATTCCTGTGTTTGCCATTCTTTAAATGACTCCATGTATTCTTTAACAAGAGAAAGTATATCCTTTATCTTGCCTTTCCCTTCTTCTTCTATTTCACTGTACTCTTCCTCTTCTTCTTCCTCTGGATTGGCCATCTGTTGTTTCTTTGTTGCCCTTTTCTTCTCTTCTTTCTTGTTTTCATTGTCTTCTGTGTTCTCTTCTTGCTGCTGCTGTTCTGCAGCTGTCGTTGCTGGCTGTGGAGATCGACTCCCCAGCTGGTCACCCCTCCCGTCGGTGTGTTTTTTTGCATGTGCGGTTGCACACTTTTACTCAGCTCAGCGAGCCATTTTTGTAGTCCACTTTCTACCGACCTGAGGGAGCGGGTTTCTCTCTCCACCGCGGGCCTCTTCGAACAGGTAAGGCCTTATCCTTCTTCCTCCGTTGTCTTCTCTTCCTCTCTTCTTACCGTTGATTTCGATTTTTCTTTTTTTGTCGCCATCTTCTTTCCACCTTTATACTCACTTTTCTTTAACTTTTATTTCTGTGCCTTTGTGTTTTCCTTTGTTTTTTCCGACTTTTCTGGAGAGGGCTGGAGTTCACCGTCCGGCCACTACTCCATCACGTGACTCCCTCCCCTTTCTGCAGCTGTGATACTATTCCTGACCAGATATGCTACCCACCCCCCATTTTTACCTCTGATCCTATCCCTGGCACCTGTATCAGCCAATCCTGTCCTTCCTTCACTCAGCCAAGTCTCTGTAACGGCCACAACATCTTAATTTCACGTCCTGATCCATGCTCTGATCTCTATTCCTAAAACTCCTTGCATTGAAAGACACATTTCAAACCCTTCAAGTAACTATATTTATGCTCCTTCCACTGCTTGCCCCTCCTCACAAACTCACTACATATTACATCAATCACGAATCACTGAATGATAAAGCAAGTCATTCATCTCATCTTTCAAAGAGCTGACCAAATTAGACACATTCCCCCAGGCATTCCCATGTTCCTGGAATTTGTTCCCTCCCAATTAGTTCCTCTAATAATATTCAAACCTTTAATGGCTTGGGTGGCACGGTTAGGTTAGCAGTTAGCGCAATGCTGCTATAGCACATGCGACTGGACCCTCACTGTCTGCTACAAGTTTATATGTTCTCCCTGTGACTGTGCAAGTTTTCTCCTGGTGCTCTGGTTTTCTCCCAGGTGGCATGGGCTCGTGGGCTGAAAGGGCCTGTTACTGTGCTGTATGTCTAAATTTAAAATTTTTAATATGGTTTATTTGCATTTTCATGGAAGGCACTCTGAATTGGTGTGAAAAAAGCTGCATTGCCCAAATACAAATTAACTTTCACTTTTCAATTTCAATAACTGTTCAGATTCACAAGATTCTGATCTCGAAGACAAAAAAAAAGCATGAGAAGAAAGCAACATTTGCATGACATGATATCATTGGATCAAGATTGCTCTCACCACTGGTCCACTGAAAACTGCATTTGCTATTTGTATTTGAGAAAGTAACCTTTCATTAAACACTTGGAATACATTGATACTCATTATCCATGCTCACAAACTAAAGATTGCTAGTGAACTTCAATACCCACATCATTTCAAGTTCACTCTTCTGTCACAGTCACATCTGAATCATGGAAGAGTTGTTCCTCTTCTAGGGTAATTAAATTTGGGGATAGGTGATGTACAGTTGGGCATTGGCCAGAGGAGGCAGGGGGTGTTTTGCAGGGGGGGGGGGGCTGTGGAGGGCAAGTGTGGAGGAGCAACTGAGGGGCAGAGATTTTTTTTAAACTTCCGCGTTGCTTCAGGAAACCTTGCTGCTCCAATTCTTTAATTCCCAGAAACATTAAAGATTACACAAGTTACACAAGTATGGGTGCAGAAGAGTGGGAACTGCAGAGAATTCTAAGAAAGCATACCATCATCTTGATCGCTACGATCCTGTGTAAATTCCACAGATTCAGAAAGTGAAACGAGTGATGTCCGGCGAGAAGATGCAGTGGACGTGATGCTCGGTTGTTTGCTGCCTGTGAGGCGATTTATCCAGTGCTCACAGAGAGATGAGCTAGTAGAACCTTGAGATAAATAGACAGACAAAAATTAAATCACTATACTGAAGCAAAATGTATTTCATACAAATTATCACACAGAATTTTCAGACATCAAAAAATCAGATCTCTCAAAAATTTCCAGCTGATTGGAGATATCAAATATTTTGCATCTGCTTTCACATTAAATTATGCTGCCAATGTGGTACCACAGAAAGAGATAGTTATACAAATTGATAGGTTGCTCAATAAAAAGGTACTAATCCTCATTCGTCCTCAATTGGGATGTAACAGAGATTACCAAGCAAATAACTGGAAATGCTGACATTCCTGGCTAAAATCTTCCCACCCTTCTTCGAGATGCAGTGTCACCAGAAGCCTTGTTTCTTTCTGCAGTGCAACATTGTTAGAAGGATGGGGTTTGGATTAACTTTTGATTTTTGGGGTTTTTTTTTGTCTTTGTATATTATCTTTATTATGTATGTGATGCATTTCTTACTTACTTTTTGCATTCCACATAAACTATGTACTTGCTTGGTTTTTTTTAAAAAAAATGTATAAAATCAATAAAATATTTTAAAAATAAAGCCCTGCTAAAGGTAGGGGAAATCAACCGAGGTAATCACAGGCAAAATCTTCCCCACCACCAAGAACATCTACAGGGTAGAGCGGCAGCAATCAAGGATCCACACCACCCAGTTCTCGCTGCTACCATTAGGAAAGAAGTACAAGTGCCACAAGATTCACACCACTAGGTTCAGGAACAGCTGCTCCCCCTCCACCATCAGACTCCTCAACATCAAACTCAATCAGAGACTCTAAATGTCTTATTTTTCACTTTATTGATTTTTTCTCTCTCTGTATTGCACAGTCAGTTTGATTACATTTTGTTTACATGTGTATGTTGAGTAGCTTTCTTTGCACTACCAATAAGTGGTAATTGTGCCTCACCTGCAGAAAAAAGAATCTCAAAGTTGTATGTGATGTCATGTATGTACTCTGACAATAAATTTGATATTTGAGGACCAAAAGAGTGACAGAGAAGATCACTAGGGTCTCCCTCCCCCCATCAACATGATCTACCAAGATCGTCACCTGAAGATGGCGTGTAAAATCATTGAGGATGCCTACTACCCCACACCCAGCATCTTTCAACCACTCCCGTTGGGGAAGAGATACAGGAGGATCAGAGCCAGCACCACCAGGCTGAGAAACAGCTTCTTCCCATGGATGCTAAACAACCAAAGGAACTGGTCACACTGACCCTCCGAGACTCTCATATTTACTAAACAAAATATATACTTATTTTTAGATGTGTATATTTGTCTGCCTATGTCATCATTATAAAAGACCCTTGGTCACAACCTCCTTTCACTGTTATCTTCATTCAGAAGGTACAGAAACCTGAAGAGCAGCACCTCGAGGTTCAAGAACAGCTTTGATCCAACAGCTATAACGTTCTTGAACCTCCCCATGCAACAAAAACTATGATCTGGTCCAACGGTACAAAGTGAACATCTGTACCACTGCAAAGTCCTTTTTTTTTCAATTCTAGGATAACTGTGAATATTTATATTTTGTGGAAATCTCTCTTATGTACTGTACTATTGTAGCTTTTATAAGACAAAGTACTTGTTCAGTTGCAGCAAGCAAGAAATTCAGTGCATATGTTCATTGTATGATAAATTTAACAATAAACTGATTCTCATTATCAGAAATGGAAGCTGACAGCAAAAAGTGATGAAACTTACAAGTTCTGGACAAGAATTTAGTATAGGTACCAAAACAGTTGTCAATGTACTATAAAAAGTGACAGAGAAGGTTTGAACCAAAAACCATTCTATTCTTCTGATGGAGTTGAGCACCACATGGGCCCCTGTAGATTGCCATAACTATGATTTACATTTGGGAAAAAGGTGCTTAAACAAGTGGCTGAAGAGATAGTGCAGGGGGCAGGGTTTCATGTTCTTGGATCATTGGAACCTGTTCTGGGAAGGGGTGAAGAAACCTTCACAAGTTGGAGGGATTGCACCTGGACTGGAGGGGAGGTTTGCTAATCCTGTTGTGGGCGGGTGGTGTGGGGGGGGGGGGGGGGGGGGGGGAAGAGGTTAAACAAGATTTGCAGGGACCAAAGTGAAGAGGCAGAGGAAGAGACAGTTGCAACACAAGTAGAGACAGCTGGTAGGGAATTTGCATGGAAGGACAGGCAGACGGGGCAAAATTGCAGCCATTGGGATGAGTTTCAAAGCAACATAAATACAGAATTAACATAAAAGTAACAAATAAAGGGCTGAAAGGTTGTATTAAAGTGCATGCAGCACAAGAAATAAAGTAGACGGCCTTGTAGTACATTGGCAGGTATGATGCTGTGGACAAAAAATGGATGTCATTGGGAGCTGAATATCTAAGGATACACAGTGTATCGTAAAGAAAGGCAGGTAAGCAGAGAGGTGGTGTGGCTCTGTTGGTAAGGACTAACATTATTATTAGAATCATTAAAAAAAGGTAACATAGGATTGGAAAATGTTGAACAAGGGTGAAAACAGTAGCTGGGATGTGAACAACAAATTACAACATCAAATAGAAAAAGCATTTCAGAAGGGAAATGTTATGTCACTGGGGATTTTACCATGCAAGTAAATGGGGAAAATCTGGTTGGGAGAGGATCTCAAGGGAGAAAATTTGTAGAATGCCTCCTACGAGATGGTTTCTGTGACGTGTAATGTACCTGACGTGATTAGAGAGCTTAGAGTGAAGAAACCATTAGTGGGCAGTGATCAATTTGAGATTTAACAAGGATTCAAGATTTTTTATTGTCATGTAATAAAAAGATGTAAAATTACTCAAAATTGCATTTAGTTTGCCAGACGCAGGCAAAGATTTGCCATCAGCCTAAATTACGCTCTTTACATTCAGAGAAAGAGAAGTCAAAGAGAGTCCCTTTAGAGTCACTGAGTCCGTGGATTTGCCTTCAACACTCACACATAGACTTCAGTCCAAACCATTAACAACCCAAGGACCAGATCCACACTCAACACGATCAGAAAGACTTCAGTGCCCGAGGCCCCCTTGGTGCCTCTCCCACCTTCAGCACCCCCTCACATCCCAGTCCTGATACTTGGTACCCCTTCAGTCAGTCTCGAGCCAGTTGCCAGCAGCCCGCAGCTTGTATGGGTTCCCTGCCTTGAGTCACCAACAGCCCACCGCCTGTGTGCTCTTCAGCTACAGAACCCCTTTCTGATCCGCTGCTGTGTTCACCGTCCCATAGGGTCTTCTCCTCTGCTTTTCTTTCTCAAAATGGGGATGTTCTCCCCATTTTCTGGTCCCCTGTGCTGGTCCTTTGCTTCCCCCGAGTCTACAATCACTCTAAGGCTCTGCCAGCACAGGCACCTCCATCTTGGGCCTAGACTTCGTGGTCACAGGATTTTTAAAATAAAACCATCAGTTCCTTTAACTAACTTATAGAGACATACAGCGTGGTAACAGGCCATTTCTACCCATGAATCCGTGCCTCCAATTTACACCCAATTAACCTACACCTCTGGTATGTTTCAACGACGGGAGGAAACCAGAGCCCTGGGGATAACCCACATGGACACGGGGAGAATGTACAAACTTCTTACAGAAAGCACAGGATTCAAACCCAGTTCTGATTTCTGGCTACACCAAATGGGCCTTCCCGTAGGTTAACAACCTTTTAAAGCCTGTATGGAGCCGTTGATAGTCGAATTGGGACATTGGAGCTGTGAGATGGGGGCGGGGAAGGGTGTGTCTCCACTCCCTACTGTCCCCGGGACTGCACAAGTGGCAGCGAAGAAACTTAAGTCAGATGTGTCTGAATATCAATGGAGTAAAGGGAAATTACAGTGGCATGAGAGAGGAACTGGCCAAAGTAGATTGGAAGGGGGCACTTGGATGGAGTTTCTGCAAGAAACAAGGAAGGTGCAGGATAAATACATACCAAAAAAGAATAAAGATAGAATGAAAAATGTCACAACTGTGACTGATAAAGGAAGTCAAAGCCAACGTTAAAGCAAAAGAGAGGGCATACAAGGAAGCAAAAAATAGTGGGAAGATAGAGGATTGGAAAGTTTTTAAAAACTTACAGAAGGTAACTAAAAAAACATACGAGGGAAAAGTAGAAGTATGAAAATTGACTAGCAAATAATATTGAAGAGGATACAAAAAGCTTTTTCATGTATATAAAGAGTAAAAAAAGAGGCAAGTAGGTAAAGGACCACTAGAAAATGACACTGGAGAAATAAAGATGGGAGATAAGATGATGGTAGAAGAACTAAATGAGTATTTTGCATCAGTCTTCATTAGCAGTGTGTCGGGGCATCAGGGAAGGAAAGCAAGTCCAGTTACCATTTCAAGGGAGAAGATGCTCAGAAAGCTGAATAGTCTAAGGGTGGACAAGTCTGCTAGACCAGATGGATGCAACCTTAGGTTCTGAAAGAAGTAGCTGTAGAGATTGTGGAGGTATTGGTAATGATCTTTCAGGAATCAAAGGTTCTGGCATGGTCAAAGAAGGAATGGAAAATCACAAATGTCACCCCACTATTCAAGAAAGGAGGGAGGCAGCAGAAAGAAAACTATAGACCAGTTAGCCTGATATCAGTGGTTGGGAAGTCAATAGTGAAGGATGAGGTTACGGAGTGGTGGGAGACACACGACAGGCCAAAGCCAGCATGGCTTCCTTCAGGGAAATCTTGCTTGGCAAACCTATTATAAATAACCATATAACCACTTACAGCACAGAACAGGCCAGTTCAGCCCTACTAGTCCATGTCGTAACAAATCCCCACCCTCCTAGTCCCACTGACCAGCACCCGGTCCATACCCCTCTAGTCCCCTCCTATCCATGTAACTATCCAGTCTTTCCTTAAATGTAACCAATGATCCCGCCTCAACTACGTCGGCCGGAAGCTCATTCCACATCCCTACCACCCTTTGCGTAAAACAAAATCTTTGAAGAAGTGACAAGCCGGCTGGATAAGGGAGAGGCAGTGGATGCGTGCATTTGGATTCTCAGAAGCCCTTTGACAAGGTGCTGGACATGAGGCTACCTAACAAGATAAGAGCTCATGGTATAAAAGGGAAACATACTAATATGGGTAGAGCATTGGCCAATTAACAGGAAGTGGACAGTCAGAATACAGGGATCAGTTGCTAGTGATGTTCCACGGGGTGTTGGGGTCACTTCTTTTTATGTGGTATATTAATAATTTAGATAATGGTTTTGTGGCCAAGTTTGGAGATGATATGAAGGTATGTAGAAGAGTTGAGGAAATAAGAGGACTGCATAAGAACCTAGACAATTAGGAAAATGGGGAAATTAAATACAATGTCAGAAAGTGTATGGTCATGCACTTTATTAGAAAAAAATAAATGGGCAGACTATTTTCTCAATGGGGAGAAAATGATGCAATGGGACCTGGGAATCCTTGCACAGGATGGTCTGAAGGTAAACGCACGTGTCAGTAGTGAAAAAAACAAATGCAATATTTGCATTCATTTCAAGAGCAATAGTAGACAAGAGCAGGGATGTGATGTTGGGGCTTTATAGGGCACTGGGAAGACCTCACAGGAGGACTGTGAGCAGTTTTAGGCTCCTCATTTAAGTAAAGGATGTGCTGACATTGGAGAGGGTTCAGATGAGGTTCACAAGGATGATTCTGGGAATTAAAGGGTTATCATGTGAGGAGCGTTTGGCAGCTCTTGGCCTGTACTTGTTGAAATTTAGGAGAATGGGGGGAATCTCATTGAAACATGTTTAATGTTCAAAGGCATGTACGAAGTAAATGTAGAAAGTAATGCTGGAGAAATTCAGCAGGTCAAACAGTGTACTTAATTGAGCCCTTCATCAAGGTAGATATACAAAGGTTGTTTTCCATGATGCACAAATGCAGGATTGAAGGGCATCCACTTAAAAAGAGAAGCAGAAAAATGTATTTAGGTATAGTGTGGTAACTGTGGAATTTGTTGCCACAGGCAGATATAGAAGCTGTCATAGTGCAACTGAGTGAGAAAACAGATCAACTCATAATTAACTGGTGGGGAAGACTTGATGGGCCGAATGGCCTGTTTCTTTGTCTTATAGTCTTGTTTCATCCAGTTTGCTCAGACTCGGATATTTTTGGAAACATGAAGAAATACAAATTCAATAAACTGGCGGTCCACATCGCAACGCAGGCATACAGGCTCCATGTTGTGACAGCCACGGCAGCAGAGCAACCTCGTCGAGATGGTGCCTCTGGGTTTGGGCTCCCTCGTGGCCAGAGGGACCACACATGCGCTCTCGTTTGCGTCATCACGTCACAGCCGACACGGGGGGGGGGGGCGGGACTTGATGGCTGCCTTAGAAGGCGCAGCGCGGGCTTTTTAAATAAAACAGTTGGAAACAAAACTGACTCCGACTCATGGCTACTGTTCTCATTTCTCCTTCATAGCTACCGTTACAAAACCACTTATTTTCTATAGTTTTACCTGTGAGTACAAGGATAAATACAGTAAGCAGGCCAGCTAAAATGCTTACATTGACAATTTCAAGTCCAAGAATACGGAGTGTTTGTGGGTTGGCTTTGAGAGCCGGTATATAATGCTGGAACAAATACTGATGAAAAATCATCAATCAAAATTATTATTCTACTTCTTTCTCTCCAAAGATGCTTGCAGATATGCTGAATATTTACCACAATTTCTGTTTTTATTTTAGTCAAGGGGTCCCATCTTCCACAACACACTACTTGATCTGGCAAACACTGCAGCAGAGATTAACCTATTTGGACATTTGAAAGATAGCTTTCCAAATTTTTTCTAAACTAGGGGAAATACAGAACATGTGAACCAAAGAAGCTTCATCAATTTTACATTGGTGACATAGAGGATTTACATCTGAATAAAAAATGAGATAATTTAACTTTAGACATGTACTCTATGGACCACTTTAAGTTGCAACAAACAGTGTCATGCACAAAAGGATGTCGTATTAATCAGACTTCAAACCTCATCTGAGAATGAAATTCAAATCCTGTTCCCAATCATTCTTAATTTTAACTAAAAAGCTATCCTTAAATCAAGAAAATTATTATAAATAAGATATTAAACCTTTATGAGAAAATTGTTAATTAAAAAGTATACTAAGAATGTTTGTCTCGAGAATTCACAGAAAGTCAGTGATCTGAGATTAAACAAAATGTCTAACTTGTAAATATCTAAAAAAAACGAGTGTTTGGTATGTTAAATTTTACCCCCAATTGTTCAAAAGAAGCAAATTTGTTTTGAATAAAAAGGTCTTTAAAACATTTAATACCCAATCTGTGCCAATCATTAAAGACAGTATCTTGCAAAGAAGGCGAAAAAGATGATTAGATATAATAAGGCTGGCAAGAGAAAAACCAAAATCTAAAAAACCTTCTAAATTGTGCCCATAATCTCAAACTATGTCCAATTATCAGATTATCAGATAATTTATATAAAGAGGAGGATAAAAAAAAATAGAACCTTGCCCTTTAATTGCAAGACATGATTCGTTTTCTCTAATTGATTTATTTTTGGTACCTGCAGATTTACAAGGTAGAGTATTACGAGCTGAATATAAAAGTAGAGATATATCAGATCATTCATTATTACTTTTTTTTCCTGTGAAAGTTCGGACGTAGTACGTCCGTCGTTTAGATGGAGGTTTAACGCAATGTTATTGAATAAACCAGAGTTTGTTTCTTTTGTTAAAGAGCAGATTTCTTTATTTTTGACTGAAAATGTTAATTCTGTGGATAGTAATTTTGTAATATGGGATGCTTTAAAAGCTTACTTGAGAGGGCAGATCATTAGTTATTCTACGAAAGTTAAGAAACAATATATGGCAGAAAGTTTAGAGTTAGAAAATAAGATTGCTGAGTTAGAGAAGGATTTTCAGAAAGGTGTAAAAGAAGATAAAAAAAAAGTTGCATTAGCGAGGTTGAAAGTACATTATAATACTTTACAAACTTATCAGTTTGAGTGCCTAATTAATCGATTTAAACAACGTTATTATGAGTTGGGGAAAAGAGCTCATAAGGTACTTGCTTGGCAATTGAAAGCTGAACAGCCATCTCAGACTATTATTGCTGTTAAAAAGAATTCAAAAGTTACTTACAAACCTCAGGAAATTAATGACCAGTTTTATTCATTTTATTTGAAATTATATATTTCTGAGGGGAAAAGGGATAATGGTCTTACAGTAAGGGATTGATTCTTACTTATCTAAATTAAAGTTACTGGTATTAGATGGAAATTATGTTCAGGAACTGGAATCTCCATTTACGGATTTTGAAATTAAGGAAGCTATTCAGGAAATGCCTAATGGAAAGTCCCCAGGGGATGATGGATTCCCTGTGGAATTTTATAAACTCTTTTATGATGATTTTTCTAATGTATTTGGAGAAGTGTTGAATCAAGTTATTGAAGATCAGGAGTTACCAGAATCATGTTCAAGTGCTTTAATAACTCTCATTCCAAAAAAAGCTAGAGATCCATTAAAAGTGTCTTCATATAGACCTATTTCTTTATTAAATGTAGATTACAAAATTATAGCGAAAGTATTAGCTAAGAGACTTGCTAAATATTTACCTAAATTGGTACACATTGATCAAACAGGTTTTATTAAGAATAGAAATGCATCAGATAATACATTTCGATTGGGGAAGTCACGTGATGGAGTAATGACCGGTAATAAAATACCAGCCCTCTCCAGAAAAGTTTGAAAAAAAGTAAAGAAAAAGCAAAGCCACAAACACAGAAACCATTACAAATTAAAAATAAAAGTGTGGAGAAAATGGCAGCAAAGAAAGAAAAACCAAAAACAACAGGAAGAAAAGAAGAAGGAAAGACGTCGGAAGAGAAAGGTGAAGGCCTTACCTGTACGAGGAGGCCCGCCGTGGAGAGAGAAGCCCGCTCCCTGAGGTCAGTGGAAACCCCGAACTCAGGACTACAAAGATGGCTCACGGAGGCAAACATTGTGCATGCGCGATGCACAAGACAAAAACAACATCGAAGGGAGGGGGGACCAGCTTAGGAGTAAATTCCACAGCTGAAACAGACAAGTATAACACGACAGTAAGACTCCCAACAGGAAAACATAGAAAATAACGGGAACAAGAAGGAAGAGAATAAAAATAGGAAATCAGAGAAACAACAGATGACCAACCCAGAGGAAGACGACCAACACCAAGACACCTTTAATAAAAATAATAAAAATAAAAATACCCAACAAACTAAAATAAACAACCCCAACAAGAAAATCAGAAGAGACAGATTTGTTAAATCTTTGCCAGATCCTGGAGTGGACTCAGAAGAAGAGGAGGGAGAACATCAAACTCTACACAGAGAAATGGAAGATGAAAGGAAGGGCAAGTACATGGATAAAAAATTTTTTAAAGAATACATGGAAACATTAAAAGAATGGCTGACACAAGAATTCAGTGAAATAAAAAGAAGAATAAAAGGTACAGAAGAAAAAGTGAATAGATTAGAGGTGGTCATGACAGAAATAGGGAAAAGAGTAGACGAGGTGGAAGAATAAGAAACAGCCATAGAAATGGAGGTAGATGACTTAAAAAAGAAATTGGAAAAACCTGATAAAAAAGTTAAAGAAACACAAGAGCTGTTCACTCAAAAGATAGATATAATGGAAAACTATAATAGAAGAAACAATATAAAGATAGTGGGCCTTAAGGAAGATGAAGAAGGCAAAAATATGAAAGAATTTATAAAAGAATGGATCCCCAGGGTCCTAAGGCCAGAATTACAGGAAGGAATGGAAATAGAAAGGGCACACAGAACATGAGCCCCTAAACCACACCCACAACAAAAACCAAGATCCATTCTAGTAAAATTCCTAAGATATACAACAAGAGAAATTATATTAGAGAAGGCAATGAAAAAAATAAGAGAAGACAAAAAACCACTGGAATACAAAGGTCAAAAATTTTTTTTTCTATCCAGGCATAAGTTTTGAACTCCTGAAGAAGAGGAAGGAGTTTAACGCAGCAAAAACGACCCTATGGAAAAAAGGTTATAAATTTATGTTAAAATATCCAGCGGTGCTTAAAATACTTATCCTGGGGCAGCAAAGCAAACTGTTCTCGGATCCAGAAAAAGCACGAAAATTTGCAGAACAGCTACAAAACAGACAGAGAGATGATGAGATATAACAAAAACAAAAATGACAACAAACTATATATAAAGAAGAATAAAGTATAAGTAAGAACTAAGAAGGGAAAGAAAAGGAAGAAAGGAAGTAAGGAGGGAATTAAGAGAGTGAGCTTTGTTATATATGAAGATTAAAATCTTTTCTGGGGGGGCTGGGTGGGGAAGAATAACAGTCACTGCGAAATCAGTTGACGCTTGCGAGCAGGTTCGCAAATCCAAATGAAGAGGGGAGATGTGGTTGCCCGACAAGGGACAAAGGGCAACTCAGAAAGGGGAGGGACTATTGGGGTTGAAGGAATTTTAGATATGGGAATAGTGGAAATATTTTATGTTTTAGAAATGTCTTACAATGTGTTCAAAAAAAGAAAACAGAAATGGATAAGAAGGGAAGGTGGTGATGAGGAAACGGAAAGGAAAGATAAACAAAGTATGAAATGGCCATGTTGAACTATATGACTTTAAATATTAACGGAATACATAACCAAATCAAAAGGAAGAAGCTGTTAAATTTACTGAAGAAAGAAAAAATTGATATAGCATTCGTGCAAGAAACACATTTAACTGAAGTGGAACACAAAAAATTAAAGAGAAATTGGATAGGACATGTAACAGCAGCATCAGATAATTCAAAAGCCAGAGGAGTAGCTATATTAATCAATAAAAATGTACCAATCAAAATAGAAGAGGAAATAATAGATCCAGCAAGGAGGTATGTAATGTTAAAATGTCAGATATATTCAGAATTTTGGAATTTGCAATATGCACCTAATGAAGATCAAAAATTTATGCAAGATATCTTTTTGAAGATCGCAGATACACAATGGAATATACTAATAGGAGGGGATTTTAACCTTAATTTGGACTCAAACATGGATAAAACTGGAAAAAAGACTAACAGAAAGAACAAAGTAACCAAATTTATAATTAAATCGATGCAGGAAATGCAACTTTTGGATATATGGAGGAAACAACACCCAAAGGAAAAGGAATATTCATATTATTCGGGTAGACATAAAACATACTCAAGGATAGACCTATTCCTGTTATCAGCCCACATTCAAGGAAGAGTTAAGAAAACGGAATATAAAGCTAGATTGTTATCAGATCACTCACCCCTGTTATTGGCAACAGAGCTAGAGGACATCCCACCAAGAATGTATAGATGGAGATTAAACTCCATGCTACTTAAAAGACAGGATTTTAGAGAATTAATTGAGCGACAAATTAAAATGTACTTTGAAATAAATACGGAATCAGTGAAAAAAAAAATTTATACTATGGAACGCAATGAAAGCATTCATCAGAGGACAGATAATAAGTTATGTAACTAAGATGAAGAAGGACTACAATCGAGAAATAGAACAGTTGGAAAGGGAAATAACAAATACTGAAAAAGAATTAGCAATAAAGGAAGATACAACTAAAAAAAGAGAATTGACAGACAAGAAAATAAAATATGAAACACTACAAACATATAAGGTGGAGAAGAACATAATGAAGACAAAGCAGAAATATTATGAGCTAGGAGAAAAAACGCACAAAATACTAGTGTGGCAGCTTAAGACAGAACAAACTGAAAGAACGGCATTGGCATTAAGGAAAAAGGACAAACAAATTACACATAACCCAACGGAGATCAATGAAAACTTCAGGGAATTCTACGAACAACAACATCAAACTGAAAACTAAGGGAAAGAAGACAAAATAGATGAATTTCTAACTAAAATTGAACTACCAAAATTACAAACAGAGGAACAAAATAAATTAATAAAACCATTTGAAATAGAAGAAATACAGGAGATACTAAAAAAACTACCGAACAATAAAACACCGGGAGAGGATGGACTCCCAATAGAATTCTATAAAACATTTAAAGACTTAATAATTCCTCCTCTCCTGGAAGTAATGAACCAGATTGATAAAGCACAAAACATACCATATTCATGCAAAACAGCAATAATTACAGTAATACCAAAGACGGGGAAAGATCCACTAACACCAGCATCGTATAGACCAATATCTCTACTTAACACAGATTATAAGATAATAGCTAAACTATTAGCAAACAGATTGGCTGACTGTGCACCAAAAATAGTAAAACTAGACCAAACTGGATTTATTAAAAAAAGACGAACAACGGACAATATCTGTAAATTCATTAACTTAATCCATGCAGTACAAGGAAACAAAACTCCAACAGTAGCGGTTGCTTTAGACGCAGAGAAAGCCTTTGACAGAGTAGAATGGAATTATTTATTCAAAGTACTACAAAAATTCAACCTATCAGAGAAATATATTAATTGAATTAAAGCATTATATAAGGGACCATTGGCGAAAGTGACAGTAAATGGATATATATCAAACCAATTTAAATTAAGCAGATCAACAAGGCAGGGATGTCCACTATCTCCCTCACTGTTCATGTTAGCTATAGAACCACTAGCAGAACTGATAAGAACAGAAAATAAAATACGAAGGATAAAAATAAAAGGGAAGGAATATAAAATCAGTCTATCTGCAGATGATGTTATAATATACTAAACAGAACCAGAAATATCAATAAAAGAATTACATAAGAAATTGAAGGAATATGGAGAAGTATCGGGATACAAGATCAACGCAAATAAAAGTGAAGCAATGCCAATGAATAATGCAGATTTCACAAAGTTTAAGAAAGAACTACCATTTAGATAATAAATAATAACTAATAACTAAATAATAATCTCGGCCATCTATATAAACTAAATTATCAGCCAATAATGAAAAAATTACAAGACGACTTAGAGCACTGGAAAGACTTACCACTAACACTGATAGGAAGGATAAACTGTATTAAAATGAACATCATCCCAAAGATACAATACCTATTTCAATCATTACCAATTCACCTAACAGAGAAATTCTTCAAGGAGCTAAAGAAAATAATAAGGAAATTCTTATGGAAAGGGGGGAAACAGAGGATAGCACTAGATAAATTAACAGAATGGTACAAACAAGGAGGCTTACAACTACCAAACTTTAAGAATTATTATAGAGCAGCACAATTAAGATACCTATCAGATTTTTTATCAAACAAGGGAAAAACCAGATTGGACCAGATTAGAGCTAGATAAAATAGGGGAGAAGATACCTGAGCATATACTCTATAAGTGGGATGAAAAATTGGTGCAACGTAGGAATTCACCAGTATTGCACCATCTGCTCAACATTTGGAAGAAGATTCACGTAGAAAGGAATAAAATAAATGATCAAGTACCAAAATTAATATTGACACAAAATCAACTAATCCCTTTCACAATAAATAACCTTTCCTTCAGAGAATGGGAGAGAAAAGGGATCAAAAGAATAGAAAATTGTTTTTCGGGAAATAAATTATTATCTTTTGAACAAATGAAGGACAAATATAGTATAACTCACGATACCATGTTTGCATACCACCAACTGAAAACCTACTTGAAGGACAAATTGGGAAACAGTCTGAGGTTACCAGAAGGAAGCAATTTTGAATATGTGATTACAGACACAATGATAATTAAAAAATTTATAACAAACATGTACATCAAACTGCAAGAAAAGGAGAACGAGGAAACAAACTGTAAATCTAAACAAAAATGGGAACAAGATCTAAACATAAAGATAAAGAATGAAAATGGAAAAAGCTATGCTCCGGAACTATGAGAAATACAATAAACACGAGGTTACACATGATACAATATAATTGGTTACACAGGCTATACATCACACCCCAAAAGTTAAATAAATGGCACCCAACAGTATCAGACAGATGTTTTCGCTGTAAAAAGGAAACGGGAACAACAATACATGCAATTTGGACATGTGAGAAAGTGAAAAAAATTTGGGAAGATCTAAACCAAATATTAAATAAAATCACAAAAAGCAACATACCAAAAGACCCAGAGATCTTCCTTCTAAGTAATATAAGAAATAAAGAATTTGGACTCGATTTGAATGGAGCACAAAAAAGATTTATTATGATAGCCCTAGCTGGAGCAAAAAAATGTATTATGTCAACCTTGAAATTAGAAGACAACTTGAGAATACAACAATGGTACATAGAAATAAATAAATGTATTCCATTAGAAAAAATAACATATAATTTAAGAAATAACATCACAATATTCGAACAAATATGGGAACCATACATGAAATACAATAGAGAAATCCTACCGTGGACCTCCACCACCTAAAATGACAGAAGGAGAAGTCAACGAAATGAACTGACTCAGTATATAAAAGTAAAAGACAAAAATTTCTTGTTTATTTTTATTAAGTGACGACATTGTTTAACGGGTTTAATGTATCTTATCGATTGAACTTTGAATAAATGGGAAGGGGGGAGAGGGAGGGAGGGAGGGAAGGGAGGGGGGATAAAGGGGAGAAAATGACACTATTTTTCAAGAGAAAAATGTCTGTATGTATTTTGGTCAGTATGATTTATAGTGTGAAAAATAAAAATTTAAAAAATAATAATACATTTTGATTAATTACTTTGATTAATGCATATCAATGTAGAAAAAGCTTTTGATAGGGTTGAGTGGGATTTTTTAATTAAAGTGTTAGAGAAATTTAAATTCGGCCCTTTTTTTATTGGTTGGGTTAAGGCTCTATATACACACCCGATTGCTAGGGTGGTGACTAATGGACAGATTTATTCACTATTTAAATTTACTCGTTCAACTCGACAGGACTGCCCATTGTCACTAGCCCTATTTGCATTGGTTATTGAACCGTTAGCTCAGGTTATTAGACAAAATGAGGAAATTAGAGGGATGAGGGTTAAGAATGAAGAATATAAAATTAATTTATTTGCGGACGATGTGTTGGTATATTTGATGGAACCTGAACAGTCATTGAAACAATTACAATTGTTGAAATTTGGAGAATTATCGGGATACAAAGTTAATTGAGATAAAAGTGAAATTTTACTAGTTGGAGTGGGAGATTATTCTGAATTTAAAACAATTACAAAATTAAGGTGGACAAGTAAAATTAAATATTTAGGTGTATTTATGGATACGAATTATCAATCATTTGAATAAAGCAGTGCGAGAGTTTTTATGGAAAAGTAAACTAGCTCAAATGGGGTTGCATAGACTTAAATGGAAGTACACATTGGGCGGACTACAACTACCACATTTTCAAAATTATTATGAAGCGGCCCAGTTGAAGTTTATTAGTAGATTGATGAATTTAGATCAGCCTCCAAGCTGGGCTAAAGTGGAGATGGTGTGTATTTCTAGGGTTTAAATACATGAATTTATATTTAGTTGAAATTTGATTTTGTTACAGCAATATGATATGCCGATATTGAAGCATTTGTTTTTGGTTTAAAACAAATAGGATGTTATGGTCGAAAGATAAATTATCCATTTTAACTCCATTGGAAAACAATCAGCTTATTCCTTTTTCAATGTTTAATAATCATTTAAAGATTTGGGACTCTAAAGGTATAAAGACAATACAAGATTGTTTTGTAGAGGGGCAATTTCTTTCTTTTAATCAATTGAGAGAAAGATTTGATATACCTGTAAATTCTTTGTTTGTGTCTTATCAACAGAGCTTCGATAAAAGATAATTATGGTAGAGAGATGATTTTACCTACTTTGTCGAGATTTGAATCTTTGATTTCCTCTATACCGAAAAAGGGTTATATTTCAGTTATATATAATTTGTTACAAGATAGTATGGATAAACCAGATTGGGGGAAATCTAAACTTAAATGGGAGAATGATTTAGTATTTATTTTTCCCGAAGTGATTGGGTGAATACGTGTCAGGACAATGTAATTAAATTGACTAATGTACGATATGGAATGGTTAATTATAATTTTTTACATCAATTATATTTGACCCTGGAAAAGTTAAAAAAAAAATATGGGTTTAGTAATTCGGATTCTTGTTTTAGATGTAGTTCATGTATTGGAAGTTTTCTACATGCTGTATGGAATTGTGTTAAAGTTCAATAATTTTGGCAAGGAATTAAAGTAGTTTTGGAGAAATTATATAATTTTATACTACCATTAGATCCAACGATTTTCTTGTTGGTAAATTTGTATTCGTTAAGGGGAATGGGATTGGATAAAATTCAAATTGCTTTTGTACATTTGGTGTTATCAGTAGCGCGTAAATGTGTTGTTAGTACTTGGAAAGATGATACTGAGATTAATATAGTACGTTGGCACAATGAATTGAAAGTATGTGTTGTTGTGGAAAAAATGTATAATTTACATGATAATTATTCTTTCTTTGTTAGTAAGTGGTCTGTATTTGAAATATATGCATTTAGATATACTTTGAAATGTTATTAACATTTACAATATATATATAATCTATATATGTTTTTCATTTGATTCCTACATGTTAGCTTTTAACCTTGCTTAGTGGTTGGGGTTTTGAATTATAATTGTTTTTCCTTATCTTTTGAATTGTACAATATATAACTGTATTGTTCAATTTTTCATCATGTAAATATCAATAAAAATATTTCATCTAGCTCAGGGGTCACCAACTTTTTTGAAACTGCGAGCTACTTCAAGGGTAATGAGTAATACGAAGGGCTACCAGTTTAATACACACTTCTGAAATAACAAAGTTGCACAGCTTCCCTTTAATTATATAATATTATTAATGATATTCATCTATGTCACACTTTACGAACACATTTGTCACTATTTTTCAATATTTGAATTTGTTGGAGTCAGTAAAAATAAACATTAAAAGATGGGTAATTTAATATAAAAACTTATCAACTCCAACAGAATTTAACTTTGCTATGGCACTGGTATCTGTTTCTTTGTCTGCTAGTGGGAAGCCTGGCATTGCAGTGTACTATAATCTGGGGTATCTTGACACTGCAACTCTGAGTGAGTCTTGCAGATGTGCATCAGTGAGGCATGCTCTGTGTTTGTTCTTGATGAAGTTCATGTCAGAAAAGGCTGATTCACAGAGATAGGTTGAACCAAACAGGCTAGCAACCTTCATAGCTGCCGTGCATATACCATTGTATTTTTATGTGTCCACAAGGCACCAAAAGTTTGGTGCAGCCTGGTAGGCTTTGAGGTGGAGGTCATTTTGCAATGTTATAATTTCAATCTCCACCTGTCCAGCATCCAAGTTGAACATTGCACTTAGTTGTTCAGCAATGCATGTGATGTCCACTTGCATGAAAGGATTGGAAATGAATGACACACATGGCTCAAGCTGATCAAAGTCACAAAACCTGTTCTCAAGCTCTTGCCCAAGTCGGTTTATGACTTGAGAGTACTTTTCTGCAAATTTGTCAAAAGATGCAGAAGCATTGTCTTTCAGCACCAAATGCACAGAGGGGAAGTGTAGCACTTTTTTTTCCGCTGTAAATGCATTTATAATCTTGGCTATAAATGCATTTAGAGCACTTATCATGTCAGTAACAGTATTACCTTTGCCTTGCAGCTCACAGTTCAAGTGGTTTAGTTTCCCAGTGATGTCCAATAAAAATGCAAGATCAAGAACTCTTTGATTTCACCCAAAAGTGACAAAAAACATTGCAAAACTCGTCCTCTGCTGAGTCATCGGATTTCTGTGTGTTGTAACAGGTCACCATATTCAGCTGACAGCTCCTCCAATAGCACCTTGAATATCACTTTGGAGCAGATGGCGTTTATGATCTTCACAACGGGAGTCATCACATGCTCAAAGCCAGTCACTCTTGCACATTTTGCCTGCTGGTGAAGGATGCAGTGGTAATGTAGAAATGTTGGGAAGCCTATGTCACCATTACAGTGCACAATGAAACCTGCGTGTCGGCCGGTCATAGCAGGAGCTCCATCTGTAGTCACTGATACCAGCTTTTCCAATGGTACCTTTTTCTCCGCGAAAAACCTCTTCACCGTGTTATAGATGTCAACTCCCCTCATAGTTGTCTTAAGGGGCAGTAGTGTCAGGAGTTCTTCTTTTGTGAAGAAATCATCAAACACCATCCAGATAAAGATCATCAGCTGTGCTGTCCTGCTGCTGTCCATTGATTTGTCGTACTGGATGCTAAACCACCTGAACTTTGCCAGGTCCGGTCCAGCTGCTCGGTCAAGTTTCTGGACATAGCCGAAACTCTTCTAACCATCGTACTTGCCCCCAGTTGGACATCGGAGAGAGTGGATAGGACATCGGCTCCATTCTTCTCATCCTTAAACACAGTGTTTGCAATTATCATCATTGCTTCTTTGAAAACCTCCCCGTCTGAAAATGCCGCCTTCTTCTTTATCAAAAAATGTGTAGCTCTGAATGAGGCTTCGACTGTTTTTCAGGAGATTTTCACCGGCCTCGTGAAGAAAGACTGCTGTTTACCCAAAGTTGCCTTTAAGTTGTGGGATTTTTATGCCCATAGTGCACCGCCCAGTGGGTAGTTAGCATGGTAGCTTTTGTGACACGAAATGAAGCATCTCTCCACATTGTGCCACTTTGCCGTCGCCACAGTTGCCCCACAAATGAGACACACACCGTTTTCTTTCAGTTATAAAATATTATAAGCTTTCTTTCTTTTTTCTGCCATGTTTTTGGCAGTAGAAACTGCATTTAGCTCGTCAGCTTTGCAGCACCCGCGAGCTTATTCAGCAAATGCTGAGGGTTGTCATGCGCACAATACTAACCTTTGAACCAGACTAGATCAGATTTCATGTATATTAAACATTTTTATTTTTAAAAATATTTTCATTTTCAAATCTACATCAATAGCTGCTTTCAGGTGGAATCGCCTGGAGAATGCAGCTTCGGAGCAGACTACAGGGGTCTGCGAAAGGACATTCAGGTGGCAGTGCTGAAGGAGGTGTTCTGCCATCTAAAAAGTCTGAAGCGGGGAGAGGGGCCGCAGAGCAAACAACAGCTCCTGAGTCCGGGCAGGGGCTGCCATTTGACAGCCCGTCTCCTCGCTGCCTGACAGCCCGTCTCCTCGCTGCCTGACAGCCCGTCTCCTCGCTGCCTGACAGCCCGTCTCCTCGCTGCCTGACAGCCCGTCTCCTCGCTGCCTGACAGCCCGTCTCCTCGCTGCCTGACAGCCCTCCCTCGCTGCCTGACAGTCCCCCAGTGGGGGACTGCGGGGCTGGGGCGGCCCGAGGGCTATGCCAAATGTTAATAGTCTGCTCAAGTTGTTAGCAGATTGCTTCTTCCTGATGAAACCCACTTTATCCAGATCTATCAACTTGGGAAGGTACCAACCCAGCCTATTGGCCAATGCTTGGCAATTATTTTGTAATCTGAATTTAATAGTGAGATAGATCTTATGAGGATGGCTTCAACGGGTCCCTGTTCTTTTTGGGTATCGCCAGAATGATAGCTGTTGAAAAAGATTCCAGGAGTCTGCATCTCTGCCACCTGGTTCACAACACCCATTAACAATGTGTCAATAGGTCTTTGAATTCCTTATAAAACTCGGGGGTAAGGCATCCTCTCCCGGAGAATTGCTTGTTTGTATAGTTCCCAAGGCCCATTCGATTTCCTCACTGGAAAATGGGGCATCTAATTCTGTCCAGTCCTCCTGGGCCAATCTTGGCAACTGTAATGGAAGATTTAAACTGTGTCTTTTGCAGTCTTTGATTCTGTAAGGCTGAGAACTTGTTTGGAATCAGCAGACATAATCTAAATTCCACCATGAGCCCAGGATGCATATTTAGTAAACACCCACCATGGGGCCCAGGATGCAATTGAATAGGAAGACATTATCTAATTTACACTTATGAGGCCCAGAGATGCAGTTTTCTTTTGTTTGTCCGCAGACTCTCAGGAGACTCAAGATAATTAAACCATTTGTTCAAAGAGATAAGATCTGAAGTAAACAACTTTTGGGTAGTAATATAAGCCATGGTCCCACTGCTGAAGAGAGAGACTCTCCAAGAGGTGGCAATATCTCTCAGCAAGAAGAAGAACTTCAAGAGTCCAGCTAACGTCCCGGTCGAGGGAGGCAGAGAAGCTGCTACCGACAACCTACTACAAGTGTGCGGTTGTTGCCTCGCTTCGGCAGTTGGGACCAGTCCAGGCGTTGATAAGTATAATTGGGAAGGGCTTGCATATTGTTGTGTAATAAAGATTTAGTAATAAAGACTTGAATAAACTGAACTGCTCTCGGTGTGTGTGTCTATTTTCTTTCGGTAGTTCGAACACTGTGACCAATCTAAAACGAACAAAGTGAGAGGCACAAGTTTACCCAAGACAATTGGCGCTGCGAGCAGGATTGGTCTCAAGATGTTTCGCCGAAAGAAAGAGGTGAGCCCTGAGCAGTTCTTGATTCTGGGATGGACTTCCAAAGATGATGGGTTTGGCATGTTGGCCAATACCCTGTCTTTGTTGGGACCACCCCTCAGTTGGGATGAGAAGTTAGATCCATCAAGTGCGCCTCTGGGAGAGCGGGTTGCCACTCTCCTTCGAGAAAATAAATTTCCTGTTAAAAAGGGGACGCTGACGGACGGTTTTTGGCTGCTGGCCACAGCCTTACACCACTCTGTTCAGCGTGAAGCAGAATCAGTTCAGCGAGAAGTAGAATCTCAGCGTAAGAGAGAGCAACTAGAGAAGGAGTTAGAAGCCCTGCGACAACGCTGTTCCATGATGAGTGAGACTGTTTGCAACAGTCAGGACCGAGCCAAAGAATGGGAGGATAAGCATGTCCAAAAGATGTGCCGTAATATTAAACTCTGGCAGCAGCTCTGTGCAGATAAAGAAAGGCATGGAGTGGAACCCGATCCACATCGTATACGTGCCATCATAAGGAATGGCGACGATCCTGATGTAATTGATGAATGGGACGGGAATATCTGGAATGATGACCATGGTAATAATCCTCAGCAAGTGCCTAATATGTGCCCTCTCCACCTGCTGTTCATGCCCGCCCCATAAGACAGATTTCCCAAACAGACGGAATGGGGGATGATGTAAGGGTAGAGATTGAAGGGATAGATACCCCGATCTCCCAAGTGGACTCAGGGGAAAATACCCGAACCCCTGCTTATGCTCTATGGCCTACCCCCTCTACGGGATGGCCTCGTTCCGTCCACTGGGCAAAGGACCTGTGGGCCAAAGTGGGAGCAGAGGTCAAGAGCCGTCAATGATCCGTGACTTCTCTATAAAAGAGCTGGCTGCCATTGGAGATCGATATAGGCAAAAGGCGGGAGAAACTCTGGCAGCCTGGCTCCTGCATGTTTGGGAACAAGGAGGGGGTAATGTATATTTAACCCCTGAGGAATTGTTGGGATTAGGAACATTGACTACTGATATCTGGGTCACTGCTGAGCTGTGGGGTAGAGGAAGAGAGCTGGATTACTTACTTGCCACTCTAGGGGATGCCCTGCTACGAGTATACCCATCACCAGTAGATTGGGATTTACATTTGCAGAACAATTGGGGCACCCCAGAGGAGGATATAGCAGTAATTCGTCAGCAGGCCCTGACCTCTGCCTTGTATGCAGGGCGTTTGAGGCTGTGGGTATGTGGGGGGAGCCCTGATGAAGAGATATTCACAGCCGGAATGCACACCCGATTGGTTCGTTCCGCCCAACCCACTGTACAGGGACTGGTTCTGTCCGTAATTAGTCCGCTAATTGGGCACCCTGTGTCTGAGGCGGTGCACGCCTTATCTGGGCTTACAGAATCAGAGTTGGGAAGTCAAATCCACTCACGTACAACCCAGGTTAAATCAGACAAGCAGGATAAAAAGAGAGGGGCTACTGCTAATAACGGACCGACAAGAAAGGACCTTTTTCTAACCTTGATAAAGTTAGGCGTACCTGAAAGTGATTTTGATGGGAAACCTACTGCGGTCCTTTATGCCCTTTATAAGAGGAAGGCAGGGGAACATCTTCCCCAGCTGTTGAGTCCTCCTGGCCCAGCTGTGCCTTCTGTTCCCACTGCTGCTCCCACTGAGCCAGCCTCTCTTGTTCCAGTTATCCGTGATTAGATACAACAAATGGTTAAAAAGGCTCTTATGGATAATAGTGGCATGTGGGCCTGGAAGCTCCTGAACCCTACTAAAGCATGAGGGTGTGGGCAGGGCCCCCGTGTCTACTCCATTGAGATACGGCGGATACACGGGGACCCACGCCCTACATACCATTAACAGTCCATTGGGGTGGGGGTAATGACCGCCAATATTAGGCCTTGGTCGATACCGGTGAGGAGCACTCGGTGATTTCGGGTAACCCTGACCTCTGGATTGGACCAACACTTCGAATAGAGGGGATGGAAGGAGCGATCACCCTGGTGAAGGAAATAAAAGTCCGCACCACGGTGGGTGTTGGCCCTTCCCCTATATGGTTACGTGCCCTGGTGGCTGCCACTGATGAGTGTATCCTGGGTATTATTAATATGTTGGCCGGTACGGCCCTTAATACTAGCCAAGGGGGATTTGCATTTGGAATTCGGACTATTACTAAAGGATTAGTGGTGGGTCAGGCTAAGTGGGATCCTGTGATGGTGCCTCCCCCCCACCCCCCCAAAACCAGTATGCATTCCACAATATCGGCTCCCACGGTGAGTGGTCTGAACTTTTTTCTTTGTCTTTGGCTTGGCTTCGCGGACGAAGATTTATGGAGGGGTATGTCCACATCTGCTGCAGGCTCGTTGGTGACTGACAAGTCCGATGCGGGACAGGCAGGCATGGTTGCAGCGTTTGCAAGGGAAAATTGGTTGGTTGGGGTTGAGTGTTGGGTATTTCCTCCTTTGTCTTTTGTCAGTGAGGTGGGCTCTGCGGTCTTCTTCAAAGGAGGTTGCAGCCCGCCAAACTGTGAGGAGCCAAGGTGAGTGGTCTGAACTAGCCTTGTGAATATTCCAACTCAAGCGATCTGCCTTCCAACCGGGCAGACAACAGAAAATAATCAGTTCTGGTATGAGAGTCATGGGGCTTCCCGAGTAAAAGGAGTAGTCCCTAGCCTGCAGGTTCCTCTGCCTCCATGTGTATCAAATTTAATTAATTCATAAAGGGCAGAGGGTTTTCACCGTCTTGGACCTCATCAGTGTATTTGTTGACTTATCTAGAATAGGGTCCAGAGAAAAATTTAGATCTCCTCCAATTAATATGTTCTGTTTACCCTCTTCAGCCCTTAGAAAAGAATTTTGCATAAACTGCTCGTTATCAAAGTTTGGTGCATAGAGATTTAGCAGTGTCCATGGTTCCGAATATAACTGGCAATGTGCCATTATAAATCTTACGGCTGGGTATGTAGCTCCACCACTCACCAGCACTGGGACCCTTTTGTGTATCAAAATGGAACCCCCCCACCCCCCCCCCCCCACCGCAACTCAGAGCTGAAGGAGGAAGAGAATAGCTACCCCACCCAGTCCCTTTTAAGTTTATCATGCGCCCTTTTCTTTCTGTGTTTCCTGTAAGATTATATCTGCTGTCAAATTTTTAAGGTGAGCCAGGACCATCTTCCTTTAAGAATTCTATCTGGGGGGGCGTGGCAAGATGCCGTAGAGTCTTGACGTGTAATCTCGACCTCTCTGGCCAGACTTTTAAGAACCCGTTTTTAACTCTGTTTTCAGGTTTAAATTTTTTAAAACTTAATTTAAAGTATCAAGGAATTGTTATGGGTATTAATGGTAAAATGATTAAACCTCAAGTACAGAAGAAACTACATTTTCGGAGTGTTGAAGATTTAGAGCCTTATCAGTCTCCTACAACTTGAGGTTTGCTTTCTTTCAAGCCTAAACCACAGAGATTGCCTGTGGGAGCTGAAAAAATGACTACTATTCACCAGAAGGACATCACTGGAATTATCCGTTCTCAGGAGGAAGGTGCGTGTGCACCCGATGTGGATCCTGATTCTGGCAGCCTGCCGACTTTAACGGAGGGGGCATGCAAGAAGACAACTCCATTGCTTGAAATACCGCAGGATATACTCCAATCTGAATATTTTGGTCTTTTTTGTGAGTCTTTGAAGCAACTACGGGTTGCGGAGGGAGTCGGGGTGCCGTCGCTGGGAGTCCAGACCCGCAGTAAAACTGTTAAACTGCCTGTTGTTGAGATGCAGCAGGAGCTGCAGTTACCTGGTTCTGCCACTACGTTAGAGAAAGCAGGGCTGAGCTTTTCCGAATTACAATGTAAACAGCTAAGCCTTTTCATTCAGCCTATGTAGAATGAAATGTCTCAGAGGCTCATTTGGAACTGGATACATTAAAATATGTGTGGAAGCATCTTGTGAGGATTTTAAACAATTTCAGGCTGCTTTTTTGAAATGTCAACAACAACTGGCTTCTAATACAGAAAAAGTGTTGGAGGTGGAAAAATCCATTAAAGAATTGCGAGAACGTGAGAGGGAGTTAGAGAGGAAAGTAGATTATTTGGAGAATCAAAGTAGAAGGAATAATGTGAAGATTATTGGTTTGCCAGAAGGTATGGAAGAACAAGATTCTCTTCGTTTTTTTACCAAATGGATTCCACAAATACTGGGGCAGGAATTTTTCTCTGGAGGTCTGGTATTGGAAAGAGCTCATAGAGCCTTAAGAAGAAGACCTCTGCCTGGTCAACCACCGAGACCCGTGATAATTCGATGTTTGAATTATTTGGACAGAGAAATATTTCATTTAGCAGTGCAAAATGCGAGACAACGACAAGCTCCGTTAATGATTCAGAATAGTAGAGTTTTTTTCTATCCTGATTTGAGTCAAGAAGCGTCGGCGTCGATTTAATCCAGTTAAAGAAGTTTTGTGGTGTAAAGGTTATAAATCGACTTTTCGCTATCTGGCAGTGTTGAAGGTGTTTTGTGGAGACTTTCAATCTCGGTTTTTTGAGAATGAGTGTGAAGCAATGAGTTTTGCTGACTCGTTGCCAGATGTAAGAGGACAAAGACGTAGCCCACCATTGTCTCCTAAAGAAAAATCTGGTTGTTCTGGAAATGGGAGAAATGGGAATGGAAAGAGTCCGTTTCCTTGAAATGGGGTCGCCGAGTCTGGAATTTCTTGGATGAATAGAAGATTTTTTTTTAATTTTCTTTTTATGTCATTATGATATCTTGTTGTTATTCTTTGTTTGGCTGGGGAGGGAGAAATTTGCTCTATGTTCTACTAGTCATCAGCCACTGGTGGGTGATCCACACCCAACTTTTGTTTAGGGATTACTACCTTTTGGTAGTTTTTTTTTGGGGGGGGGTTTATTTTTTATCTTTTTTTTTATTTTCATTTTATTTAGACTTTAAATTGTGGTTTTTTTTCTCCTATTGGAGGGCCTATTTACATTGATCTGAGTCTTTATATATTGATATTATTAGTTTTTAGTAATATTAATGGATATGTCAAAGTTGAAGTTTGCTACTTTTAATGTTCGGGGTTTAAACAGTCCGATTAAGCGTAAGCATATTTTTATCAAGTTTGATCTTTGGTAAAACATGTGTTTGGTAGAGATATGATTTTACCTGAAATGATTACATTTGAGACTTTTGGCATAATGAGATGAAATATTGTTTAATAATGGAAAAAATTACATATGTTTCGTGGATAACTATAGTTTTTTTTATTAATAGGTGGTTGTTATATTCAGAATATTTACATTTTGATGTATATTGACTAGATTTTAATATGTATGTTTTACTTTTCTTTATTTTTTTTCTTTTTTCTTTATGGCTCTCCTTAGTAGAGTTGGCTGAAAGGGGGGGGGTTTCTTTCATATATAACACATATATAACAATTACAGCACGGAAACAGGCCATTAGGCCCTTCTAGTCCGCATCGAACCAAACACTCCTCTCTAGTCCCACCTACCTGCACAATGACCATAACCCTCCACCTTCTTCTCATCCATATACCTGTCCAACTTTTTCTTAAATAATAAAATTGACTCTGCCGCCACTATTTCTCCCGGAAGCTCATTCCACACTGCTACCACTCTCTGAGTAAAGAAGTTCCCCCTCATGTTACCTCTAAACCTCTGCCCCTTAACTCTTAACTCATGTCCTCTTGTTTCAATCTCTCCTACTCTTAACAGAAATAGTCTATCCACATCCACTCTGTCTATCCCTTTCATAATCTTAAATACCTCTATCAAATCCCCTCTCAACCTTCTACGCTCCAAAGAATAAAGACCTAATCTGCCCAATCTCTCCCTGTGCTCTAGATGCTTAAACCCAGGTAACATTCTGGTAAATCTCCTCTGCACTCTCTCCACTCTGTTTATATCCTTCCTATAATTAGGTGACCAGAACTGCACACAGAACTCTAAATTAGGCCGCACCAACGCCTTATACAATCTCAACATCACTTCCCAACTCCGATATTCCATGCAATGATTGATAAAGGCCAGCATACTAAAAGCCTTCTTCTCCACCCTATTCACATGAGTTTCTACCTTCAGGGAACGATGTACCGTTACTCCTAAATCTTTCTGCTCTTCTGTATTCATCAATGCTCTCCCATTTACTACGTATGTCCTGTTCTGATTCTTCTTACCAAAATGAAGCACCTCACACTTATCAGCATTAAATTCCTTTTCTTCTTTCTTTTTTTAATATATATAAAATATAACATTCATGCTTTGTTTATTGTTATATATATGTTACTTATTATCTGTATTTTGAACAAATAAATAAAGTTTTTAAAAAATTTTAAAAAGAATTCTATCTGGACAAAGTTAAATTAAACGAGATGATTAATATTAGAGTCACACTTCCTGGAATTTAGATGGGTGAAGGGTGATTTGAATAAAGTTGTAAGCAACAAAGGGAATTGATGAGGTCAATGAAAATTCCTTTTGATACTGAATGAAGGAGAGGAAAGCCAGGTTCAGTAAGCCTTTCACGAATGAAGAGAGAATGTACCCTGCATGCAAAGAGAGAGTTTCCACAAACAGCCGGTTCAATTGAATCTGAGATTTTTACTCATCAATGATAACAAAGGATATGGAGAACAGTGGATTTATTTCCAAGTGTGATAACAAGATATTAGAAGATGCCAAAATTATCTGCAAGAATTACAAACACCTTTTAAACTTGTACTTATTTCACACTCAACATCACAGAACAAAGGGTCCTTTGTAAAAATTATAGCCAAGCTGCAAATAGGTAACAACTCTTGCTGGGCAGAGTTCCATCAAAAAGAGAACTCTGATTCATTATGGTTCTTCTATCCAAGAATATTAACAATCTATAGAATGAATGTCATTAAAATGGAGAGGGTGCAGAAATGATTTGCAAGGATGTTACCAAAAGTGGAGACTAGACTGGAACTTATTTTTATCCCTTGGAGCTTTGAAGACTGAGGAGCGATCTTATAGAGATATATTCTTCTGGCTATCCATCCAATAGGATGATGATGGTTCCTTTCAGTCAGTTTATGGGGTTTGATATGACGATACCTCACTCGTCAGAAAGGAACAGCGTATGTGTGAATGGATTTAGTTGAGTAGGGGTTGCACAGGTCCAGACCCACCCTCTCAAAATCCCCTCCCAAATCCAGCAGCACAGTGAGGTCCAAAATGACTGGGGGAAGTTCTGTTGCAGTGAATGGCCAGACCAAGCATCGATGCAAGGAATACCCTTTCCATGCTTCACAGCATGTGTTTGCTAGATGACTGTTGACCCCATGAGAGGGTTCATCCGCCCTTTAACAGGTCGTTTTTCATCCTGCAGGATGTCTCACCATCCTCCGCACTAGGCAAGCCTGGTGGGAGAGTTAATTTAGTCACCGACCACCCGACCTTGTGACATGTAGTACTAGGTTGCATAGTCCCTGTACCACTCAGACGAGTGACCGGATATGAAGAGATGAGGGCTAAAGATAACTGTCTTTTTTTTCTACCCAGGGTAGGGCAAAATAAGAGGGCACAGATTTAAGGTAAGAAGGAAAAGATTAAGTCAAGTCGCATTTATTTGTCATTCATACCATAAACCTTGTAGTGTACAATGAAAACGAGATAGTGTTTCTCTGGACTGTGTAGCTGGTTATTTACATGGATAAATTACCTCAGAAACAATTTTTATAAATAAACATATCATAAATAACATATCACTCATTAAATATCAGTTGCATATGCTATCCCCCGGAGTTCAGAAGCCTAAGGCTTGGGGAAAAGGCTGTCTCGTAATCTGGTCATGAGGGCCTGAACACTTCAGTACCTCTTCCCAGATGACAGGAGGGAGAACATATTGCAGGAAGGGTGTGTGGAGTCCTTCACAATGTTTATGGCTTTCTGCAAACAATGGCCATTATAAATGTCCATCATGGCAGGGAGAGAGACCCCAATAATCCCCTCAACAGTCTTTACTATCCACTGCAGGGACTTGAGTTCTGAGATGGTACAGTTCCTGAACCAGGCAGAGATGCAGTTACATGGGATGCTCTCAATTAATTCTCCGTAGAATGCAAGGTGAAGGGGTGGAAGCTGGACTTTTCTCAACCTATACAGGAAGTAAAAGTGTTGTTGGGCCTGCTTGGCAACAGATCTGCTGTGAGGGAACCAGGAGAGATCCTCCGCCAGGTACACGCCAAGGAATTTGGTGTTCTTGACTACCTTGAGAGTGGAGCCATTGATGGTCAGTGGAGAGTGGTTCTCCCACACATCCCCCCCCCCTCACCCCCAAGCTCTCCTGAAGTCCACCACCATCTCCGCTGTGTAAAAGAGTAAACCTTTTCTACAGACAGCAGTGGATGGAACAAGGTGCCAGAGAAAGAAACAGAGATAGAGGTAGGTCAAATAACATCTAAGAGACAATTGGACAGGTGCAGGAATAGGCAACTTGGTCAGCAGGGATGAGTTGAGCTGAAGGCCTTGTTTTTCTGCTGTGCCACTCATTGGCTTGCAAACTTAACAGCAGGCTGTCCTGTTCTTGTATCCACACAATAGGTCTTCCCAGTACAATCAATAGGCTGCAATCAGGAGCTGTCAACTTTTCACTCCCAGCTCAGACAATAGAAACATTCAAGAGGTTACCTGCTAAAGAGCTGTTTGCTGACCAGGAAGGAATGGTGCTTCGCCGTTGGTAGAACAGGATGTATGCAGTCTGCTTACAAACATCTTCATCTAAGAGCTGCTGAACATCACTGTCATCGAAACAGTACCAAAGGCCATCCACAGAGTTCTTGCAAAAAGCTACAAAAATGTCAGAGGTACTGATCAGTCAGGCTCAACCATATTCACAGGTCAGAAAGGAGCACATGTAGAAAAGGTCATTTGCACAGGCACAAATAAGAGAATTATTCAGTCAGGTATTGGACAACAGCTGAATGACTTGGAACTTACATATCCAGATATAACTGAGACTCGACAGAAAAATGCGGCACTGCAATCCAGCTAGTTTAGAGGGTTAAACATAGACAGTATCCCATTAAAATGATTCAATCTCGGTTTTTACAAATTCTCTGTGGGATCATGGAACACTGTACACCTATAAAGATCCAGTGGTATATTTAAAAAGTCCCATGATAGCAGCTAAGCATGTTTTTTTTTAAATGTAAAAGACAAAGCTAACATTAGTAAAGGTGAAACTATGAGAATGCCTGAAAAGACCATCCAGTTAATTTAATTTTTTTTTGGGAAGGAAATTTATAATCCTGACCCAGTCTGAGCTGAATGCATCAGTCTGTCAATAACCTGGCTAATTCATACCTATGCTCTAAAATTCAAAAATAGCGTGCAACACATTGCCATTTACACCCACATCACAAAATGAACAATTCAAACAACCCTCTGGCTGGGATGAACCATAGAGTGGTTGGTGAAGCCTGTTAAATTTTTGGGGGCCTTACCAGTGTAATGGCCTCCTTGCATGGTGCCATGGTGATTGCACACTGCATACAGATCATAGAGGTAGTCTTCGGGATCCCTGCCGAGTCCATAGGGCCGTCTCCATGGTGACCAGTGGGAAGGGAGGCTCCAGCTGCTCTGACTGCGTTTTACCACATGTGGTGTCATGTCCAGGCCTGTGAGGGGGAACTTCACCAGATTTTGTAGCTTGGTCCTTTTATCACCCTCCTATTAGATGGCAGACAAAGTAACTGATTGTTTAAAATCAAAGCACATCAAATACCAGATCAATGCAATATGGTGCACGTGCCTGTCATACAGTGCCCAAATTAATTCAGTCATTGTGTTCAGCACCCACTGATACAAAGTATCAGGTTTAGTCCAATTGCCAAAAACATATCAGCAATTTCTACAGAATACTGGCCATTATCAGTGAAGAAAGACTATAATCCGGATCTCAGCTGATTCATTGCAGGAAGCACAACTATCCCTCACCTGCTGTGTATGCCTAGAGGTCTTTAAAGACATACCCCTTGAAAGAATTCACCTGCTTAAAACGTTTCAAATGGATAATGAGCACATCTGGAAGTGTCCACAAACTCAGTTTGATGCTGCCCTGCTGGAGCTGTTTGCAGTGTGGGCAGCGCCAGGCATCATCTGGTGCCAGCTGTTAAAAACAAAAACAATAGTCGATTAGTCACAATCCTCAAAAAGTATGAATTTGAAGATACTAGACATTAAGAACTTCACGAGAAAAGCCATATAATTTCAATGCATTCTTGTACCATGTCCATTAATACACAGACATACAACATGCCATCATGCACATAACCTGCCGTCACGCAAGTGCAAGTCCTTTGTTGGAGCTGGTGCCCATATTGTCTTCACCTGTTCTTCTTTGGTGTAGAGATGAAAGCACTGAGATAAGGTGTAGGTCTGAGGCTGATGATGAAGCTGCTGCTGTTGACGAACGCTTTCAGAATCTGGGACATACTCATCCTCAGCACTCCCAAACAAGCTGCAAATCAAGACCATTATAACTTTGGAATCAGAACTATTAATAAGGCAAAAGTGTTTTTATTGTGCATCAATCTTAAATCCTTTCCTCAGCATTAACTATTATGTCCCAAATGCCCATGGAAACTTGAAACCATACATCATACCCTTACTGGGAACATAATGTAATTCATGTTAAGCACCCTTCAAAAACTTGTGCCCATTCATGGGTCGGATTGCCTCTCATTTAACATTCTCTCTAACTTGCTTCATCAACCCGAGAACTTCAAAGCTATCTTCTCATGCTAAAAAAATTAATTCCCTTCATCCCAACTCTCTCAACAACTTAATACTAATGTTTTTCTCCCCCCTCTCCTCTCTCAGTTGTGATCAGGGGTCTTCAACCAGAAATGTAAACTGTTTCACTTTCTAACGATACTACCCAACCCAATGTGCCAAATCTGTTATTGTTTTAAATTTACAGTTTTGTGATTGACATAGTTTCTATACTTGGGTCACAAGTTAAATGCTAGTTATCTTGACAACAATGAGTTCCATACCCTAAGTTCATTCTCAACCTCTCCCAAAACCCATTATACACCCAAGCACTGCAAGAGAAAAAAAAGCAGATATTGAAATGCAAAAGTTTATACTGCTTACTACTCTTTGGTGTCTCTGTCCCATTCCACAATGATCTTAACATGCTGCGGTCCACCAGGTCTACAGGACTTCCATGCTCTGAAACAGAGAGCATCTAGTTCAAGCGACTTCAAGATGCAAGTACTTTCAGGAATGAAGGTTGGTTGACGACTGTATAAAATCAGTAAGATTTACGTCTCTGTACATGCCGGGGTCCTGAGGTTATTCCAATAGAGTTTACAAATAAATTCCAAACAACAATTCACATGTTGTATTGGAAAAAAAATTATATTCTTATTAGTTCACCGGTAAATTTTAAAAATGAACCGATAACACATCATAAAAATAGTTAAATCTCTTAGATCGCAAAATCTCTGACAACCTTTATTCAGGGCAGAATCAGTCAGCGTGTTATATAACAAAAAGTCTCATTATGACCAGTGATGTGTCAGAAAGTGTTTTCTAAAAAAGTGTCCAATTTAAATGTTATCATCAACTTTCTAAAATCTTTACTGACATCCCACTCCAATTGCACACGATATAATGAACAATTACACACTTAATTCTTCAGTAATTCCTTCATCACTGCCACAAATGTTCTTTCCTGGACAAGGCTGCACATGTTTTGATAACGGGGTCCAACAGAGCAATCAGCTACTATAACAATGGAAGGTCAAGTGTGGAATTACCTTTCTGCTGCCAACTGGCATAGGGGATAATCTTCCTGGGGTGAAAGGTAACACTTGCCCACACCACCTCCAAGTACTCGCAGACTAAATGGAGCAACCTGGGGTAAGGATGAATAGAACATAAATACATGAACAGATCTCCCAACACAGCTTTCCACACAAGCAAATAGGAAGTCAGTTAAACATCAGTTAGAGAGCATCAATACCAAAGGGATATGCCACAATTATCATCTTTAAACTTCTTTCAGTCCCTGTATTTTTCTGATCCTTTATTCTTCTCAAAATTGTGCTTGAAACACAGTAATTGAGCTCATGTTTCCAGAATTTATGGCAACACATCTACTCAAAAACACAAGGAATAGTGCCCTCCAGTAACTTTTCTCAATTTCTCCCTGAAGAACTTCCTGACATCAATCTTAAATTTGTTTCACCAGTTTGAGTTTCAGCCTCCAACTAATTTCAATAGGTTAGTGTTATCCTTTGTTCTGAATTGCATTTAGTAGATGCTTGCTGTCATATAAACCTCTAGACAGTGTTCAGACATACTCTTTCATGATTGAAAGTCCTTTAGATTTTTCAGCCTTTCCTCACAAATGTCTTGCTACTAATCCATCTCAAATCTCCAAAGTCTCAAATAGCACAACAGGAAAAGGCATGCAATTTACAACAGGATTCACAATGCAATTTTAAAGAGAAGATTCAACTAAATAACAGCAACTAAGGCTTGGCATTGAGAATCTCCCTCCTGATTTTCATATTTCACAATTATAATGTCAGGTTATCACATGATTTGTACCACTAACAGAAGAATGGGTCACTATCTGTAGTGACACAAGTACACAGCAACAGGATATAAACTTCAACACTACAGTACTCTGTCGACTAACTTTACTGATGCTTACATAGAAGGTTGGTAGAATCAACCACTAAAATGTAGTACAGACATTCCCTGACATAATTCCAAGTTCCATTCTGACTGACTGGTCAGATCTCGAAATGGACGCAAGTCATATTTACTTGAATAATGCGCACTTACAGAGAGATGCTGTGATGTACACAATGCTAGGACATCGTCTGACGGTCACTATCATACGCATGCAGCACATTTACATATATTTGTTCTTTATTTTTTTTAATTTCCATATGTATGTATGGATGGTCATAAGTCACATAGATCATAAGTAAGGGAGAGGCTGCATTAAGTATTTACATGCTCTCATGTACTGGTACACGTCAATCTCTCTTGTTGGCAGTCTTTTTTTCTTTGGCTTGGCTTCGCGGACGAAGATTTATGGAGGGGGTAAAAGTCCACGTCAGCTGCAGGCTCGTTTGTGGCTGACAAGTCCGATGCGGGACAGGCAGACACGGTTGCAGCGGCTGCAGGGGAAAATTGGTGGGTTGGGGTTGGGTGTTGGGTTTTTCCTCCTTTGCCTTTTGTCAGTGAGGTGGGCTCTGCAGTCTTCTTCAAAGGAGGTTGCTGCCCGCCAAACTGTGAGGTGCCAAGATGCACGGTTTGAGGTGATATCAGCCCACTGGCGGTGGTCAATGTGGCAGGCACCAAGAGATTTCTTTAGGCAGCCCTTGTACCTTTTCTTTGGTGCACCTCTGTCACGGTGGCCAGTGGAGAGCTCGCCATATAACACGATCTTGGGAAGGCGATGGTCCTCCATTCTGGAGACGTGACCCACCCAGCGCAGCTGGATCTTCGGCAGCGTGGACTCGATGCTGTCGACCTCTGCCATCTCGAGTACTTCGACGTTAGGGATGAAAGCGCTCCAATGGATGTTGAGGATGGAGCGGAGACAACGCTGGTGGAAGCGTTCTAGGAGCCGTAGGTGATGCCGGTAGAGGACCCATGATTCGGAGCCGAACAGGAGTGTGGGTATGACAACGGCTCTGTATACGCTTATCTTTGTGAGGTTTTTCAGTTGGTTGTTTTTCCAGACTCTTTTGTGTAGTCTTCCAAAGGCGCTATTTGCCTTGGCGAGTCTGTTGTCTATCTCATTGTCGATCCTTGCATCTGATGAAATGGTGCAGCCGAGATAGGTAAACTGGTTGACCGTTTTGAGTTTTGTGTGCCCGATGGAGATGTGGGGGGGCTGGTAGTCATGGTGGGGAGCTGGCTGATGGAGGACCTCAGTTTTCTTCAGGCTGACTTCCAGGCCAAACATTTTGGCAGTTTCCGCAAAGCAGGACGTCAAGCGCTGCAGAGCTGGCTCTGAATGGGCAACTAAAGCGGCATCGTCTGCAAAGAGTAGTTCACGGACAAGTTTCTCTTGTGTCTTGGTGTGAGCTTGCAGGCGCCTCAGATTGAAGAGACTGCCATCCGTGCGGTACCGGATGTAAACAGCGTCTTCATTGTTGGGGTCTTTCATGGCTTGGTTCAGCATCATGCTGAAGAAGATTGAAAAGAGGGTTGGTGCGAGAACACAGCCTTGCTTCACACCATTGTTAATGTTGAAGGGTTCAGAGAGCTCATTGCTGTATCAGATTATATTTAAACATACAATGACCAACTAGGATTCACAAGGGGTCCAGGAGCTCAATGAATTTCTGTTTAACACTTCTGTACTTGCTTATTTACTTACACATTTCTTTTGCTGTGTCACCAGAGATATTTTCTGCTATATCTAAGTCCTTGAATAATTGTTGGAAATTTAACATAAGTATTAGCAAGGAATTCTACATGAAGGAAGACTTGATTGGAAGTGGGGCCTGTTTTACCTTTCATCCTTTTTCTCAGTTAACTGAAACAGTTAAACTACAACAAAAGCACAATTGCTCAATGATGCAAAAACAATTTCAGATTTTGTACGATCACACAGGATTCAAAATTACATGGGTTCAACAAATGCCTCACCTCTGTGAACATCCCTGGCCTAAAGAGATGGCGCATCTTTTCCAAAATGGCTTTTTGCAGTCCTTCCCATGATATTTTATGATCCAAGAAGAGTACAAAGGGGTGACCAAACCTAGAGAGCAGATGTCATACAAAATTGGAAAAGTGATAACAAAAACACCTTTAAAAAGTCCAGATATTTAATTGCAAAACGTCAAGAATTGTGATGTCTCAGTACAACAAAGTAACCCCAATATTTATTTTTAAGCCATTAAACTCAAGTCTGTTGCCATATTGCATTCAGGAATTCACTAGATGAGTTAATGCAATCACAAGACTGGTTCAATTTACCGTTCTGCCAGTGGAACTGCAGAATACAAATTCTGAATTGACAAATCAAAGTTTGTTATGTTCATGCAAAATGGTGCTGACACTTACAAAGAGAAACAACTCAGCTGCCTGTGCAGTTCAGTCCACAGAAAGCAAGAGATACCCCAAATTTCTTTCTTAGTTAAAAATTGCAAGAGATTAAATCAACATACTGATAAAAAAGGCATCTAATGGTGTTCAAATGAATTATAGTAATTTTTCAGTTCTATTCAAATCAAGAAGTTAAACTTGATGGATGTTAAAACTTGGTAATTCCCAAGACAAGCATGAAGCATCACTGAACCTTTGAAGGGTTTGACATCAAGGATGACATTAGTCACATGACAAAATTATACATTTTCTATACAACCCAGCAACTCGCACACCAAACGGAATTCAGTCTGGATTCCAATGAATTAGAGATTATTTAATAAAACAAATATTCACAGAGATCTGTGTTACAAACAGGCCACAAAATCTTATCATAAAGGGTCATCATTCAACCCGAAAAGAAGGACTAATGTCTTCAGAAAGCTGTGAACCTTTGGAATTGTCCACCCAAGAAAGTTATGGGTGCCAAGTATAATAAAAGTTGAGATCTGTCGATACTGTGACTGTGGTGTAATCAAGATTAATGAAAATCAGAATGCCTGATCAGGTCAGTTGTGATATTCTGATGAGGCTATACAGCGTATTTTTGATCCTATGTTCTTTTCTCAACTTTTAGTAATACATTAAACCAATGTGGAAATTGATTCTACTCACCTTCAAAAGGAAGGAGAGCAAGAGTTAAATAGCCAGTATGGAACACAACCAAAGACAAGTAAAAGATAAAGAAATGCAATTCAGATGTCAAGTTAACCTTTTAGCTTTTATCCCGAAATAATCACCTTTTGCCCTGCTGCCCAGTACAGCATTGATTACACAGCAGTATCAGTGATTTTTCATATCCTGAATCCTTATTGTACACTCGTTCTAGTTTGATCTGTTTTGTTCCTCCATTAGAGTAGACAGTAGACCTGTGGCCAGTGTTGAACTGGAGATTGTTCTGATTTATGTTTGTAAGCATTGCTGAAAAAAAAAATGCAGGAAGGGGATTAGAAGTGCATAGAATCACAATTTTGTGCCTCCACCTTAACAATTTGAGATGAACCAATAAATCAAAAGGACTAAAGCAAATTGTTTAGCCAAATCCATCACTCTCTCCACACCAGCTCAGGTGGAAAATATTGTCATGTGATACCTTAGTGTCACATTAAGGGACACCATCATAGATGCTTTGAAAAGCATTGAGCAGCACAATGTGCATGGGTTAGCACTGCTGTTTCATAGATCCATGGACCCAGATTTGATACTAACCAGGTAGCATCAGTGAGGAGTTTGTACATTCTCCCCATGACCACATTGGTACCCTTCATCCTTTATTCCTTCCCCCCACCCCCCCCTCACCCCCACATTCCAACCATACCCAGGTACTTTGGCTCCCTCCCACACCCAAAGATATGTGGATTCATTAGGCATCTCAAATTGGCCTTTGTATAAGAAGGAAAACCAGAGGGATGGGGATGCAAGGAAAAAATAAAAAATAGACTAAAGATAATGAGTTTATTGTTACACATGTAACAAAATTTTTACTTGCTGCAGCCAAACTGGTACTTTTGTTTTTAAAAAAATCAACTCCAATAGTATCCATTACATTTCTCCAGTACAGAGAGAACATAAAAGATAAATAAATATTCACAGTTACAGTTAGTGCAAGAATAATGCTTCAATTATGTAGACATGTGGTGTCAAAGTAGTTTATGATCAATGTAGTTTGGGAATATTCAAGAACCTGATAGCTGTTAGAAAAAAAAATGTTCTTAAACATTTGTACCTTCTGCCCAGTTAGTACTTGATCCAAACACAGTGAGGAATAGTTTCCATCCTATGTGAATGTGAAATAGAACTTTACTTGCATTTATACCTAGCCTAGTTAAAACACGGCTGTGGAACACTTAGAAAGTGATAAAGCAATTAGGCAAAGCCAGCGTGACTCTGAAAGCTGCATTGTGAAAGCTAAAGACCCAAGGGCTTCTTTTGGAAATATAACTGGC
Source organism: Narcine bancroftii (assembly GCF_036971445.1). Lineage (NCBI taxonomy): Eukaryota > Metazoa > Chordata > Chondrichthyes > Torpediniformes > Narcinidae > Narcine > Narcine bancroftii. Next base: position 41,170,740 of record NC_091480.1, on the reverse strand, counting down.
AGGGTGAATAACTGAAAGCCAGGGATATAGGAGAGGTAGCCAAGCCACAGCTCCTGAGCCTCATGAAGCTCTTTGACATATAATATGCAGCTCACAAAAGGTGTCATTGCAAACACTATTACAGCCTTAAAAAAAATACACTGCTGTGGCAATGATGTGCATGTTCAGGACATGGGTGAAATAACAAATAAAAACACACCTCAAGCACAAAAATGTGTTTATACACTTTAATAAATAACCTTGGTTATAAATTGCAGCATTACATAAACATTCATATTTCACCTAGATTTTCTTAGTAACTAGTGCAGAGGGGAAAAAAAATCTGAAACAGACCAGCAGATCCAAAAACCAATGGAGGCATTGGACTGCGACTGCTCGTGGTCCAAATGCAAAGTTCAATGCAGGACCAGTAAAACAAAACATCGATAGGGATTCACTTCTAAACCTTACCCACATTCCTGAGAATGTTTAGGAAAATCAATCTACAGAAGTTACTTCTATTGGTGCTCTATTAAAAGTGTGCTGAGTTATTATCTTCCCGTGTTGTTTCCCAGCTGTACAGCAGCAGGTAAGAGTAATCTTCAGAGGGTTATCAATACGGTCCAGAAGATTATTGGGTGCTCCTTGTCCTCTTTGGAGGATTTATTTCAATCTCGCTGTATCAGGAAAGCAGCCTATTGGATTCTCAAGGATTCTACTCACCTGGGCTATCATTTGTTTGAACTATTGTCCTTGGGTAGACGATATAGGTCCATTAAATCATGGACAGACTCAAGAACAGTTTCTATCCCAGAGCCATCTGAGATTCAAACTGCACCAATTAGTGTATTTTTATAACCATATAACAATTACAGTAATGGAAACAGGCCATCTCGGCCCCTCTAGTCCGCACTGATTTAAGTGAACTCCACTAGTCCCACCTCCATAACCCTCCAATCCCCTCACATCCATGCACTCATCCAACCTTCTCTTAAATGACAAAATTGACCCTGCTGCAACCACCTCTTCCAGAAGGTCACTGCACTCAGCCACCACTCTCTGAGAGAAGCTTCCTCTCATGTTATTTCTAAAGTATTGCCCCCTATCCCTTAACTTATGACCCCTTGTTCCATAGAAACATAGAAAATAGGTGTAGGAGTAGGCCATTTGGCCCTTCAAGCCTACACCGCCATTCATTATGGTCATGGCTGATCAGTACCTGGTGACAGCCTTCTCCTCATACCCCCTAATCTAACTACACTTAAATATTGACAGGGAACCGGCCTCAACTACTTCCTGTGGCAAAAAAATTCCACACATTTACCACTCTCTGAAAGAATAAATTTTTCCTCATCTCAGTCCAAAAAAACTTCCCCTTATCCTTAAACTATGGCCCCTGGTTCTGGTTTATCCCAGCATTGGAAAGAACCTTCCTGAATCTTATCTGTCTAAACCCTTAAGAATTTTATAAGTTTCTATAAGATCCCCCCCTCAATCTTCTAAATTCCGGAGGAGTCACGTGATGGAGTAGTGGCCAGTAGGAGAATACCAGCCCTCTCCAGAAAAGAAGAAATAAAGTAAAGAAAACACAAAGTTCAAGAAACACAAAACACAACAAATAAAAGAGAAAGGTGTGGAGAAAAGAAAGAAAATTGCACCCAAGAAGGAAAAAGCAAAAACAAGGAAAAAAATAAGAAAATATGCTGGAAGAGAAAGGAGAAGGCCTTACCTGCATGAAGAGGCAGGGAGCCGCCGTGGATAGAGGAGCCTGCTCCCCGAGGTTAGTGGCGACCCCACAGAATCGTGACCTCCCGACCGCAGGACTGCAAAAATGGCTCTCTGAGCCAAACGGAAGTACGCAACTGCACATGCGCAATGCGCACACTAAGGAAAAAGAAAACACTGATAGGACGGGGGCCCAGCGGAGGAGTGAACTTACACAGCACGACCAGCTGAGAGATGCCCAACAGCAGGGCTCTCAGCTGGAAGAAGAGGAAAGCGACAGGAAAGGGAGTGATAGGAAAGAAAAATAGCAACAGGAAGCCCAACAGATAACTAGCCCAGAAGAAGAGGACCAACAACAAGAAGCTATGCAAAAAAACACCCAGCAAACTGAGGCAACCAGCTCAACAAGAAAGTCAGAAGAGACACAGATACAAGGAAGTAGAAGACACAAACACAGGTGCAGACACAGAAGAAGAAGGAGTCCAAGTTCTGCACAGAGGAATAGAAGGTAAAATAGATGGACAGTTTATAGATTTTTTTAAATTTCAAGAACAAATGAAAGCATTAAAAGAATGGTTGACATTAGAATTTAGTGAAATGAAAAGTACAGAAGAAAAAGGGACTAGAACAGAGCTGGTCATGACAGAAATAGGGAAAAGATTAGAAAATGAAGAATAACGAGAAATGGCTGTAGAAATGGAAATCAATGACTTAAGAAGAAAATTGGAAGACAGTGACAAAAAGGTTAAAGAGTCACAAGAGTTGTTAGCTCAGAAGATGGATATAATGGAAAACTATAGTATGCGAAACAACAAAGATAGTGGGCCTAAAGGAAGATGAAGAAGGCACAAACATGAAAGAATTTATAAAAGAATGGATCCCAAAGGTCCTGGGAATGCCAGAAATACAGGAAGGAATGGAAATAGAAAGGGCACACAGAACACCAACCCCAAAACCACAGTCACAACAAAAACCAAGATCCGTTTTAGTACAATTTCTGAGATACATGACAAGAGAAAATATATTGGAGAGAGCAAGGAGTTTAACACAGCAAAATCGATCCGATGGAAAAAAGGCTATAAATTTATGTTAAGATATCCAGCTGTGCTTAAAATATTTATCCCGGGGGAGCAAAACAGACTGTTCTTGGATCCGGAGAAAGTACGAAAATTTGCAGAACGCCTGCAGGTCAGAAGGAGAGATGAAGACAAGAACGACGACAAACTACATATACAAAGATGTAAAAATAATGTATAAGTAAGAACTAAAGAAGGGAAAGAAAAGGGAAGTAAGGAGGAGCAAAAAAAAGGTTAAAAAAAAAGGGTGAACTTGTTAAATGTGAAGATAAAAGTCTTTTCTGAAGGGGATTGGGTGGGAGAGAATAACAGTCACTGCGAAATCAGTTGACGCTTGCAAGCAGGTTCGCAATCCAAATGGAGAGAGGGAAGATACAACAAAAAGAAGAGAATTGGCGGACAAAAAAATAAAATACGAAAGATTACAAATGTATAAGGTGGAGAAGAACATAATGAAAATAAAGCAGAAGTATTACGAGCTAGGAGAAAAAACGAACAAAATATTAGCCTGACAACTTAAAACAGAACAAGCTAAAAAAAACTGTATTGGCATCAAGGAAAAAGGACAAGCAAATTACATATAACCCATCTATGAACAATTATACCGAACTGAGAACGAGGGGAAAGATGATAAAATAAATGAGTTTTTAGCTAAAATTGAACTGCCGAAATTGCAAGAAGAGGAGCAAAACAAATTGATAAAACCATTTGAAATAGAGGAAATACAGGATATATTAAAAAAGCTGTCGAACAATAAAACAACTGGAGAGGATGGACTCCCAATAGAATTCTATAAAACATTTAAAGAGTTATTAATTCCTCCTCTCCTGGAAGTAATGAACCAGATAGAAGAAACACAAAACTTGCCAGATTCATGTAAAACAGCAATAATTACAGTAATATCAAAGACGGGGAAGGATCCACTAACACCAGCTCTCTACTTAATTCAAATTATAAGATAATAGCAAAACTATTAGCAAACAGATTGGCCAACTGTGTACCAAAAATAGTAAAACAAGATCAAACTGGATTTATTAAGAAAAGACGAACAGCGGATAATGTCTGTAAGTTCATTAATTTAATCCATGCAGTTCAAGGAAATAAGACACCAACAGTGGCTGTTGCTTTAGTCACAGAAAAAGCCTTTGACAGGGGAGAATGGAATTATTTATTCAAAGTATTTTCTTTGGCTTGGCTTCGCGGACGAAGATTTATGGAGGGGGTAAAAAGTCCACGTCAGCTGCAGGCTCGTTTGTGGCTGACCAGTCCGATGCGGGACAGGCAGACACGATTGCAGCGGTTGCAAGGGAAAATTGGTTGGTTGGGGTTGGGTGTTGGGTTTTTCCTCCTTTGCCTTTTGTCAGTGAGGTGGGCTCTGCGGTCTTCTTCAAAGGAGGCTGCTGCCCGCCAAACTGTGAGGCGCCAAGATGCACGGTTTGAGGCGTTATCAGCCCACTGGCGGTGGTCAATGTGGCAGGCACCAAGAGATTTCTTTAGGCAGTCCTTGTACCTTTTCTTTGGTGCACCTCTGTCACGGTGGCCAGTGGAGAGCTCGCCATATAATACGATCTTGGGAAGGCGATGGTCCTCCATTCTGGAGACGTGACCCATCCAGCGCAGCTGGATCTTCAGCAGCGTGGACTCGATGCTGTCGACCTCTGCCATCTCGAGTACCTCGACGTTAGGGGTGTGAGCGCTCCAATGGATGTTGAGGATGGAGCGGAGACAACGCTGGTGGAAGCGTTCTAGGAGCCGTAGGTGGTGCCGGTAGAGGACCCATGATTCGGAGCCGAACAGGAGTGTGGGTATGACAACGGCTCTGTATACGCTTATCTTTGTGAGGTTTTTCAGTTGGTTGTTTTTCCAGACTCTTTTGTGTAGTCTTCCAAGGCGCTATTTGCCTTGGCGAGTCTGTTGTCTATCTCATTGTCGATCCTTGCATCTGATGAAATGGTGCAGCCGAGATAGGTAAACTGGTTGACCGTTTTGAGTTTTGTGTGCCCGATGGAGATGTGGGGGGGCTGGTAGTCATGGTGGGGAGCTGGCTGATGGAGGACCTCAGTTTTCTTCAGGCTGACTTCCAGGCCAAACATTTTGGCAGTTTCCGCAAAGCAGGACGTCAAGCGCTGAAGAGCTGGCTCTGAATGGGCAACTAAAGCGGCATCATCTGCAAAGAGTAGTTCACGGACAAGTTTCTCTTGTGTCTTGGTGTGAGCTTGCAGGCGCCTCAGATTGAAGAGACTGCCATCCGTGCGGTACCGGATGTAAACAGCGTCTTCATTGTTGGGGTCTTTCATGGCTTGATTCAGCATCATGCTGAAGAAGATTGAAAAGAGGGTTGGTGCGAGAACACAGCCTTGCTTCACGCCATTGTTAATGGAGAAGGGTTCAGAGAGCTCATTGCTGTATCTGACCCGACCTTGTTGGTTTTCGTGCAGTTGGATAATCATGTTGAGGAACTTTGGGGGACATCCGATGCGCTCTAGTATTTGCCAAAGCCCTTTCCTGCTCACGGTGTCGAAGGCTTTGGTGAGGTCAACAAAGGTGATGTAGAGTCCTTTGTTTTGTTCTCTGCACTTTTCTTGGAGCTGTCTGAGGGCAAAGACCATGTCAGTGGTTCCTCTGTTTGCGCGAAAGCCGCACTGTGATTCTGGGAGAATATTCTCGGCGACACTAGGTATTATTCTATTTAGTAGAATCCTAGCGAAGATTTTGCCTGCAATGGAGAGCAACGTGATTCCCCTGTAGTTTGAGCAGTCTGATTTCTCGCCTTTGTTTTTGTACAGGGTGATGATGGTGGCATCACGAAGATCCTGAGGCAGTTTACCTTGGTCCCAACAAAGCTTGAAAAACTCATGCAGTCTGGTAGATTAAACAGAGGTTTAATCTACCAGAAAAATATATTAATTGTATTAAAGCATTATATAAGGGACCATTGGCGAAGGTGACAGTAAATGGATATATATCAAACTAATTTAAATTAAGCAGGTCAACTAGGCAGGGATGTCCCTCACTGTTCGCTTTAGCAATAGAACCATTGGCAGAACTGATAAGAACAGAAAATAAAATAAAAGGGATAAAAATAAAGGAGGAGGAGTATAAAATCAGTCTCTTTGCAGATGACATCATAGTATACTTAACAGAACCAGAAATATCAATAAAAGAACTACATAAGAAATTGAAGGAATATGGAGAAATATCAGGGTACAAGATCAACGCAAATAAAAGTGAAGCGATGCCTATGAATAATGCGGATTACACAGAGTTTAAAAAAGAATCATCATTTAAATGGAAAATTAGATAATAATTTAGGCCACCTAAACAAATTAAATTATCAGCCATTAATGAAGAAATTACAGGATGACTTAGAATATTGGAAAGAATTGCCACTAACATTGATAGAAAGGGTAAACTGCATTAAAATGAATGTCTTCCCAAGGATACAATACCTATTTCAATCGTTACCAATTCCCTTAACAGAGAAATTCTTCAATGAACCAAAGAGAATAATAAGGAAATTCTTATGGAAAGGGGGGAAACCGAGGATAGCGCTAGATAAATTAACACAGTGGTACAAACAAGGTGGTTTGCAGTTACCAAACTTTAAAAATTCTTATAGAACAGCACAATTAAAGTATCTATCAGATTTTTATCAGACAAGGGAAAAACCAGATTGGACCAAGATAGAGCTAGATAAAATAGGGGAGAAGGTACCAGAACATATAATTTATAAGTGGGATGAAAAACTTGTGCCACATAAAAGTTCACCAGTACTGCATCATTTACTCAACACATGGAAGATTCACGTAGAAAGGAAAAAAAAACAAATTACCAACCACCAAAGTTATTATTGATGCAAAATCAACTAATCCCTTTCACAATAGATAACTTTTCCTTTAGAGAATGGGAGAGAAAAGGAATTAAAAGAATAAAAAATTGTTTTTTGAGAACAAAATTGTCTGCAAATGAAGTTCAAATATGGAATAACTCGTGGTACAATGTTTGCATACCATCAACCGAAAGCCTACTTAAAGGACAAATTGGGAAGGAGACTGAGATTACCAGAAGGAAGCAGCTTTGAATATGTGATCACAGAAACAACAATAATAAAGATTTATAACAAACATGTACATCAAGCTGCAAGAGAAGGAAAATGATGAAATAAGCTATATACCTAAACAAATGTGGGAAAAAGATTTAAACAAAGATAAAAAATAAAATAAGGGGAAATTTATGCTCTGGAACTATGAAGAATATAATAAACACGAGGTTACGCATGATACAATATAATTGGTTACACGGGTTATATATCACACCCCAAAAGTTAAATAAATGGGATCCAACATTATCAGATAGATGTTTTCGCTGTAAGAAGGAAATGGGAACAATAGTACATGAAATTTGGGCATGTGAGAAAGTGGAAAATTTTTGGGAAGATCTAAGTCAGGTATTAATAAATAAAATCACAAAAAGCAACATTCCAAAAAATCCAGAGATCTTTCTTCTAAGTAATATAAGAAGTAAAGAATTAGGCCTCAAACTGGATGAGGCGCAAAAAAGATTTATTATGATAGCCTTAGCATTAGCAAAAAAATGTATCATGTCAACTAGGAAATCAGAAGAGAGCCTGAGAGTACAGCAATAATACATGCAAATTAATAAATGTATTCCATTGGAAAAAATAACATAATTTAAAAAATAAAGTCACATTATTTGAACAAATTTGGGAACCATACATGGAACACAACAGAGAGGGCCTACCGCAGACCTCTACCCCCTAAAATGATAGAATGAGAAGAAGTAGATGACACAATTTTCTTGTTTATTTTCATTGTGTGATGACATTATTTAATGGTTTTATTGTATTGTATATGTTGAACGTTTAATGGGTTTGGATGGGGTGGGAAGGGGGGAGGGAAGGTAGGGGGGAAAAAGGGGGAGAAAATGCCATTGTGTATATTTGAGAGGTAAATGTTTGTATGTATTTTGATTGATATGGTTCACAGTGTGAAAAATTAAAAAAATTTTTTTAAATCTTCTAAATTCCAGAGAATACAAGCCTAGTCTATCCAACCTTTTTTCATATGCGAGTCCCTCCATCCCTGGTATCAGCCTAGTGAGCCTTCTCTGCACACCCTCCAAGGCAAGGATATCCTTCCTCAGATAAGGAGACCAAAGCTACACACAGTCCTCCAGATGTGGTCTCACCAATGCCCTGTACAGCTGCAGCAGGATCTCCCTACTCCTGGAATCAAATTCTCTCCCAATGAACGCCAACATACCATTCGCCCTCCTCACCGCCTGCTGCACCTGCAGACCCACTTTCAATGACTGATGCACAGCAACACCCAAGTCTTGCTGCATCTCCCCTTTTCCTAAACAGATACCATTTAGATAATAATCCTCTTTCCTGTTCTTACCTCCAAAGTGGATATCCTTGCATTTATCCACATTATATTCCATCTGCCATGTCTTGGCCCACTCGCCTAATTTGTCCAAATCATCCTGCACTCTCCTAGCATCCTTCACATAGCTAACCCTGCCACTCAACTTCGTATCATCTGCAAATTTCGCGATACTGCTATCTATTCACACATCTAAATCGTTGATATATATCGTAAACAACTGCGGCCCCAGCACTGAGCCCTGCGGTACCCCACTAGTCACTGGCTACTCTTTGCTCCCTGTCCCTCAACCAATTTTCTATCCACTATACCATATCTCCTATACCATGCTCTTTAAGTTTATACGCTAGTCTTCTATGCGGAACCTTACCAAACGCCTTCCAGATATACCACATCCACTGGTTCTCCCCTATCTACTCTACTGGTTACATCCTCAAAAAACTATTAGATTCATCAGACATGATTTCCCCTTCACAAAACCATGCTGAGACTGTGCGATGATACCACTACTTTCCAATTGCATCTTTAATAACTGATTCTATCACCTTCCCTACCACGGATGTCAGGCTAACTGGTCTCACCAATCTCACCTACTTTCATGGGGAAGAGCCTATTCACATCTACTCGATCTATCCCCCTCAAATCCGCCCTCAACCATCTACTCTTCAATGAATAAAGATCCAGTCTACTCAATCTTCCTTTGTATTCTAGATGCTGCAATCCAGACAACATTTTAGTAAATCTTCTCTGCACCCTCTCTACCTCATTGATAGGCTTCCCTTAATTTGTGGTCCAGAAGCCAAAGTAAGCTCCTTCATGGAAAATCCTCCCATGGAGTGTAAGTAAAAGCAATTCCGGCGTTTCCTCCTCGATTCCCTGGAACTCAGCTGGGACGAATGCGCCATTCGCATCCTAAATACGCAAAGCCTGGGTGATAGAAACCACTCCGAGCTCGTGCACGATAGGGTGACCCTAGTGGAGGGACACACGAACTGTTTCTTTTTCAAGGCCCTGTTCCTCTCCAAGGTGCCGGTCCACACTTCCTCAGCAGTTTGTGACATGGATTTCAATGCCCCACACATGGCAGCCAAGGAAGCAGATAGACTTTTCCATACCCTGCAACAGAGCTCGATCCATGTTCAGCCCATCTACGCCATCGCCACTTCAACAGCTCCACCGGGACCCCCAGCAGTAGCCATGGCCCAACCACAGTGCCCAGACAAACAGAGCAAATACTGTTTCTACCACCAGATGGGGCCAAAACACCCAGTGGTGCATCCCAACCCCATGCTCCTACCCCACCACTAAACTAAACATGGCGACAGGAAACAGGCAGGCTGTCCACCGATAGTGGCCTCAGCATTTGGCGCTCAAAGGCCTACTCTATCTCAGGGACAAGCGGACAAAGAGGGACTTCCTAGTCGACACAGGTGCAGAGATGAGCCTCGTCCCACCGACATATTTTGAGACCAAACACAACCCTACAATCAACCAACAGCTCCTCCATTCAGAGTTACAGCATCTGTCTGGTCATAATCCATGCCGTGGACACGGTTTTCCAGTGGAAATGCACAATCGCGGCCGTGGGACAGGCCTTATTTGGAGCAGATTTCCTCCAGGCACATGAAATTTTGGTGGACGTGACCAGATGCCATTTGGTGGACACTACCACATTCCAGTCATACCCCCTTATTCTGCAGCAACATCTTTTTCTGCCATTAGGAATCCACACTTTGGACCAAAACCTGTATGCCCACCTACTGGCCAAGTACCCAACCCTATTGGCACCTAATTACCATGATACCACCACATGGCATGAAGCACCACATCGAGACCACCAGGCCTCCAGTATACGCATGGCCACGGCACCTCCCACAAGACAAACCTCAGCAAGCCAAGACTGAGTTCACTGCCATGGAGGAGCTGGGGATTGTCCACATTCAAACAGCCTCTGGGCCTCCCCACTGTACATGGTACAGAAGAGCTCCAGCGGCTGCCACCCATGCAGTGACTACAGGCAACTAAACAATGCTACAGTCCCAGATAGGTACCCTATCCCACACGTCCGGGACTTTGTCACGAGACTCCACAGCTGCCAGATCTTTTTCAAGGTAGACCTCGTCAAGGGGTACCACCAGATTCCGGTGCATCCCAACGATGTCCTAAAAACGGCCATCATCACACCCTTTGGCCTTTTTGAGTTCCTGCGGATGCCATTCAGACTAAAGAGTGCAACCCAGACATTTCAGCGGCTGATGGACATGGTCAGCAGGGACCTAGACCTCATTTTTGTCTATCTGGACTACATCCTCATCGCCAGCACACACAGGATGCACATGACTCCCCTTTTAGATAGGTTACAGCAGTTCAGACACAGTGAACCCAGCCATGTGCTAGTTCGGCCTAGAGACAATCAATTTCCTAAGACATCATATCACCCGAGAGGGAGCCAAACCACTACCAGACAAGGTAGAAGCCATCCAAAACTTCCCAAACCAAGCACGATCAAAGGCCTGCAGGAGTTCCTGGGGATGGTGAACTTTTATCATTGCTTCCTCCTGGAAGCGGCCACCTTCATACAGCCCCTGTTCAACCTCATCAAGTTCAGTGACAATACAAAAAAACTTTATTTGACTGAATGTAAAGAGATAAAAGAAGATCCAATAGACTCTTTTTTGAAAAATATTAATTTACCACAGTTATCTCAAGAAGACAGACAAGAGTTAGATAAACCTTTTACGGATAGTGAAATTGAAATGGCTATAAAAGATATGCCAAATGGAAAAGCGCCTGGTGGAGATGGTTTTTCTATTAAGTTTTACAAGACTTTTTATTTTGATATATCTTCCTTATTTAAGAATGTAATACAACAACTTTATGATACTTTTCAATTACCTGAGTCCTGTTCTAATGCTATAATTACAGTTATACCAAAAAAAGATAAAGATCCCTTACAGGTAGCTTCTTACCGTCCTATATGGTGGTTTCATTGGATGCAGAAAAGGCATTCGATAGAGTAGAATGGAAGTTTTTATTTAAAGTACTTGAAAAGTTTTCGTTTGGTCTCTCATTTATTGGCACGATTAGGGCTCTGTATAATGGTCCGAAAGCTAGAGTTGTTACTAATGGTTTGCCTTCAGAATCCTTTAATTTAACAAGATCTACTAGACAAGGATGTCCATTATCACCCGCCTTGCTTGCTTTAGTTATTGAACCTCTAGCACAATTAATACGTCAGAATGATAGTATCAAAGGTATGAGAGTCTTGAATGAAGATTATAAAATAAATTTATTTGCGGATGACGTTTTGCTGTATTTGGTGGATCCTGATGTTTCTCTGCCAGCACTTCAAGATTCCTTAGAGATTTATGGTCAATTATCTGGTTATAAGGTTAATTGGACTAAAAGTGAAATTTTATTAATTAGTAAAGATGATTATTCAATGTTTAGAAATATTACGAATTTGAAGTGGACGAAACAAATTAAATATTTGGGAATTAATGTTAATACTGACTACCAAAATTTATATTCACTTAATTATCTTCCTTTAATGAAGAAAATTAAGGCAGATTTAGTTAAATGGAAAGATTTACCTTTGGGTTTATTAGGAAGAATTAATACTATAAAAATGAATATTTTTCCTCGTATACAATATTTATTTCAATCAATTCCTTGTTGTTTACAAAAAAGATTTTTTAAGGATTTATATAAAGTAATTAGGGATTTTTTGTGGAAAGGAAAATTTCCTAGGGTGGCGTTGAAAAAATTGATGTGGGATTTTCAATTTGGAGGGTTACGGCTACCTAACTTTCAATTTTATTATGAAGCAGCTCAATTTAGATTTCTTAGCGCATTAATGGCCACACAAGATACGCCTAGTTGGGCACAGATAGAATTGACAGTTATTTCTGAAAAATTTTCGAATGAATTTTTATTTCGATGGAATAAAAATTTGTTACGTACTTGTGATGTACCAATATTGAAACATTTAATGAATTTACGGACAAGAAAATTACATAAAATGGGATTGAAAAATAAGTGGTCGGGAAGATTACCATTATAAATAATCAACTTGTTCCTTTCACGGTATCTAATACTATTTTGAAACAATGGGAGGAGAAAGGAATACATAATTTATCTGACTGTTTTTTAGAAGGTCATTTTTGTTCTTTTGTAGAATTGCAAAAGAGATTTGATATAAGTGGTTATTCTATATTTGTGTATTATCAGTTAAGATCTTTTGTAAAACAGGTATGCGGTCGTCAAATGAATTTATTGTCTGAAACTGATTTTGAGAAATATGTGCTCTCATTTCCAAAAAAGGGTTATATATCAGGTTTGTATCGTATTTTGTTGGAAAGTGAAAGTAAAATAGATTGGGATAAAGATAAAATGAAATGGGAAAAAGATTTAAGTTTAACAATAACTGAAGAAGATTGGTCTGAAATCTGTCGTAATAGTGTTCGAAAATTGATTAATGCTAGATTGGCGATGATTAATTATAGTTTTATACATCAATTATATTTAACACCCGAAAAATTTTAAAAATTTGGTTTTAGTAAGTCAGATCTTTGTTTTCGTTGTGATCAGGTTTCTGGTACTTTTTTTACATGCTGTTTGGTTGTGTGATCGGTTACAACAATTTTGGAAAGGTATTCAATCTGTATTTAATAATCTATATAATCTTCATATTGTATTAGACCCTGATATATTTTTATTAGGGAATATGCAACCGTTGATTGATTTAGAATTAGATAATTACCAGATCTCTTCTATTTACTTAGCGTTGGCAGTGGCCAAGAAATGAATAGCGATTACTTGGAAGAATAGAAATGTATTGTCTTTAGATAGGTGATATTCAGAGATGAAGTTTTGTTTGGTTATGGAAAGAATATCTTTTTCTATACAAGATAAGATGTCTTTTTATGAGTTAAAGTGGACCCCATTTATTGATCATATACAATTTAAATAAGTTTGAATTAATCATTTTTTTCTTAAAAAACTTTTTTTTTATTATATATTTTTTCTATATATATGTTTTCTTTTTTTCTTTCTTTTTTTTCTTTTTTTTGTTTTTTTAATTATTAGTTGGTTTTTTTTTCATTTAAGTTCTTTATGTTTTTGTTTTTTCATATATATTCTTATATAATAAATTTTTTTTGGATTAATAATTAATACTTAATATTTTTTTTGTTTTTATATATATATATCGATTTTTTTAAAAGAAATATATATATTTTTTAAATTATACTAATAGTATTAATTCTTTACTCTTTATCGTGGGGGTGGGGAGGGGGGGTTTATGGGTTAAAAATAGTTTTTTTTTTAGTCTTAGTTTTTAGTTGTTAGGGGGAGATGCCAAGATTGGTATTGTATTAACTATGTTACTTTGTACTTGTATTACTTTATTTTGTATTTTTTCTGTACGTGAATTACTTACTTTCTTCATACGTTAAAATTAATAAATAAAGTTTCGGAAAAAAAAAGTTCAGTGACAAGACGCTCCAGTGGACACCAGAAACCACAGAAGCATTCCAGACCACGAAAGTGGCACTAATGCGGGCCACATTCCTGATCGAGACAGCTTCTATCTTCCCCCTGGTCCTTACAATGGATGTGTTGGACAGAGCAGTGGGCACGGTGTTGGAGAATTAATGAGTCGATGAGCAATGGCGCACCCTAGCCTTCAGCAAACATCTCCAAACACCAGAGCTCAAATACAGCATGTTCGACCGCGAGCTGTTGGCCATGACCCTGGTAATACGACACTTCTGGTACGTTAAAAGGAACGGTTTTCATTGCCTATACAGACCACAAACCACTCACCTATGGCCTCAGCAAGGTCTCAGATCCATGGTCGGCGAGACAACAGCATCACCTCTCCTACATTTCGGAGTACACAACAGACATCCGCCATGTCACAGGCAAATCCAACATGGTGGCCGACCCATTATCAAGACCCACAATCGTCACCACCACAGAGGGGTTCAATATCGCTCAGCTGGCCAAGGACCAAACAGAGGATGCAGGACTACCTGACAGCCATCAACAGCCTGAAGGTCAGCAATTTCTGCCCCTCACCAGGGATCTATCCTTAGTGTGCGACGTATCCACAGGCTTCCCCAGACCCATCCTACCCACGACCTGGTGACGGCAGATTTTCAACCAAATCCACAGCCTGTCCCACCCCTCTATAAGGGCCCTCTATAAAGCCTGTTATCCAACAAATACGTGTGGCACAGCCTTCACCACGACGTGACCCTGTGGACTAAAACCTGTTTGCAATGCTAACGCGGCGGTGTACAGAAATACCAAGGCCCCACTCCAGACTTTCAAGCTGACGCAGCACTGATTTGAGTATGTGCACATGGACATCATTGGCCCACACTCTGTGAGCAAAGATATGCGGTATCTGTTCACAATATTAATTGTATTCTTCTTTGGCTTGGCTTCGCGGACGAAGATTTATGGAGGGGGTAAAAAGTCCACGTCAGCTGCAGGCTCGTTTGTGGCTGACCAGTCCGATGCGGGACAGGCAGACACGATTGCAGCGGTTGCAAGGGAAAATTGGTTGGTTGGGGTTGGGTGTTGGGTTTTTCCTCCTTTGCCTTTTGTCAGTGAGGTAGGCTCTGCGGTCTTCTTCAAAGGAGGCTGCTGCCCGCCAAACTGTGAGGCGCCAAGATGCACGGTTTGAGGCGTTATCAGCCCACTGGCGGTGGTCAATGTGGCAGGCACCAAGAGATTTCTTTAGGCAGTCCTTGTACCTTTTCTTTGGTGCACCTCTGTCACGGTGGCCAGTGGAGAGCTCGCCATATAATACGATCTTGGGAAGGCGATGGTCCTCCATTCTGGAGACGTGACCCATCCAGCGCAGCTGGATCTTCAGCAGCGTGGACTCGATGCTGTCGACCTCTGCCATCTCGAGTACCTCGACGTTAGGGGTGTGAGCGCTCCAATGGATGTTGAGGATGGAGCGGAGACAACGCTGGTGGAAGCGTTCTAGGAGCCGTAGGTGGTGCCGGTAGAGGACCCATGATTCGGAGCCGAACAGGAGTGTGGGTATGACAACGGCTCTGTATACGCTTATCTTTGTGAGGTTTTTCAGTTGGTTGTTTTTCCAGACTCTTTTGTGTAGTCTTCCAAAGGCGCTATTTGCCTTGGCGAGTCTGTTGTCTATCTCATTGTCGATCCTTGCATCTGATGAAATGGTGCAGCCGAGATAGGTAAACTGGTTGACCGTTTTGAGTTTTGTGTGCCCGATGGAGATGTGGGGGGGCTGGTAGTCATGGTGGGGAGCTGGCTGATGGAGGACCTCAGTTTTCTTCAGGCTGACTTCCAGGCCAAACATTTTGGCAGTTTCCGCAAAGCAGGACGTCAAGCGCTGAAGAGCTGGCCCATTGGACAAAAGCCATACCTTTATCCACATGCAACACAGAGACTTGTGCCAGAGCCTCCTTGTCCACTTGGGTCACTCATTTCAGAGTCCTGACCCACATCACCCCAGACTGAAGGGCCCAGTTCACTTCCTCTCTTTGGGCTAACCTAACCAAGTTCTGCAGCACCCAGTTGCACCACAGCCAACCATCCTCAGGCAAACGGCATGGTCGAGCGTTTCCACCGCCATCTGAAGACAGCCCTAAAAGCTAGACTACAAGGCCTGAATTAGATGGACAAACTCCCATGTGTGCTCTTAGGCATCCGTACAGCCCCAAAGGAAGACCTACCAGCCTCATCCACCGAGATGGTGTACGGCTTCCCACCTACCATCCCCAATGAATATTCCCCCCCCCCCACCCCACCCGGTCCCACAGCCTAGTGCCCTAGACATGCTCCAGCAATTGAGGATTCAAGTGGGTAAACAGAAGCCCCCGTCACATTCCTGGCACGGCTCTCTACCCTGCCACATCCTCATAGATCTACAGTTCATCGACTACACTTTTGTGTGGAGAAGAAGACAGCAAGGGACAGCATCCTATGAAGGCCCATTCAAGGTGTTGCAGTGGGATGGTGTTTTTTTTATACTGGAGATTGGCAGGCATCTGACCTGTCCCGGACCCCCAAGTCAGACACAGAGGCCGCCCACCCAAAGACTGTACGCTAACCTACTCAGAGGGCAGCAGTGATTCTGGGAGGGGGGATGTTGGGGGAGTGGTGTAGCAGGCCGATCGGCCATGCGATTAGAGAGGTTGAATCACCACCCCAGTCGCCACACTCAAAATGGCGCAGGTCCCCTTTCACTCCCAAAGAGAAGCCCACGATTAACAACATGCGATGCCCAGGGGGGGATCCCTGCTTCTGGATGGCGTACGTCACTGGAAATGGGTGTAGTATATGGATGTCTCTTGATTCTGTAGCGCTGCCATAGCAGACACTACACCGGTATACAAGTTACTTAGGTGAAAGAATATGGTACAATACATCCAAATATATATAGTTTACTTTCCCAGACTGTGATGATCCAAAAAGTTTGAAAAGTAATAAAGGCAAGTTGAAAAGATGAGCAAGAATGCAGCAACACAAGAGGTTGCAGATGTATTTGGAGCAATAAAAATACAAATTGCTGGAGAACTCAGCAGACTGAGCAGCACTTGGATGGGAAGGAGTTGTCAATGTGAACCAGGAGACCAGTTTACAGAGCACGCGGTCCATCTGCACTGTGTATCTCAAGCTCCTGGTTGCATGCCATTTCAACTCTTCTCCCAATTCCCACACGCATCTGTTTGTCCTCAGCCTTCTCCAAACACAAATTAAAAGAGCTCCTTGTATTCCACCTGGGTATGAACACTGAATTATCCAGTTTCTGGTCACCCTTATCCCCTGTTCCCCACTTGCTTGCCTTCCAATCCTACACTAGTTCTCCAATTTTTGTTTCCTTTCCCCCAACCTTTCCTCTAATCCCCTCCCCCATCGCTCATTTTCTTTCCCCACCTGGTTCCATCCACCTACTTCCTACACATTTCACCCACTGGATCTCTTTCCCACCCCCTCCCCCCATCTAGTTCCATTTGCCCTTTTGTCCATCTCTTCCTTATCAGAATCCAGCACATCGCCTGTGCACTCCTACCCATCACATTCCTTCTGTCCCCATTTTCAACCTTCCCTTCCCTACTTCTCTTCATCTGCCCATTGTTCCTCACTCCTCTGCAGTTCACCTTCTAGCTCCTGCCTCATCCCTCCCCTCTCCTCTTTATATCGGCAACCTCCCCTCTCCATCCTGAAGCAGGATCTCAACCGGAGACATCGCCAATTCCATTCCCTCGACTGCTGCTGCTCAAACCCCTGAGTTCCTCCAGCAGATTGTTTTTCTTTGCTCCAGGTTCCAGCTTCTACAATCTCTCATGTGCCCAGAGTTCTTCCAGCAGATTGTTTTGACCAAGAATGTAGTGGGTGGAGAAGAATGCAAAGTTATTCAATTTTGTAGGAAGTAAAAGAGCAACAACTTTCAAATGATAGTTCAAGTTCCAGTTCATTATTATCAGATTGTACAAGTACAACCCAATGAAACAGAGTTATCCAGTCTCAGTGCAAAAAAACATGCAAATGTACAATCAGACATAAACACACACAGACAAGTACATATAGAAAGAACATGTGCACACACAGACAAGTACATATAGAACATGTGCAGTACATATATAGCTATATAAAAACAAATAAATATTTTTGAATATATTGTAGAATCTCAGAGGGTTTATATGAGCAGTTCACTCAGTCATTCAGTATTCTCACTGCCCGCTGGAAGAAGCAGCTTTTAGACAATAGACAATAGACAATAGGAGCTGGAGCAGGCCATTTGGCCCGTCGGGCCAGCACCACCATTTTAGATCATGGCTGATCATTACCATCAGTACCCCTTTCCAGCCTTATCCCCATAACCCTTAACTCCGTTACTCACAAGAGTCTTATCTAACTCTCTTTTGAACATAGTCAGCAAATCCGCCTCTACCACCCTCTGTGGCAGAGCATTCCACAGATTCACACTTCTCTGGGTAAAAAAATGCTTTCTCATCTCCGTCCTAAAGGGCCTACCCTGTATTCTTAAACTATGGCCTCTAGTCCTCGTCTCCCCCATCATTGGGAACAAGTAATCAGACTTCACCTTGTCTATCCCCCTGATGATTTTGTATACCTCAATCATATCCCCCCTCATCCTTCTAAACTCCAATGGATACAAGTCCAGTTTTTCTAGCCTTGCTGCAATTTGACAACCCTGCCATCCCTGGAACTAACCTTGTAAATCTGCGCTGCACACCCTCTATAGCTAGTATGTCCTTCCTCAAGTTTGGAGACCAGAACTGGACGCAATACTCCAGGTGGGGTCTCACCAGGGCCCTGTATAACTGCAGAAGGGCGTCTCTGTTCCTATACTCCAATCCCTTCTTTATGAAAGCCAACATTCCATTTGCCTTCTTCACAGCTTTCTGAACCTGCATGCTAGCCTTCAGTGACTGGTGAACAAGTACACCCAGATCCATTTGCACTTCGCCACTCCCTAGCTTGTCTCCATTTAAATAATACTCAGCTTTCCTATTACTTCCCCCAAAATGAATAACCTCACATTTGTTCACATTGAAATTAATCTTCCATTTAGCCGCCCACTCCTCCAGCCTGTCCAAGTCCCTCTGCATTTTCCTTACATCCTCCTCACACCCCACACCGCCACCCAGTTTAGTGTCATCTGCAAATTTGCTCATGTTATTTATAATCCCCTCATCCAAATCATTAATCTGGTGGTTCTGTCTCTGATACTCCGGTTTCTCTTTCCTAAAGGTAGTAGCTGAAAGATGCTCTATGTGGGGTGGTAAAGGTCCTCAACAATTTTGCATGCACTCTTCAGATAAGGATCCTGATTAATCAGGTCAATGGGTAGGTGGGGTGGGGGGCGGGGGAGCAAGGAGACCCCAGTGATCCTCTCTGCTGCTCTTATAGACCTGTGTATTGACCTGCAATCCAATTCTCTGCACCAACCATACCACACTGTAATGCAGCCGGCCAGGACACTCTCAAAAGAACTCCTATTGAAAGTTGACAGGATGGTGACTAGTAGCCTTGCCCACCTCAGTCTTCTCAGGAAGTGCAGTCACTGTTGCGCCTTCCAGATAAAGTAAGGAAATGTTGTATGTCAGGGATACGTCACTTGTTAAGTGGACTCAGAGGAACTTGGTTCTCTCCACTTGAGAATTATTAATGTGTAGTGGAGGGTGGTCACTCCTAGTCCTCCTGAAGTCCACGATCATCTATTTTGTCTTGTCCATGTTGAGACTACATAATGTTGCTGTTGGAGAGTTCTGGGTTTGATAGTTACCAAAACACAAAGATAAGGAAGATCAATGGATCATCCAATGCAAAGAGATTGGATTGTAAAATCAAGGAACTCTTAAAACAATTGTATTGAGATTTGATTAATGTCATATACAGGAGGGATAATCTTAGTTTGAAGGCAGAGTGCAGATCCACTGAATCAATTTCTTGATCATATAGCATACCCTGAGACATGGAGAAAAAAGGCAAAAAGCAGTATTTTAGAGAGAATCTAATACTTAAGATTTATACTAGTATAGATCTCAAGTATTATCCCCCAGCTAGTGGGGGTCACAACTCAGTGCCTTAGCAACCGGGCAAGGGGCCAGCCATTTCAGAGGTATGAGAAACTTTGGAATTCTCTAAAGATGTTGTGTAGCAGAGTTTACATTGCAGATCAATGCCTTTTTCAGCAGTTCTGATGAAATATCACAAACATGAAATGTTAATTGTTTTTTCTCCACAGATGCCACCTGGTCGACTGTGTATCTTCAGCATTTTTCTTTTGTTATTGCAAAAATGCACATGTTTCATGAGCAAAACAATAATATTTGGAAGATATATTCAACTATTTAACACTGCAAGTCACACTTTAACTCTTATACAACTGTACCTTTTTGACCAATATAGACATCAGGTGTCTCAAAAGCATAAATGCTGTCATTTTCATGAACAGTGTCCAAAGCATCACCATCACTGAAGGTTCGATGGAATCCATCAGAATAGATTTCTGTTAAAACAATCTAAAACAAACAATTCAATAAGTAATGAAGCCATAATATTTGAATGACAAACAAGTTCTAAATAATTTAACCCACTTCGTCAGTGACTGCATGATGTATTAGTGCTCGGGGCAGATTTACACAATAAGCTCTCATGTTTCCTCAACCCAAACAGTCCAGCATATGAAGACTAAATTATAGTCTCTGTGGAGTAGTTCACCCCTGAAGAATAGAATTAGATTACAGTTATCCAGTGGAAAGCAAGATTCCTCGATATGCCTGTTCAAATTGACTGTGATAGATGGAACTAAAACCAAAAGGGCAACAACACCTTTCTGGTTTGTCCAAGGATTTTGCAAGGACATGCAAGTCAGAGACAAACAGAACAGTAATGGAACCTTCAGCTCACAGAGTTCACACCAACCATTAACCACCCATTTATATTAAATCCTTCTTTTATTATCTCCCACCCCCCCATCTCATCAACTGTCCAGATTCTTCCAGTTGCCTACACACAAGGGACACTTTAGTAGCTATTAATCTCTCCAGCCCATATATCTTTAGAATATGGGAGGAACTGGTGCACCTGGGGGAAACCCAAGCATTCACAAGGGAGGATATACAAACTTCATAGAGGTCAGGATTGAATCTGGGACACATGCACAGTGAGCAGTGATTCCATTAGCTGTACCAATATGCCACCCTCGGGATGTTGAATTTTACATTTCAAATTAAATTTAGACGGCCTATGAGCCAGTACTATTCCAATACCCCAATCAACCACAACCCCCATATATTTTGAAGGGTGGGTGGAGACCAGAGCATCTGGAGATATCCCCCACTGGCACAGGAAGAACATACATACTCTTGACAGTGCTGGATTCAAACCCAGGTCATTTGAGCCGTAATAGTGCTGCAGTAACCTCTACAGTGACCGTGCATTTGAAGTAAAGGCACAGTTGATTTCTCATTGCTGACTTAAAAATGAATCAGATTAAATTCCTTGCTGACAAAGTAAATATTTATCGAGTGCAGGCACACAATCCTTTATCCAGAACCCTTGGGGAACAGTGTGTTCCGAATTTTGTATTTTTCTGGATTTCAGAAATCCAGATTGAAGCCCACACAAATTGTACTGCCATATCCACACCCTTCCAGTCGCGCTGCTGTCTTCAGCACCCCCCCCACCCCTGCCCGTCCTCCCAACTCGTGCTGCCTGTCTCTCCCACTCGCCCACCCGACTCATGCCGCCGGTCTCTCCCCCTCGCCCGCCTGAGTCATGCTGCCGATCCCTCGCCCGCCCGAGTCATGCTGCCGATCCCTCACCCACCCGAGTCGCACTGCCAGTCTCTCGCCCTCGCCTGCCCAACTCGCGCTGCTGTCTCTCTCCCAACTTGCCAGATTTTGGAGCCTTCTGGATTTTCTTCTTTGGCTTGGCTTCGCGGACGAAGATTTATGGAGGGGGTAAAAAGTCCACGCCAGCTGCAGGCTCGTTTGTGGCTGACCAGTCCGATGCGGGACAGGCAGACACGATTGCAGCGGTTGCAAGGGAAAATTGGTTGGTTGGGGTTGGGTGTTGGGTTTTTCCTCCTTTGCCTTTTGTCAGTGAGGTGGGCTCTGCGGTCTTCTTCAAAGGAGGCTGCTGCCCGCCAAACTGTGAGGCGCCAAGATGCACGGTTTGAGGCGTTATCAGCCCACTGGCGGTGGTCAATGTGGCAGGCACCAAGAGATTTCTTTAGGCAGTCCTTGTACCTTTTCTTTGGTGCACCTCTGTCACGGTGGCCAGTGGAGAGCTCGCCATATAATACGATCTTGGGAAGGCGATGGTCCTCCATTCTGGAGACGTGACCCATCCAGCGCAGCTGGATCTTCAGCAGCGTGGACTCGATGCTGTCGACCTCTGCCATCTCGAGTACCTCGACGTTAGGGGTGTGAGCGCTCCAATGGATGTTGAGGATGGAGCGGAGACAACGCTGGTGGAAGCGTTCTAGGAGCCGTAGGTGGTGCCGGTAGAGGACCCATGATTCGGAGCCGAACAGGAGTGTGGGTATGACAACGGCTCTGTATACGCTTATCTTTGTGAGGTTTTTCAGTTGGTTGTTTTTCCAGACTCTTTTGTGTAGTCTTCCAAAGGCGCTATTTGCCTTGGCGATTTTAGATAACCGGATAAAGGACTGTGTACCTGTATGTGTGTTTCTTCCTCTTCATATCCCACCATTTGATTTGCTTGGGATTTTGACCATTGTGCCCTGGTTCTCTTGGCTTGCTTTAGCTTTTGCCAGCTCTGCTTCACTTTAGTGCAATACATTTCAGTTATTGCACACGTTGTACCTCATAACATCCCATAAGTATAACAAAGCATTTTGCTTAAAGGATTGTGGATAAATTTAGCAGTTATTTTTCTATAATCCCAGTGACAAATTTTGTAACACATTTTTCTAAAACATCTCCCTTTTTTCATTAAAAATCTAGCTCATGGACTTGGCCTTTAATTCTCCCAGAAAGCAAGCACAATAAACGATATACTCCTTTAAAAATAAAAAAAATCAAGCAAAGCCATGGGAAAGAATGAAAGCAAGCGTGCAAAGTGGAACACCTTTGGGACTATTTACCAATTGGGTGTTAAAAGTCATCGACTTCATTCACTAATCACAGTAGATTTAGAAACTCTGAAACATATGCTTTTTGAAAAGCACAGTGACAATTGGCAAGATATATCATGAATATGAATGATTCTAAAATCCTCAATATCCAATTCTCAACAAGCTGGGTGTACAAAGAAAGTATTCAAGTAAAATCTTGAGCTAAGATTGAAATTCATATACAACTTATAGAGCAACATGCATGCACAAACCAACAAGCATGGGGAACAAATCTCATCATCTAGATCACCTGATGGAGAAGTGGTCAGGAAATTCACAGGTTCTATCATCAATCCCACTAACATCAGACTCTTTCTTTGGCTTGGCTTCGCGGACGAAGATTTATGGAGCGGGTAAAAGTCCACGTCAGCTGCAGGCTCGTTTGTGGCTGACAAGTCCGATGCGGGACAGGCAGACACGGTTGCAGCGGCTGCAGGGGAAAATTGGTTGGTTGGGGTTGGGTGTTGGGTTTTTCCTCCTTTGCCTTTTATCAGTGAGGTGGGCTCTGCGGTCTTCTTCAAAGGAGGTTGCTGCCCGCCAAACTGTGAGGCGCCAAGATGCACGGTTTGAGGCATTATCAGCCCACAGAAGTGGTCAGGAAATTCACAGGTTCTATCATCAATCCCACTAACATCAGACTATCTTTACAACAAACTACGCAAAATGAACAGAGTCAATAACAACGCTTACACCTGAAGATCAATGAACAATTTCCCATCTTTAGCCAAGATAAGGCATTGAAAATTCACAACCCTTTGTCAACTCACAGCAGTTTAAAGGACTCAGTTGGTAGAAGGAAAGATCTTACAAGAGAGAGAAAATAAATCAAGTATCCTGTTTAGGTACTCAAGTAAGTTTGGCTGGAGTTGCAGTGGATCAGTTTGGGAGATCGTTCCCCATTTGAAAATTTTATAAGGTGTGGCTTTATTTACCTTTTCTCCTCTCTTCTCTTTAAAGAAAACAAAAAAAATGTTGCCTTAAGATTTATGGCCTCAGTGTACTTTGATGCTGAGGAGACCGTTGTACTTTGTCAGCTGAAAATCCAGTGACTATGTGTAGTATTTTCTGCCCCCTAGTGCTAATGGAAAATAAATGCCAAAATGTATCCTCTATACAAAAACATTGTAACTGATTGGGTCAAACTTTTCCCTGCTCAAATATCTTTGGGAAATGTTTCTAAGGCACATCGTAAATTTTAAACAGACTCAGTTCAGGTCAGGATCCACATTGTGGTAAATCTATGAAAGTAGAAAAGAAAAAAAAAATGGTTTTAGGCTAATGTCACCAAACAATCCAAACTCAAGTCATAGGATCATCTAGAAATGATTGCCTTTCCTGCTAGAGTCATGGTAACACAATGTGTTGGAGTTCTGCACTTCCAATGTTCTCCAAATAGTTCTACTAAATCAACAGCAAAGCACAGTCTTAACTTAGCAGTTTAAGTCATATCAGATCATCAGCCAATGAGAGGCTGATCCAACAGGTTGGCTAAACCTCTAACCTTCTGACCCCCACGATTGAAGAATGCCAATTTGAATTGGTCTTTTTGGGTCTGAACGCTGAGTCTGCAGGACTTTGAACATTGAACACTAGATGAAAGTTCCCGTCTTTCTCTTTAAACTCACCTCAGCTCGTACAGCAGTCTTTCATCCATTCTATTCCACCTGATACTCTTCTCAGCATCAGCCTGACTTGCTAACCTCAAGTTGCTCGTTTATCTGGCATATTGGATTTTACAATGTGAGATCATAAATTCAAATTCCAACCATTCACGCCAGACTCCTTGATCTAGCATCCAGGTTTCCTCCTCCCATATCACAACAGAAGTAAACTCGGGAAATTAATTTATTCAATAGAATATTCAACTGAAACCCAAAGCACAGCAAGACAAGGGATCTCAGTTGAAATTTAGATCTTTTTGTTTCAAGTGCACACTGCCCCCTTTCACAAGGCCCACAAACTGTACCACCCAGAAGAAAGGTGGGACAATGAAATGTCACCACTTGTGTCCAACAGCAAGTAACACACCACACTGACTTAAAATATCACGGCAAGATTTCAAATCCAAGAGTGATTGGGGATCAAATTCCACAAATTCGACAAATAGAATACACCATCAGCTGCGAGTGTTCCTTGGTTGGCACCACACTATGTCTATCCTACTGTCTTAATCACATCACAAGACTCAGTGATAAAACTGGTACAATTTGTTGGAACAACACTAGCACCCACTGCTCCCTCCAGTTCCTACAATAGTCATCTTGTGTCAATTCACACAAATTGGGCAAATCAGAGGGAAATTAGGGAGAACACTGAGCTGCACAGATTCAGACCACTAATGGCAACTAACAGCCAGTAGAGAGGAAATTTCCATAACAAAATCTAAAATTTGGATTAAAGGAGCGCAAGTGCTTCCCTGAACAGGAAGTATTTACAGGGGTAGTACTGCTGGCATTAAGCACTTACCCCTTTTTGTGCCCCACAGCGGAAATTAACTGCCTCCTTCCTTTGTGGAAAAATCCTTAGTTGAAGAGCTCTTCCAGAGAACCCAGGATGCAGACATTTCCTCGGAGTAAAGCTGACCCAGCTCGGCGACATCACACTGAAGGCTCCTAGTGCAGCACACCCAAAGGCAGGGCAGCGGTTGGTCCATTTTACCTTCTGACTGGAACTGACGTTCCCTTTTAAGCGTGGTGCCCTCCAAGTTTTGCTGTGTTAATAGAAAAAGACTTCGCTGAGGACCCCCATGGAGCAGCACTTCAACAAAGGGGTTTTCCACAAAGCTAGAAAGTGGTTTAAAGGTGAAATGATGTGGGACAAGCAAGAAAATAATACCCAGGCAATCACATTCCCCATCTGCTCCCAAAGCTACAATGTCCTAATGCTGGCTTAAGACAAGGGTTTATAGTGATCAAAAGTACAAATTGCACTAAACTGACTATTGGAATTAGCATAAAGGTTTACCTGATCTGTGGGGATTTTGGTTTCTTGTGATACTGCTTCCCGAAGTCTGCTCATTGTACCCAACAGTGGAACTGCTACTCCTATTCTCATGCAATGTGAACATTTTCCTTCATAAACCACAGTGATATTCAATGGCCTGGAAAAAAAAGATTTTAATGTTACGTTCAGTTAGCAATACCCAAATTTCATCCAGGATTTGTGCATGCTTTGAAATCAAGTCTAAGCTCTCTCCTGGCAACGGGAAAGACAAATGTGGATAGCTGACCAGGCAGGCACGGTTGCAGCGGTTGCAAGGGAAAATTGGTTGGTTGGGGTTGGGTGTTGGGTTTTTCCTCCTTTGTGTTTTGTCAGTGAGGTGGGCTCTGCGGTCTTCTTCAAAGGAGGTTGCTGCCCGCCGAACTGTGAGGCGCCAAAATGCACGGTTGGAGGCGATATCAGCCCACTGGCGGTGGTCAATGTGGCAGGCACCAAGAGATTTCTTTAAGCAGTCCTTGTACCTTTTCTTTAGTGCACCTCTGTCTCGGTGGCCAGTGGAGAGCTCGCCATACAACACAATCTTGGGAAGGCGATGGTCCTCCATTCTGGAGACGTGACCAACCCAGCGCAGTTGGGTCTTCAGCAGCGTGGATTCGATGCTTGCGGACTCCGCCAGCTCGAGTACTTCAATGTTGGTGATGAAGTCACTCCAATGAATGTTGAGGATGGAGCGGAGACAGCACTGATGGAAGGGTTCTAGGAGCCATAGGTGATGCCCCAGCACCAGTCTATTCAACATACTCTCATCTCCCATCTGAATGGAGTAGCACATGCTCACACCTATGTCTTATTCTGCCCAGTGCAATATATTCCAATCCTCCTACACATCCTTTTCCAATCATTCTGTGCCTCTGTGCAGAACATTATCAAATCGGTATGCATGTAGTGCATGAACCATAAGAAAGCTTATCTAGACTCCAGCACTTTCTTGCTTTCATAATTATTCTCGCAACATTGTTGCCATAGTATGGAAAATTGTGAATCCAGAGAGAGGTGACCACCTGAGCAACAAGGAAACAAGCCCAAGGGTAAGAATGAATGGCTAATCATGTTGTTGTAACAAGATGCCTGGAACTTTGGCTTATTTATTTTCTCAATTCCACTTTAAAGCAAACTGTTTTAAAAAAAACCCAGATACACCGGTTTGATAACATTATGCACAAATATTTGCATTAGGGATCAGCTATCCAAAAAAGATAGTTGACCAGACCCTTTACAACCCCCTTGTCGTCTCTTGCATTAGAGTGAGGTTCCCACATATATCTATGTACTTCCCTGAAAAGCAACCTTGATCTGTACAAAACAAAAATGTGCTGCGCATGTTTATTTTGTGCATTTTTCCTCATCATGCAGGGATTTTTCTGAATTTCTTTTAATTATTTAATTGAGAATACAGTGTATTAGTTCAACAAAGTATCCCAAGTATTCTTTAGCATTTTATGCTGATGTTGAGAACCATCTATCGGACATTTTAAAATTATTCCAGTTGGTGTGGTTGTCCTGAAGTCTATAATGTCCAAGAAATTAGAAGCATAATACTCTGATATGACATCTAATAGTCCCAAGACATCAGCATTTTTCTGCTCTTCCCCTTCAACATTGTTTCCTTCATCCATAGGAAATTCTAACAGATTCATTCTCAAACTAAAATTTTGTCTGTACAGTTGAATGACAACTACACTCTGTTCCCAACCTTAACCTTGAAGAGGAGACAACTGAAACAGAGATTAATGCCTTGTAATGTTTGCATACTACATCTTTGCCCTCACTTTTCTACCTGATCCTCAAAACTTTTAATTACATTGCAATTCAATAATCAATTTCTTCTGAATTTACTAAGTAACTTAGATTCCACCATTCTCTAGGCTAGAAAATTCTGAAGATTCTTAAACCTCAGAAGAAGATGTCCTTCGTCTTACTAGAATCATTAGTCATTAGTCAAGGTAAACAACCTCACAGAGTGGATCATGAAGGTCTACAAGTGCTGTGATTGTAGTAATAACACAAAGAAATGCTGGAGGAACTCAGCCAGTCTTGAAGCATCCATAGATATATTCCCTACATTTCAGGCCTGAGCCCTTCCTCAAGAGATAAGTAAAGAACAGGAAGGCATCTTAGGGTAGCATGGTTAGCGTAGCGTTTAGCACAACAATGATATCGTGCCAGCGACCAGGGTTCAAATCAGGCAATCTCTGTAAAGAGTTTGTACATTCTCCCCGAGTTTGCATGGATTTCCTCCGGGTGCTCTGGTTTCCTCCCACTCTTCAAAACATACTTGGGTTGTAGGTCAATTGAGCGGCATGGGCTTGTGGGCTGGAAGGGCCTGTTTCAGGTACACAGTCCTTTATCCAGAACCCTTGGGAGACAGTGTGTTCCGAATTTCAGATTTTTCCAGATTTCGGAAAGCCAGATTTAAAACCACCCGAATTGTGCTGCCGTATCCACCCCCACGCCCTTCCAGTCACCCTGCTGTCTCCCCCCACCCCCTCGCCCACCAAACTCGCGCTGCCACCTCTCTCCCCACTTGCCGGATTTTGGAGCTTTCTGAATTTTAGATGTCCGGATAAAGGATTGTGTACTTGTACTGTGCCGAACGTATGTAACTGAATAAAGACTGAAGAATGGCAGGGGGAGAAGTCCAGACCAAGAGCCAAAACAAGTTAATTGGGTATGACCAGAGGAAAGGTGAGAATTACTTTTAGCTTTGTGAAAGGAGAAATAGAGAAAAATTGAGGGGGGGGGGGGGGTTTCGTTTTTTCTTTTTTTCTATAAAATATAACGTTCATGTTTCTGGTTCATTGTTGTATATGCTATTTACTATCTGTATTTTGAACAAATAAATAAAGTTTTTAAAAAAAAAAGGAAATGGGATGGGAAATCAAAATAGGTAGCCAATGGGAGATCCACGCTATTGCGGCGGACAGAGCAGAGGTGCACAACAAAGCAATTTCCCAGTCTGTGTCCAGTCTCTCCAATATATAGGAGACCACAATGGGAGCACTGGATGCAGTAGATAACCCCTGCAGATTCACAAGTGAAATGTTGCTTCACTTAGAAGGGCTGTTTGGGGGCCCCTTATGGTGGTGAGGGAGGAGGTGTGGGTACAAGTGGAGCAACTCCTGTGGTCACAGGGGTAGGTGCCAAGGGGACAATTGGTGGGGAGGGAGGAATGAACGAGGAAGTCATGGAGGGAGCGGTCCCTGCAGAAGGCAGAGAGGGGAATAAGTGTCTAGTGGTGGGATCATCTAATAAGTGGCAGAACTTGCGGAGGAGGATATGTTGAACACAGATGAGAGGAATGGCAGGGGAATCATCTGCTTGTTGCGCATGAGGCAATGGCAGATGTGCAGTTAATGGAAGATATGCAGGTGAGGGCAAAGTTGATAGTGGTAGAGGGAACACCATGTTGTTTGAAGAAGGATAATATCTCTGATGATCTGGCATGGAAGACCTTGTCCTGGGAGCACATGTGACAGAGATGGTGGAATTGAGAGAAGGGAATGGAATTCTTACAGGGGACAGGGCATGAAAAGGTGTCATCAAGGTAGCTGTGGCAGTTGGTGGGTTTGTAGATGTTTGTGAGAGTTTGCCGCCCAAGATGGAGACAGAGATTTCAAAAAAGGGTGTTGCTAGAGATGGACCAAGTAAATTTGAGATCGGGATGCAAGTTGTCAGCAAAGTGGATGAAGTCGACAAACTCATCATGGGTGGATGAGGTAGCACCAAAGTCGTCATTGATGTAGTGGAGGAAGAGTTGAGGTCCCTTGCCTGTGTAGGCCTGTAGCATGGATTGCTCCATACAACCAACAAAAAGGGAGCGATAGTTGGGGCCCATGGAGGCACCCATGGCTACCCCTTTGATCTGGAGAATGTGGGAGGAGTCAAAGGAGAAATTATTGAGGGGTATGACAAGTTCTGACAGCTGCAGGAGGGTGGTGGTGGAGGGGAACAGATTAGGTCTATTGTCCAGAAAGAAACAAAGGGGTTTGGTATGGAGGATGCAGGTGTATAGTGCATAGTGATTGGATGTCTATGGTAAACATGAGACGATCTGGAACTGGAAGTTTTTGAAGTGATGGAGGGCATGTGAAGTATCCCGGATGTAGGTGAGGAGGGACTGGTCCGGGAGTGGGGGGTGGGGGGAGAAAAGCGGATACCAATTTGGTGGGGCAGGAGCACATGGACCAATGGGTCTGCCAGGAAAATTGGGTTGGTGAGTCTTGGGAATGAGATGTGCTAGGGAGATGACCAGATGTGATGAGATCAGAAATAGTGTGCAATACAATGGTTTGTTGAGTTTTGCTAGGGTCCTATTGGAGGACAAGTAAGATGAGGTGTCTGAAAGTTGTCATCTGGCTTCAGTCAGATAGAGGTCAGTGTGTTAGACCACAACAGCACCACCCTTGTCTTCGGGTACGATGGTGATGTTGGGATTAATGTGGAGAGAGTGGAGGCCCAAGCATTCTCAGGGGTTGAGATTAAAATGAGTGAGGGAGGGTGGTGAAGTTGATGTGGTTAATGTCTCAGCAGCAGTTGGAAAATATAAAGATCCAGAGCAGACAGAGGACTGGAAAAGAGTCCAGGAGGACCACCAAGGTTTAAAGCAGGAGAAAGAGTCTGTAGTGGGGGGGGTGGGGAGAATCTTGTTGTGTTAGAGGGCATGGAGACGAGGCTGACAGAAGAAGCATCATTGTGTGCACGGAACTCATTGAGGTGTGGGTGAAGGAGGACTAAAGTGAGGTCTCTACTGAAGACAGTGATTCATCTCCGAGAGGGGAAGGTCAGAGGGGATAGTGAAAGGCAGGGATTGGGGGAAGGGTCACGGGGTGGAAGGTGTTGGAGAGAGTAGGAGGATGGCGTGGATCAGGAGCTAGAAGATAGGAAGGATCCAAGGGAGGGAAGGAGGGTTGGGAAAATCAGAAAGTGGAGAGGGAGGATCCTGTGGGTGGGAGTTTGCAATGGAGGCTAAGTCCTGTAGGTTGCAGGGGCCAATGTGGAATTCCCCCATCCAAAGTTCTGTCCTGTGGGCCGTCAGGTTCAGAGTGAGAGCTCATGTCTGGTTTGGTCCTGTAGGTCACCAGGCCCAAGGCAGTGACCTGCATCTGAAGCTTTCTCCTGTGGGAAGTCAGTTTCAGAGCTAGAGCTCACGTCAGAGGTTTGATCCTGTAGGTCACGGGGCCCAAGGCAGTAACCTGCGTCCAAAGCTCAGTTCTGTGGACTGCCGGGTCCAAGGTGAAAATTCATGTCAGAGGCTTGGTCCTGTAGGTTACTGAGGCCAAGATGGGAAATCACAAAGGTGGCTCAATCCTGTAGGTCACAAGGTGGAGACCTGCGTGGTCCTGTAGGCTACTGGGACCAGGGGAGGTCATAGAGGCAGTCTCTAGGGAGGCAAGCTTCCATTCCTTGATGAACACCAAGTGAGTGTAGAACCAGTGGTTAAATACGTGGATCTGGCAGAGGATGAAGTGTTGTAGAGGTCCATGGCGAATAAGGTAAGGAGCTGTGGTTGCAGGAGAACGGTCTGCTAGTACCTGCATCTCGAGCTGAGAGTGGTTCATTGGGATACAGCACGAGAACCGAAGAAAGCAGGAGTCAATGCAGCGCAGGTACCCCAGACCCTGGTGGGGGCTAAATGAGGAGGCCTGGAACTGCACCAAAGCCAAATGCCACCAGATGGCGGCAGAGGCAAGTATCCAGGAAGGACATGTGGCGAGAATATGGTTGTAGAGCTTGAGAGCAGCAGGAAGTGCAGATGGGAAGCAGCAAGAGAGACTTCCTTACAAGAGAGGAGGAGAGCTTCTTCAGGGTAGGGATCCCTTGAAGAAATTTTGCAGTGAATCAACTGAACAGGGTGAAACTTGAAAGTCTGCAAGGGCTGTGATTGTTGAAAAGACCCCACACAGAAATGCTGGAGGAACTCAGTCAGTTTTGCAGCATCCATAAGAGGTAAAGATAATATTATCAACATTTCAGGACTGACCTAGAGGGTACAAGTAAAAAAAACAGGAGGGCATCTGACTAAAGATTGACGAATGGCAGGCAAAAGGTGTTAATTGGGACATGATAAGAGGAAAGGTGAGAATTCATTTTGGCTCTGTGAATGATGACAGAGGGAAAGGGGGAGAGAGCGAGGGAAAGGCAACAGGTGGAAGGAGGGAGGGGTTAACACCTTTTGCTGTTGGTTTGGACTCCTCCTCCTACCATTCTTCTAGTTTTATGCAGATGCCTTTCTGTTCTTTTTCTTGTACCTGAAGAAGGGCTCATGCCTGAAATTTCAGTAAAATCCCCATTATCTGTAATTCAATCAACCAGAACCTCAAACAACAAGCAAAAAAAAGAGGAAATAAATAAATTTTAAATATTTCAAATAACTAAAACTGGGCGGATGGACTCCGCAGGGGAGCACTGAGACTCCATTGGACATGTGCAGCTCTGCCCCTCAATGCACCCACATTCTTTTCGCTGTCGCCATTTGCGTGGAGGTGAGCCTGGTTGTCAGTGCGAGAAAAGTGCACAGAGGGCCTGACCAGGACACTGGTATGGAGGTGAGTCGGGCTGTGTCGAAGGCCTGACTTGGACACTTGCGTGGAGGTGAGTTGGGTTGTCAACACGAGGAAGGTGCACTGAGGGCCTGACAGAGACAATGGCATGGAGACAAGTTTCAGTCACCTGGAAAATTTGCATTTCTGGCATTCGCAATCCCCGTAGGTGCCAACTAACAGGAATTTTACTATGTACCTTTACCTCCTATGGACGTTGCAAGACCGGCTAAGTTCGTGTGTTTTTAAAACAACCTCACAGCACCATCCCCTCAGATTCTTATGTTTCAGTTAGATCATCTTCTAAAATTAAGACAATCATCTTTTCCCAGGAGCCAAGGCTAGATAGGTACAAACTCTACTTGGTGGTAAAGATAATTAATACCAGAGTATACAGGTTAAAATAACTGACAAAATAAGAAGATAGATTCAAGAGAAACATTTATCTATAACAAATTATAATCTACAATGGACTACTTGAAAAGTCAATGGATGAAAGATCCTTAGGAAATTTCAAAGGTTTTGGATGTATACTTGACAAAGAAATTTGCAGGGGTACGAAGGAAGATGCAACAGAAATGGGACTGTGCTCTCCCCTCTGATGCAGATAGTAATAGGCAGTTTCAGGAAATTATCTTTCTTACTCCATCCCTGGCTTAAGACCACTTTAAATTCCATATTTCTGCTTTGATTTCATATCATTTCTAAAATTTTGGATCATTACTCAACAATTCTGCAATAGTAACAAGACACCCTGAATTTTGACCAAAATAGCTGTAAACCAAACTCTTACCGGGTCTGAAGTGGAGGGATGGGCAGGGAGATACAGAGAAATGGGTCGAAGGTGTTGCTCTGTTTCTGGCAATGGGGGCAGGTCAAAGAAGACCTAAAATAGAAAAAAAGAAACAAACGTCAAATAAGTTTCAGTATACCAAGTTGAATCTCCATCCTACCCTGTAATTTTTTCAGGACCATCAAAACCATGATCTTTGGAAGGGGGTTAACCTGTGAATCATTTCTAAATTATCAACACTGTTTATTCATCGGATCTGGGAGCTTTTAAAACCAGTCTTATTGTTCATTTTGAACTTTCTAAGAATTGCAGATCTTCTGGTGATGGTGTGCCCATAAAACTACTGGATGGAGAGGTCTATGATTATGACCCATGACAATGCAGGTTCAACAATATTCAGAATTGCCCAAGACTTGGAGAACATAGTATTAGCAGTGACTTTGTGGAACTGCTGCCTTTTCCATTTCTGTAGAAAAAGTCTTGGGTTAGGGAGGTACCGTCATGTGAACGTGGCTTCAGGCATCTTCTGGATGGTGCCAAATGCAACCAAAGTCCGCCATGGTGTAGCTGGTGCATATTTAGGGTGTTGGATTGAAGGTCAAACAGACAGGCTACTTTGTCTAAGATGGTGTTAACCATCCTAGAATTGTTGGAGATCATCCATCATTTTTCTAATGATAGATCATCTAGCTTATGTGACAAAGTATTTAGAGGTGGTTTGGGAGGAATTGTTAGAGCAGCTTGCACACACACATTTTAAAAAACAGAAAAATGCCCCTGCAACATTCCAGAGGATAATTAATTTGGTTATCCAAGGATTAACTCCTGCAGATGCTTATATTGATGACTTGGTCACAAAAAGTGACACATGGGAAGAACATCTAAGAGAATTGGACAAATTGTTTGCAAGATTATCCAAAGCAAACTTAACTGTTAATTTACCAAAGAGTCCATTTGCAAATGCCACGGTAACATACTTGGTTTATGTAGTTGGCCGTAGCAAAGTTGCACCTAGTTTCCTACTCCTAATGGCAAGAAAGCAGTGAGAAGGATTTGAGGAATGGCAGGATGTTACTGGAAATTTGGGTCAGGTTGCTCTTCCTTTAACCAATCTTTTGAAGAAAGGGGAGAAATTGGTGTGGACTAAAGATTGTCAGACAGCTTTAGAAAATTTAAAGGAGATGCTATGCCATTGCCCTGTGTTAAAATCTCCTGATTTTGACAGACCATTTTCTGTAGCAGTGGACGCCAGTGAGGGAGCAGCAGGTGCAGTTTTATTGGAAAAACAGAATGAAATTGACCATCCAGTTGCCTACTTTTCAAAAAAAATTCAATGTTCATCAAAAGAACTATTCCACTATTGAAAAAGATCTGTTAGCTATCATATTTGCTCTGCAGAATTTTGACGTATATCTTGGTACCTCTCATGAACCAAATATTATATTCACTGACCAAAATCCTCTGGTGCTTTTGAATAAAATGAAGAATAAAAACAGAAGATTGTTAAACTAGAGCTTGATATTACAAGTGATCTGCAAATTAACCATATCAGAAGAGTAAATAATATGATTGCCGATTGTTTGTCAAGAATTAAAATTGATCATTTATAGAAATACTCTTGAAATTGAATTACTGTACTATAACATGTTATATATTGTGTACTGTTATCTCTTTAGTAATTTTAAGACAGTTTAGTTAGCACTGAATTTTAACTCAAGAGTTAAAATTCCCTTTAAAGGGGGAAGGTGTGACAGAGTATTTAGAGGTGGTTTGGGAGGAATTGTTAGAGCAGCTTGCACAAACACATTTTAAAACAGAATATTTGCAGGACTTTTGCAGAATGCTTCTGCAGGAGGCAACAAAGTATCGACAGCAGCTTGCCTGGGAGAGCATGTGATCTTTGCAGGCAGAGGGGAAAAAGTTTTGCTCTCAGAGAGGGAGGGTGTGAAACAGAGAGAGAGAGAGAGAGAGGACACAGAAATCAGTTCTGGAAGGACAAGCTGGCAAACTCTGGAAGGCTGCCTGGTCAAAGGAGAAGACTTGTGGTCTGAATAGTGACCTGAAAAAAAGAGGATCATCTGGAGAACCCTGAAGGGGGCAAGTTTCGTCAGCAAGACTGATTGAGAAGGAATCAGTTGCAGATGTCCTGGAAAAGGAATCTCTCTCTGAAAACCAGCAAGAACCCTCCTAAGTGGTAACCATTTGCCTGTTAAGCACCAAAGACTGGTGAACTTTGTTAATGCTAACTTCTGTGCACAGTACAAGAATTGCCTGCAACCAGTGAGATTGGATTGTGATCCAAATAACTTTTCTAATCTTAAATATACATTACACACACCTATGCTTAGTATTAGAGGGGAGATTAAGTAGTTAAGTTACGTAACAAGTTAAAGTTTAATTCTGTTTTCTTGTTCAAATATAATTAAAAATCACTTTTGTTTAAGTAACCCTGTGTTGTAGTGCATATCTATTGCTGCTGGTCTTTGGGTCCTCTGGACTCTGTAACACTTAAACAATAAAAAAGTAATTGTTTAAGAAATATTACCTAGGATAATGAATGCAAACATGCTTTTTCAAATGAGGTCATCACTAATTTTACATTATATGAGAGAGGAGGGACCTCAGTTTAGTCCATCATTTAAATGCCACCACAGTATTTCATTGAAATTCAGGCTGGATTCCAAAATCATTTAACTCAGAAGAGAAAGCCTTTTGAACCTTGTCAGACCACACAGGGCAGAACTAGAATAGGAATTTAAACCAACTGTCATAGTTAATACAGGACAAGCAAAATATCAAATAGCAGGCAAGCCGAGGTCCAAGGGCATTTCAAAAGATGGAATTGCAGAGTGTTATGATCTAAAGAGTGATGTCATGCTTTCACCCCTACAAAAAAGCTGTTCCTTTGGACTGTTTGTCAATTGAAAATAAAAGGCAGACTCCAATTATGCAGCATCTATTGCAATATCCAAAAGTATTTTTACACCAATGTTACACCTTTAGGTACAGTCAACTGCTGCAAAATACAGAAAAGTTTTTGGAATATTTTTGTTATAGAAAATACTGAGCGCAGTATACTCTTGATACTCACCTATATTGTGCCTGAAAGAGCTCCTGTACAAAACTGCTCCTTGCTGGGAGAGATGGTCCTTCACTCAGCCCATCCTCATTTAATGGAGGCTAAATAAAATAAAATTAAACTTACTGCACAATGTCCCACAAAACAATTTTTTCTCCAAAGATAAAAAAACTACCAACAAATCAAATGCTCGGGTAACTTTACTGCAGGTTTATTGTCAGTAGATCAGATTAGAATTTATGTTCTGCTAGGAACTCATGAGAAAAAAAATGGTTTAATGGTTTAAGTGATAATAAATTTCCATCCTTTATTAGAAAGGACCAATAAATAATAAAGCAAACCAGTAAATGCTTTAATGTGCACATTTAAAGGTTTAAAGGGGGCAAAAGCACTGGAAGATAAATTTTAGTCAACAAAAAATGACATCGATAACTATTCTAAAAAATGATGCTGGAAATGCACTAAAGCAGGACTAAAAAAAACTCAAGAGAAATGGAGTAAAAAAAATCCAAATAACATAGGATTACAGGTCAATCAAGTTACCAGCCCAGAATGAAAAGTAAATGATGCTGCTGCAAGTCCACTGATAAATTACATCATATGGTCTTTGTTTATTGTGATTATCCAACTTCTAACCAAAGGCAAGGAGAAAATGTCAATTCAGTGGGCGAGCCTTCCCTGTTCCACATTTAGAGGTACTTTACAGATTAACCTGGAAAAAATTATGGTCTTCAGGTCAGAAGAGCATTATTTTCAAGTAATTATAGGCAGTTCCTGGGTTATGTCTGGGTTCCATTCCTGAAAACAGTAAGCTGATTTTTTTTCTTGTAAAAAAAACTTCCGTTTTCTATTTGTATATAACTCTAAATATGCTACCTATAATTCTTTCATTTCATCTAACATTCAGCCCAACCCAATCCATAATTAAACTTGTAGAGTACACTCTATATCCATACATTAATGAATTACACAAATTTTTAAATAGTTTTTCAAGTTATGGGAAAATTTGTGTAAAGTCATATTTCCCCAAATTAGATGATCCTAAACCTGTTTGAAAGTGGAAACTTTGAAAAGGAATACCATTAAAGGCACACCATCTATCCCTATGAATTCACATTTCTCCCACATGCAACCATGTGCAACTGTATGCAAAAGCACGTGTAGCTCATGTGCTGTTGGAAAGGAGGAGTAGATATGAAGTCCAAAGTAAAGTGGGAAGGGAAGAAAGTTATCCTCACAACATTTCTCCCTTCTGCTTCCTCCCCATTCTAGTTCTAACTAGAAGAATGCAATTTTGGTTTTTAAAATTCACAACACCAAAATAAATGGATTATCTGGAGAAAATTAAATGATCAAGATTAAATGCTCTTTCTTTGGGCAGAAATGGAGAGCATGGGCATTACTTGAAATACAGCATAAAAGCATTGTCAGTGATTGCAAATTTCAAAGTCATTGAGATCTATTGAGTGTTTCCAGCATTTTCTTCTTTTCTTTTTATTTTCCATCATGTTTTAGGAGGATAAAAATCAAAATTGCACAGAATAATCCACGAGAAATGAACAATCCACGACCCTGCACGGATAAGAGTGAAAATGAAACCAGGTTCAAACCCTAATGGAAGATGCCCACACCACATCAAGTACACACTTCAGGCCCCTAACTGCAGTGAGAGTTTGTACATCAGCTTTAACTTACTATCCTATGTTATTAGTCCATTGGATGGGCAAGAAACAAGAAAATTCACACAGCAAAATTTGCCAATTCACATTTTTCCCCATTTAACTCGAGACTTATTCACAACTTCAAAAAATTGCTTCAGGTAGAGGTTTCTTGGTAATACACAGAATAGATTTATTATGCAAGTTGTATCCTGTACAAAAATGTAATACTTAAAAGAAGAAAGTTAGTCTGTTCTTGACAACCTCAGAGGTCCCGTTCTCTGATAGTTGGTGGTTAGCAGAGGTTTCTGACCCTGTTCCTTTCAAAACAACATTTTTCATTATTGTCCCACTTGCAAACTGATTTACTCCCCAGTATCCCTTGTACATCAAGTTAACTCAATGAATGGTACCCTTATACAATTGTCCATCGCATCAGCAACATGGCCCTTTGTGTATTTCAACCTCCTTTCACTCTCACCCATACACAGGATCAGTGTTCAGGCCCTAAATATTCCAATTGCATTAGTGCTTTTTTGGCAGGTTTAATAAACCTGATCTGTTGCAAATTATCTGCCCATTTCAACGACCCCATAGTTTAAATTAATGCTGTGTCCATATTCCTTAAGTTTTAAACGCAAGTCGGCTCAGCACATTCTTTGCTGTTTGCAAACTTGCATTTTAATACAGGGCTCTATTTTCTTCATAACTTTTACAACCATTTTATTATAGCAACAATATCAAGCAAAAAACCCATCTGTAGACTCAAACATTCAAAACATAATGTTCAAGATATTTCCCACTTTCTTTTCTGTCAACATCTCGGTAGTATTCTAAATTAAAACCAACAAGTACTAACTAAAAACTTAGACCTATGTCACTTGTTGTACATGTGCATCTGATGGGTAGAGAATTCTCAGTCCCAAATCTGGGATAATTTCAATTTTTTGCAAATCTACTAATTTTTGTGTCATGTTATAATTAATTGGCAGATTATATGTACAGGTACACAATCCTTTATCTGGAACCCTTGGGGGACAGTGTGTTCCAAATTTCAGAATTTCAGAATGCCGTCTCCCCCCCCCCCCACCACCCAACTCACGCTGCCGGTCTCCCCCCCACCCGCCTGACTCACCCCGTTGGTTACTCCCCCTCGCCCGCCCGACTCACACTGCTGTCTCTCTCCCCACTTGCCAGATTTTGGAGCTTTCCGGATTTTAGATGTCCGGATAAAGGATTGTGTACCTGTATACTTAATAGAGTGGAAGGAGTGATGAATAGGAGATGTGGAATTCTGGAGATACATTTCCAACATTTAGCAAAAAAAAACAAAAACTTTTAATTAATAGAAAAAAAAGGAGAAAGCAATTGAAATATCAGCAGAAGGCAGTCACAAGATGCTTGGCAAAAGAAACTAGGTCTATGCTTAAAAATAATTTGATGAAAATCTTAAATGAAATGTTGAAAAGGAAGAAGGTAGCAACTTTAAAAAAACAACTGGATAAGAGAAACTTTTCGATAGGTTACAGAGAGATGGATTAATTTGACAGCTCTACCAAAAAGCTTGCTCAGCCAAATGACCTCCTTCATTGACTGACAAAAATAGTCAGCTGGAATAATAAATTCATTTGATGTTCTGGTTTCATTTTCTAATGAATAAGCCAATCATACCTTGACAGGAGGCCTCCCATTTGTTAAAACAATATTGTTCAGGTCTTCATGGACCCTGTCAAGAAGCCACAGGAGAAATTCTTGGGCATCATGTTGAGAATTACCACGATACTGGAAAGCATTCTTGGATACAACATTCTGAAAGACAAAATAAAGGATACTGGTTTACAAAAAAAAAAGGGCTTGTATTCACATTTCTAGCTCTATGGGACACCCAATCAGTTTAAATGCAGTCATGGCTTGGGCCACGTATTCACCACAGACTCCTGCAAAATCCAAACCGTCTTGCCTTGACCAAACTATTTAAGGGAACGCTTGCTCTAACGAATACATTGAAAGGAGAAGGAAGAAAAGATAGCACAGACTTCCAGCCATCCTTATAGGACACAGAGGTAAATGGAGACAATTTAAGCGCAAGACAAAATAAAGAGCAATCATACACAGAAAAATTATTTAACCGAGATTAACAATGTCAAGGTTACTTTCTTTCACTGCTTGGTACATGTCAATAGAATTGAGCAGATGAAGTTCAAGAGCAAGATTTTTTTTAAATTAACTACACGTAACGTGTAATAATAATAAACATACTACTATTTGAGATATTGGGAGAACTATGCTGTTGTGGCCAACACTGAACCTGTAACCAAAATAAATCCTTTATATTCATTTACCAGTTGTTGTATCTTAAATTTATTTAGACGTACAGCATAGAAGCAGGCCCTTCCAGCCCACAATCCCATGTCCCCCAAATTAACCTCCAATCCCCATATGTTTTGAAGGGAAACTGAAGCAGCCAGAGGAAACCCACACAGCCACAGGGAGAATGTGAAAACTCCTTACAGACAGCACTGGATATAAACCCGGATCATTTGCATTGGAATTGTGTTGCGCTAACCGCTATGCTAACCATACTGCCCCATCTTGCTGTGTATCTGAGGCTGAACTGTGCAAGTCACAGCAAATTGCAGCCTTCACTCACAATAACCATCTCCCAATAACAAAAGAAACACGAGCTTCATTTATTGCAAGAGCCATCTTACAATGATAATTATGGAGAACACGTGATATGTAGTTACCCAGGTGCCAAAGCACTCCAGCAGATCAACAAAAGTTGCTTTTCAACTAAACAAGAAGTTTTCTGCTTTAATGAATACAAGTTAAATCATACATACACATACTCAGCTTGGAGACAGGCATTTGGCCTAATTAGTTCAGGATTAACTATCCACATTCAAACTGTTCTGTAGATTTAGAAAATGGGTCTCTCAGCTAGCCCACTGAGTCCACACTAACCATCAAGCACTCATTCACACTGCACTAATCCTATTTTATTCTCCCCACATTTCCACCAACTCCTCCAAGATTCTATCACTCACTTGTGCCAAAGGGCAATTTAGTGGCATTTAACCTATCAACCCACACACAGATCTTTGGTACGTGGGAGGAAACAGAAGCACGTGGCAAAAATCTACACAGTCGCAGAGAGAATGTGCAAATCCTGCAGAAGCAATACTGGAGCTCAGGGCTGAATGCATGTCCTTGACACTTTGAACCTGCAGCTCTACTAGCTGTGCCACTTAACAGTGCTGTGTCTTTCTCCACATTTTGTTCACCACTGCCCAACCCTGACCCCCCTCTGCCCCTCCATCCTCATCCCTAGATTGTAGATAATGTGTGCATCCATCACAACTGTATCAAGTCTTCTTGCTTTTACTAATGATCTTTTTACACAGAGATCCCGAAGACCCGTTATTAAGCCGGCTTTGCTCATTTACACTGGCTTAATGCTGGGGCAGTGTGTCATTTTACACAGCAAGCTGGCATTCCGTGAGCAAAAGAGGTGGGACTTGTGGCATCAAATGTGATGTATAACAAACAAATCCTTTCCCATCCTGGTCCCGTCTTGCCGGCTCACCCTTTTTACATGTATGTCGATTCGGTGCTATGACTAAGTCCATCAGGCTTAAAGGCAGAACTGCAATGACCCCACCCCCACCACCCCCATTCAGTGTTGGTATCTTTTACACAGGTGTGGTGCAATATCCCTGCCTTGAAGTGGCTATGTAAAAGGGGCTTTAGTCATTCATTTAATCTTGTATCTTTTAGCTAATCATCCAAAAACTAGAAACAGGATTCCTCTTTTTAACCTGATAGTTCTACCCCCCATTACTTTAACTCTCCTAAATTAGTAGCTCAAAAGTCTTTTTGAAAAAAATATTACAACTGGATAAAAATTAGTTAGTTGCAGGACAAAGTTAAAGGGCAAATACAGAGGAGATATGACCTCATGTGATACGCAACAAGATTCTTCGTGGGATGATAGGAATGTTGAGAGAATAGACGGCTGTTCAAGGACATGTAATG
This sequence comes from Narcine bancroftii, assembly GCF_036971445.1. Classification (NCBI taxonomy): domain Eukaryota; kingdom Metazoa; phylum Chordata; class Chondrichthyes; order Torpediniformes; family Narcinidae; genus Narcine; species Narcine bancroftii. The sequence goes on along the minus strand of NC_091480.1, from coordinate 41,128,786 downwards.
CAGGGTGTAGGATTAAACCTGATATGCTGGAATTTGATTCAACTGCCTTCACTGGATAACACTGACAAATCTTCCATCAGATTCCCAAATCGATTAGGATGAGATAATCAATTACACAAGGTCCAAATGGCCTTATTTCACACATAGAAAGTGACAAGTTTATTTTCGGGGTGTCCAAAGCTCTCATCCCCAAAGTGTTAGTGAGCCATCTGAACACTGCAATCCTTCAAATAGATATGTTATATAGGTGTTCCAGAATTTGGTGTTGAAGAAGTTGTAATGTATTTAATTCGTGATGGCATGCAATTTTAAGGGAACTACAAGAGACATTTCTACACATCTGCAGCCACTGTCTTCTCGGCAGCAGGAGTTTTAAGCTTGCGGTGGCATCCTCATTGTGCCTTACGCCAGTAACCAAAGTGCACTTTATGTTCTATATATGCTGCAGTTGGAAGAATGAATGCTTCGGTCAATAAACAGGCTGCAAAGAAGTGAAGACCGATTTCAATGAGAGTCACAACTTCAAAAGGAACTAGAGATTATTGTTTGCGCAGCATCTCTATTAAGAGGTTTGCAAATGCTTCAGTCCATTCAAGCTGTGCTTAGTCCTGCCTTTTAGATTACGTACATGCCGTCTCCATTGAATTGACGGCCAACCGAAAATGGAAGAATTCCAGAATTTCAATCGGATTCAATATTTTAGCTGTATAGCTTTTTTTTTCTGTTTCTCACTCATAATCCTCTGCTAGTTTCATTAGGGTAGCAATCATCCTTATGGTGGTGTTTTCAGCATACTCGTAGGTCCTGATTATTGAGAAGGCGTGATTTTAGTACTAACATTATAATGGACCGAGAAATTATATAATTTGTTGTGTTGCTCCTCCAGGTGAATTTCCAGTTTCAAGTTACCAGATACATTATGAATCTACTCCATTCAGCATCATTGAGGATACTTTCCATGTTGTGTGACACTGCAATCTAAGGACAAGTGATGACGGACATATTCATACAGTGAAGAAGGTTCACTCGATATCTGTTGTAGATACAGGCAATCACTGTTTTACAAAGGAGTTGTGTTCCAAGAAATCCATCCCAACTATGAAGCCCCGGCTCCCATTGTATCGCAAGTTATAAGTAGAAATACAGCATTCCTATGAAATGAAATTTTATCTCAACTGTAATGAGTGCAGCAGCTGTTGGTTCATGATGGGAGGCCACTTAAGAGATTGTGCTTGTTAATTTCCAAAACACATTTCTAAGTGGCCAGCAGCTGCATTTGGAGACAAGGGTCATCAGATGTTCCAGCCTTAGTTTGAACAGAGGCAATTATTTTTGAACACGTGAGATATGGGGAAGATAGTTTAATGGCATAGCTCAAGATACAACAGCATTCAGATTTACAACATTTTTAAAAGTTACAATTTTTATCATATGTAATTTTGCCCCTGCACCCACGAATTCTACAAGAGTAAATTTTATTTCGTACCTCAGAGTTTTTAAAGGTGGTGATTTGTGAATTCTGTAAGGAAAAAATGAACAGCCGTAACATGGAAAGGGAGGAAAAAATAGTTTGCACTGTAAAACAATGTCCATTAGGACTTAGCAAATTCATTGGGTGATAGCAGGACCAGCTATTGTAACACTGAAGTGCCCCACACAGAGTCCATTCCCTACTTCTTCTAAGTCTTGTTCAGCAATTGAACCAAGCCTACCCAAACTCTTCCCTTACACCACATACTACCAACTGAGAGAGCAAGAAGTTTTACATCTGAGAGATCCCTGAAGAATCCTGAAACAGTAAAGGTGCAACTTTTTGGAAATCTACAATGTTCTATTTAAGCCACTTAACTGTGAAAATAGAAGGAAACAGCACACAAAAAAAATCCAAGAAGATAGAATGTAGGAGGAAAACTTAAAGAAAGCAAGAATATTTTAAAAAGTAATGTTTGAAATACAATTTAGATTACAAAACAGAATTTCAAAAACACATCATTTTAATCAAATTGGAGAATTTAATTTCTTCTTTTAATTGGACATACAGCACATTAACAGACCCTTCCAACCCATGAGCCAGCCAAATACACCAATCAACCCACAACCCTCATTGAAAAGTGGGAGGAAACTGGAGCACCCAGGGAAATTCCATGCAAACACAAGAACATACAAAATCCTCACAGGCAGCACTGGATTTGAACCTGCTCCCTGCTGCTATAATAGTGTTGCACTAGCCACTATCCTAACCGTGCTGCCCACTATTTTAGTTATAACAATAGCCTGGTTTTGCTTTCCCTGGAGTGAACGGGAACTGATGGAGGGGAAGCGGGCACCTGATAAAGGTACCCAAAATTATGATGTTATAGATGTGGTAAATATTATAAATCTATTTCCCCATAGTGAGGGTGTCTAAAACAAAAGGGTGAAAGTAGAAGTTTTAGAGGGGGGAAATGTTTTCCAGAAAGGGCACTTGAAGAGGTGATGAAAGCAGACACACATCATTTAAGAAACACCAAGTACCTGAATCTCCAAGATCTAGGCTGTATACGGAACCCAAGGCAGGTAAACGGGATAAGCATAGATAAGTATAATGGTGGGTGATGGGTATGCTTCTATGCAACCTTTATGACTAAAATATAACTGACAAAATGTTTGGACATGTTTGAAACCAACTGCTTCATGGTGTAGAATCCAAGAGACACAAACTTCAGCTATAATTAATTTTCAGACAATTTTGTAACAGGGACCATATCAAACCATCAACAGTTAACAAGCCACATTGTGGGTGAAGAGGCAAAGCCTCATAGGCTGAAAAATATTCATCACTTAAGCAATCAAACAGTAATAAGATCAGAAGTGTGAAATTTCAACTAAAGGCCTGCCACAAGACCAGGAGAATTGCCCAAGTCCTTTCCTTACCAGATGTTAAAAAAAAGCTACAATGTCCAAAGAATAAATCATTTTCTGTTTTGAAGCTGAGCTTTTGAATGCACAAATGATTCATAAAACAGAGTTCAAAGACTCCTTGTAGACCCCTACATTGTTATACTATGTAGGAGTTCTGACTCTCACTCAACCCTACCCCATACTCAGCATCAGCCCATGCAAAATTCTATCACTTAGACTTAATGATCAAAACATTTAAAATACTCACCCACAGGCATGCAGAATGGAAAAACAGTCCAATATCAGCACCATTCTCTATTGTGTCTGTAATGTGCAGATTCACAATACTGGTATCTTCTCCCCATCCCCACCAATTAGGGCATCAACTCTCATTTTTTTCCCCCCCGAAGATGAATAGCCTCCTATCAAGGATATGCTAGCTCCCATAAGAACCCTGTTAACACCATTCCCTACTTATTTCCCTGCATTCTCATTCACATGCCCATCAACGTCACCCCAATTCTCCTACCAGCCATCTACATGAGGAATATTTTACAGGAGGCAATTAACCCACCAGCCAGCTAGCTCTGGAATGTGGGAGGAAACTTGAGCCCCTGGAGGAAACCTCACAAAGTTTCAGGCTAAATGTGGAAATTTCACAGTCAGCACCAGGGATCAGGATTGCATCTGGGGTATCAAGAGCTGAGGGGAAGCACCACTCCCACAGATGTCAAACTGCAAGGACAGAACAATACTGCCAAGACCAAATACAAACCATGGGGATTCTGCATTGTTATCACCAAGATACGTCATGCCAAAAAGGCGGTGACTCATGGAGTTTGCAGAATTGTTCATGTATCAAGCATCTTGTCACTGCCTCACCATACCCCAGATTTCCCAAGAGCAAAACATTATGCCGATCCATCTTGTTTACCAGAGGATTAAACTTATTGGAGGTTGGGATGGTCAACACAAAATGAATACTAAAATAATTTGATGCATTCAAATATGATGAGCTAAAAATTAAGCAATTCTGTAAATTCTCAAGTCAGGTAGCATCTGGAAGAGAGAGAAGGCCAGTCTTTAGGTTTGATGAGTCATCATTTGTGGGGGTTTTTTAAAGAAAGGATTGTGCAATATCTGGTCTAATAAATACAAATCACATTTTAAAAATATTAATGTTTGAGAAGAGCCAAACTGAAAGACCTATACTCCCCCAAACATTCTTAAACAAACATGCAGTACTTAATATGTCACATATATTTTCAATGCATTCTTTACATATGAGATTAAATTCAAATGATTCATATATTTTTTATTTACTATAGGCAGGGGAATGGCCTAGAGGCAAAAAAAAAATCAGACTATTTATTGAATAGCAAATCAAATATTGGGTCAAGGGAGAGGCCTACTCCTGCTTTTATTTCTCCATCTACACACAACAGCCAAGATAGATTGAGCAATAGGAATCGCCAAGTGTTGCAGATATTAGATCTACCACCTCACAGTTCCAACAACCCAGGTTTAAAGGTGCCTGTGCTAAATTTGCTTGTTCTCCTTGTTAATGTCTGGCTTTTCTGCAGATGTTCCAGTTTCTTCATAATGGCAATGGATTGATAGTTTAAATGGACACTGCAAATTGTCCTCAGGTGGCAAATGCATGGTTCAAAAGCAAGTGGCAGGGATACAGCCCATCAAACCAACTACCATTCCCAAAGGCAATAGCTGATTTTATCTCTTGACCACTTTGTCACAACCATCCCCAAATCCCCGAACTCTAAATGATATAAAATTTGAGATAAAAGTCACAGCACAGAAACAGGCCCTTTGACCCAGTTGATCTACACCAACCAAGATGATGTTGGCTCGCACTTCATGCACTTTTCCATTTTGGTGAAGAGGAATGTAGATCAATTGATGTTATTGAAAATACCATCTCAATCTGCTCCATCATATTCTTTAACAGTCCTTACCTAAAAGGTGTGATAGGTTGCATTTCTACTAGCGAACACAAACATGCCACAAATGAATTGGCCCCCCTGCTAAAGTCTGGGAACAGTTCAGACTGTAAATATCTAATGGGTCTGAACTTCTATTCTACTTTGCATCATCCTCAAAAGGTAGCTGGCCTTCAGCATGGGGAGAAAAAAATCTAGGAGAAAAAGTTAAATTCAGCCTTGGTCATATGCTCAATTCACAAGTCAGCATTTGAAGTGTGAAGTCCAAAGATACCAAGTAAACCATTTTTTTCCTTTCCAAGTCACTACATGCAGGTTTGCAAGAGAGTGAAATGGAAAATGATTAGGCAAATTAGTGCAACAAGATTCAACTGCAAATAAATGAAATGTACATTTTTAATCCCCTGTTCTGCAACAGCTGTCTCATAACCTAAAGTTTCTTGGATTTTGTTTTCCAGTGACTGGATTTTTTTAAAATCAGTGTACCTAAAAAGGCAAAGTCATCAACTGGTCTCACATAAAACTAAAGCCCCACCCGAGTTTGCTATTATGCGAAATCTGGAGATATTTAATCCCATTACAAAAACAACATTCCATGAATTCAATGATCACAAAGCATCTGCAGTTGTTATTTCCAGGAAATTCATACTACCTACACTAAGAAATCCCAAAGGAAATGCTACGTTTCCATAACAGAATGGACACAATTAATGCTGTGTGCAAAGAAGCAATTCAACACAAAGTAGGTGTCTGGAGTTTAAACAGAAGAGCTTCCAAAACTCACAGAAAAATGTAACTCTTTTAAATGGATAGAATCAAATTCCTCTCTAGAAGATGGCTCACACCTGCCCAACCTTGACGGAACAAATTACCCATGATGTAGAGCAATTTCGATTCAGAAAAATTAACAATCGGAAATGTACTTCTAAGATTTCCTTTTTCCTTTAACAAAAAACCAGTGTGGAAAAAAAATCCATCACCAGTGTTGCTACTACACACTAGCCAAAATAGTCAGATCTCTATGCCCTGCCTTTATTCCATTTCTCCCCATCTTATCATTTCAAATATTTGTTCAGTTAATGCCTATGTACACCATTTACACACACATTCATTTCAATCATGTAGGAAAAGAAAATTCAACTTTCTTCATTCCACCAATAGCCACTGGAGTTTATCTAATCATCAATCTCAAATCATACCAGCAATGATAAAAATCTCATTCAATTATTTTAACTAATATAAAAGACATTAGATTTTCAAACCTTTCATCACAATTAAAGCTTCTCATTGTTCATACTGTAACAATAATATTTGGGGAGAATTTATAAGATTTAAAGTAGGTTACATATATACACACATTTTAAAAGAGATCTTATTTGAAAGACTGAAGAATCACATTTCAGGATCTCTTGGAGAATGGAAGCAACTTTCACAAGTAGGTGTTAATTGAACTGATGTCATAAAATCAATGACCATTATTTGGAACTGGAGCCACTATGGCTAGTGGAAGCTCTTTTCAAAGGTTTTGACAGAGTGCACAGAAAGGTCACTCCTGGATTGTTTACCTAATATAACTTGAGAAGAAAGAGCTCCTGTTGTTTGCTAGAGAAGGTGGGGGTTTTGCAAGACATGAGTCACATGCTCTCTTTGGAGTTGGCGTTGGAAAAGAGAGAGAGTTGAGTTAACAGCTCAGTCAGTCATCATGTGGGACACTGACAAGTAACTGAAAAGTGCTATCTAGGGAAAACTCTTTGAAATTGATGAAAGCAAGTTCCAGAGCAGTAGATGGCTGGAAGTGCTATCTGTCTGATGTTTCTCTTGAAATAGAGGAAGGAATGGAACTCTGTGGTAGCTTGAAGAAAGAGGTTACCATCTGGAAGACCCTGATGGGGCAAGTTTCATCAGCGAGACCCTGAGGTGACTAGTGGTGGTACCTCAGTTGTGGAAATCCTGGAGCAATAAATATCTCTCCCTGCAAACCCAACAAGAAAGTTCCTGAGTGGTAAACATTTACCTTTCAAGCACAAGCCTGGTGAATTTTATACATATTAAATTCTGTGCACAGTATGGTGATTGCCTGCAACCAGAGAACTTGGAAGAAGGAAAAGTGAGATTGAACTTTGAATCAAATAACTTTTCTTGAATTTACACACACATTGCATACATGTGCGCTTAATTTGGGTTAGTATAAAGTATAGTTTAGTATAAGTATAAAGATAAGTTAAAGTTTGATTCTATTTTAATGTTTGAAGTTGATTAAAAATAACTTTTATTTTGAAAGCCACTTGTCTTGGTGAATGTCTATTGCTGCTGGGTTTTGGGGTCCTTTGGGCTCGTAACAATACAAAATTCAAGAATTAATCCTGGGCTATATCTTTCCATGGCATGAATTATGTATTGAGCTACTTAGGTCTTGTGCACATCCAAAGATAACCTAACAATTGCCTCATTGCAAATCAAATTGCCACATCATCATCTATTTACCAAATCCCTGGGCATGCAAATAAAATTGTTGTGAGAATGAAAAAACTTGGTGACTGCTTTCCAAGCTTTACTCATCTTAATTATACAGTTACAGTTAGAATTTAAAAGGCGCGAGGCAGCAGCTAGAAGCTGATTGGAGAAAGAAGGTGATTTGGGTAAGAGAGGTCAGGTGACCCAAGGGGCAACAGCAGCCAGGATCAACTAAATATGAAATCCAAGCTCATTAACAATTAAGAATAACTTGTAATATTACATTCTTCCCACTGTTGGAATCTAGAGGTTAAAACATTATGAAAGAAATGATTAATTAATAATTTTATATTTACTGCATGGTTCAGGGAAAAAGAGGAATGTGATTAAGTGGCAATCACAGCATGGAGCAAAGTTGGCTGAGCAAAATGGTCTGCTCCCAAATACAGGGAGAGGAAATGCATAAAATGATTTAGGAGGAATGCTCAAACTGAGGAGGTGTTAAAGAGAACAGCAGAAATTGGCCAGACAGGAACAGAATGGTGATTAGAAATATATGGGGATGAATTAATTTCTGATCAACACAACAGGATAGTCTGGCCTGGAGGATTAAGATGGGAGTGCTACACCCCAGATATCTGCAAAACAGGAGATGACTTGTGATAACCCTTATGCAAAAAGATCTAGCAAAGGAAGACAACTTTTGTTCTATATGATAATGAAATCTAGCAAAGGAAGCCAACTTTTGTTCTGTATGATAAGGTTGACCTATATAAACTGAGCCAACTGGACAATAGGGGTCAGTCTTGGGGAGTAGCTCACTGTGCAGGTGACCTATGAACTAATGACTGACCCAGAGCTCTGTTAAGTTTTATTCTTGTGCTGTGTAATAAACTGACTGTTGAACCGAATACCTTCTCCTATCACTTCATTCAAAGAACACGCTGGACTCAGACCACACATAGACTAAATTAAGAGTAAGGTAAAGCCAGAGTCCGACAATTTGGAATCTAGAGGTTAAAACACCTCCTAAAAAAAACATGACCCGTATCAGGCAACATTTTACGCAACTATCCCCATTCATATAGATTGGTAGGTTTGGATTTCCTTAGTTCTTGTGGAGTTACTGTTTAATCGTCCTCCACACTATGGCATGTCACATCTTCTTTCTCCTCCAGCATTGGTTCCACATAGGAGATGTGAGGATTGCCTGTGCTTCTGGACAAGGTGCCACATCTCAGACACAGTAGACTCCAATCCATTTGGGCACCTGATATGCTGGATCACTGTCCAGGAATTCAACTTGATCTACAAGTGGTTTGTTCTTGTTACTCCTCACAAACCTTCTTAGTAGTAGGGATCAAGGGGCCGTTAGCCAAGATGGCAGTGAATTTCCATTGGATGAGCATTGGAATGCAAAAAAAATTCATGGGGTGTAGTATTTGTTGCTGTGCACAACAGCGATCTTTGGGAGTCTAGTACCTCAGCAAGGCCCAGTTCCCAATGCTTCTCGGCAGGTGGCATGATCTAAGGGCCTGTCATATGATGCCGTTGAATCTCTCTACCTGTCTATTTCCAATTAGGTGGTATGGGGTAGAATGGCAACCCCACTCTGGGGGAGATAATCTTTCAGATCCTTAAACACAAAAGATCCAGGTCCAGGCATTTGATCACTGTTGGGAGTATGCATATTGGAACATGGAAAGGCAATGGGGAAACATGAGTATTCATCAACTACTGTAAGTAGATATGGATTACATGAAGCTATAGGCAAGAGTCCCTTGAAATCAATACTAAGCTGTTCCATAGGTTTTGTTGCTTTGATAAGAGTCCCTCCTGGTGGGTGATAGAATTGAGACTTTAGTTCAGCACAGAGCCTGCATGAAGCACAAGTCTCCTTGTCATCTTCTGTAGAAAAGGGGAGATTCTTTGCTCTAACAAAATGCAGCAGTTGAGTTATTCCTGGATGACAAAGTCCGTTGTGAATGTCAGTGAGTGTGGAGGTAGTAAAGGCTGAACAAGTGCAAACCCAACTAAATGTAGCAACTGTTCCTGAACCTGGTGGTGTAAGTCTTGTGGCACCTAGACCTCCTTCCTGATGGCAGCAGGGAGAATAGAGTGTCCACAGTCAACTTCTTGGTTTTGGTGACATTGAGAGTGAGGTTGTGTTAATACACTATTCAGCCATGTTTTCATTTGCCCTCTTGTTTGCTGACTCATCACCCCTTTTTATACAACAAACTACTGTGGACTTGTCAGTGAATTTGTAGATGGTGCTGTTGTCATACTAAACCACACAGTTATGTGTAAAGTGAGTAGAACAGGGGGATTAAAATGCAGCCCTGTGGTACTCCATTATTGATGGAGATGTTCTTACCAATCCTCACTGATTATGGTCTGGAGGTGAGAAAATCCAGGATCAAATTAAACAGTGGGGTATCGAGGCCCAGGTCTTGAGTTTGCTTTTCACTTTTGAGGGGATGATGGTATTAAATGCCGATCTGCAGTCAATAAAGAGCATCTTGATGAAGTTTCTTAGCTGACCAGGTGTTCCTGGGCTTTGTGTAGAGCTAGTAAGATGACAAACTGGAGTGGATGTATGTCTCCATTCAGACAGGAGCAGACATACTTCAACACAAGACTTTCAAAGCCTCATCACTGGATGCAAGTGCCACTGGTCAGTCATCATTTAAGCAGATTACCACATGCATCTTTGGCTCCTGAATGTTTGAAACAGGTGTAACAGAAACTAAGCAAAGAAATATGAATACACTTTTTTCCTCATGACCACCTTTTCTTCACTAAAAGAAACAAAAAAAGGATAATTTTCTTTACCAAATTGATGTAGGATTTGGAAGTCAATTTTCCACTCAGGGCAGTTTGGAAACAAAATTACCCAGGAACAGAATAAGAAACCAAGCGTAAATTTCAGAGACTTGACTAAATGGGAGAGAATAAACATTGGGAGAAACTAGCTTTTTTGTCTTCAAAATCAAAATAATGAGTGGCAAAAGGATCGAGTTAATATCCCATCCAGAAAGCAAGTTCAAAGTCCTTCAGTGTGGAGGGAAAATACAAACCAGTTAAAAATAAATTTTGGTCTCATATCCAAAAGTAGAATAGATTTTCAGATAAGATGAAGGAGTTGAAACAGCTGGCAACACGCATTACTACTAAACACAAGAAAATGAAAAATGAATGCAAGCTTTCTGCAGACTGTTGATCTTTCTACTTAATAAGAATAGTGGCAATGTGAAAGCCAAAGGATTCAAACCATTTGGGAAACTATGCAGCATTAGTGGTCAAATGCTTTGAAATATACTGAATAAAAACTAGAAAAGTATAAACATTTCAAAAACAGGCATCATTAAACTGTGTGGACCTAAGTATACTGTTCATCCTACAGTGATCTGGCATATGCAAATAAAATGATAAGTGATCAAATTATTGCATAAGGCAACTCTGACACAGTTTAATTCCCACATGGTCTCTGCAGGACTAGCTCTTTCTCAGAGCTTGATGTATCACATATTCTTGACAAGTTTCCCTATTGTCATTCACCATTTTAGCATGGTTTCACTCAGTTTTATCTCTTTATGGATTTTTGATCTTCTATTCCTTTTGATATCTGTGCGACATCACTGGCACAGAATTGCAGTTTCATGTTTGCCAGAATATATGCTGCATTTCAAACACAAGTTCAGGACACTTCTACTTATCAATAGCACCAAAACAAATACATCCATTTCAGACATACAAGGACCAAAGTTCATACGGATGAAACCCTACCTTCTGAGAAGAGAGGACCTTCATGAATATTCTCACACTTCAATTCGTCAGATTCAAAAAATGTGGGCAGACAAAACAGAATAGTTCCAAAATGTGTCTGGTTAAAATTAACTTACATGTATCTCCAATTTGGATAAAATGCACTATGTCATAGAGACATTCAAATGTTTTTGTTAATAGTGAGAAATTTACATCTTTCTTTGTGCCACTTGCTGGACACAGTAACAACTCAGATGAAAAACTATCAGTAAGTTAATTTCATCTTATGGATAGCACAGGACAGTCACTAAATTCAAATGCAGCACATTATGACACAACTATTTCTTGTAATTATTTACAAAATAGAAAGAATAATTTCCCCATTCTTTAAAAACTGAATTGATGTTAAAGGGTTATAAAAGCGAAGATTCCAAATGAGTTTTATGAACATAGAATTTGCACTCATTGGTATAGATCCCTTGCAACAACTAAATTTCAATTTAACATCCTCTTCAATTCTAGCCCATCACTACAATGTACAGAAAGAAATTCAATCTCAGTTTTGGTGATCTGTATGTGGGAACTGGGGAGTGGAGGGAGGGAGGGAAATCCCTCCTCTATTTTTGCCTTACCCAGTTTTCTTTTTAAAGACATACATACGGATACAGGCCATTTCAGCCAACACGTCCATGCCGCACAATCTACAAATTCACCCTGGTATGTTTTGAATGGTGGGAGGAAACTGAAGCCCCCGGAGAAAACCATGCAGACATGGGAAGAACGTACAAACTCCTTAAAGACAGCACAGGATTTGAGCTCCCATCCAGTCCCAATCACTGGCACTGTAAAGGTGGTGTGCTAATCGCTACACGAACCATGCCACTCTTCTGAACACCAGATCATAATTACAGTCTCCCACTGCTAACTCTGGTTAACTCAGCATAGGCCAAGAGACAAAATCCTGAAACTTGCTGAACAAAGAATGCAGTAAGCAAAAATCAACCCTACAAAATTTCAAAACCCTACAAAATCTTCAAATGAACCCTAAAGGTTCTTTGGGTGTTCGGGGTAAGTGCAACACATTGTTTGTTACACAAAAGCAGGATATATTACATATGAATATGTCTTTAAAAGAGATAGATTGTGGGGATTTAGTGTAGGTCACTTCACAAACCAATACTTACAAAACACATCTCATTTAAAATGCCAGAGCTTTGCTCAAGCCAGACTTCCAGGCTCCAAGTACCTTTCCAAAGACAATGAAATTGCTTTGGAAGGTGCAACTGGACAGTCCAGGCTCAAGTGCTGATAACGATCTTTCAAAGATTGAGCTTAGAGTCTTGGGAGTGGTTGTTTGGTTTTCACAAGGAGAGCAAGAGAGAGCGAGCGAGAGAGAAAGAAAGGTAAGTTCTGCAGTAGCTTTTGGAGGCTGCAATATGGCAAGCTGGCAGGCTTGTTGAAAACCTGATTTTGAAGATGGGCTGTGAGTTTTGAGTTCAGCCTGTTTAAAACTGTTGTAGCCCTAACAAGAGGAAATGGCTGGCTAGAATGTTTCTCCTGAAATACGGGAAACAGAGGAACTTTGTGATGACCTGGAAGAAGAGGTTATCATTTGGAAAACCCATGAAAGGGCGAGTTTCTTCAACAAGACACTGAAGTGGCTGATCAGAGGAAATCAGTTTTTACGGGTGTCCAACGAGCAACAAATCTCTCTCTGAAACCTACGAGAACCTTCCTGAGCAATAACTATTTAGCTTTAAGCACCAGAACCTGGTGAAAATTCATAAATGTTAAATTCTGTGCACAGTATAAGAATTGCCTGATACCGGTGAACTTGGAGAAGTAAGAAGTGAATGATTGGATGATTAAAGCAAAGAACTTTCCAGAATATATACGCATTACATACAATTGCACTTAGAATTAGCAGGGGATTGTTAAGTTAATTGTTATAAGTTAAAGTTTGATCCTGTTTTTATGTTTACAGAAAATTAAAAGCGACTTTTGTTTAAGTAACCATTTGTCTTGAATGAATTTCTATTGCTGCTGGGTTTTGGGGTCCTCTGGGCTCGTAACAATACATTCAACACACCAGCAGCATCTGTGGAAAGAGGAACAAAGTTAACAATCTAGGTCAAGACTCAGATCTAATGAATGTTTCCAACAATTCTTGTTTTTGTTTCAGATTTTTAGCATCTGTAGTGTTTTTTTATTTTTGGAGACACAGGTTTTTAATCACACTAAAGCATACTTCACTCCACCATTTATCAAGCAGGTTGTATGGTAATAGTACAGACAAAATACCAAATTGACTTGAATTTATTTTTATAATCATTATTTGTAGTGGTATGAAGTTCAACGCAATAGAAAAGTTGTATGTAACACAGCAGACACATGAGGAAGCAAAAAAAACAAATTACATTAGTATCTACATTGAGATGGTCATTCAATTTACATCATTACCACACTTAGATAGTTCTATCATTGGGCTTCTTAATGAGACAGTGCATTACAAATCATACATTGAAAATAATTAAGTTTCCTAATACCTTGGCTTAAATGAATTGCCATCAAACCATATTTCTGCTCGAGTGTGGAGTAAAAGATATACAGCTGTGGCTATCTTTACAGAAACAGTAACAGTACATAAATGACTGGATGTTAAAACTATTCATTGTGTCATCCTTCAATGTTTTATTTAGAGAAAAAAACAATCCAAATGTCATGGCTCTTTGAATTTTATTTGAATTGTTGCTTGGAAATTAGACACCCGTGATGGACCTCTTCAAACGTAGACAATTTGGTCAAGATCGCTGAAATTCTTCTTCTCAACTCAATGTTTTAATGCAACAAAAATCAAATTTTAAAACTTCATGTTGCAGTTATTCAAAACATGGGTTTAAATAATTTTTTTAAAAATCAGATTAAAATTATTGATGCAGAAATAGCAAGATCAGAAATTGCTAATACAAAATTACCAAATATGTAACAAAGCCCATTAGATTCAGGGCAGTTAGCCTTAGCTAATTTTAGATTTTATTATCAGGCTGCTAATATTCGCTATCTAATCTTTTGAATCTTGTAGCGGGCAGGCCAAGCGGCCACAAAGTGCAGTGGGCTGAACTGTCACCCATGTGGTTGGCTGAGTGGCCGCGCAGCACCGTGGGCCTGGTTGCCACTCACTCACCTGGCCGAGGGGGGACACATGGAGCTGCGGGCAGGGTCGTGGCGCACTCCACCATTTATCAACGAACCTACAAGATGGCGCAGGGTTCCCATCATCTTTACTTTAAGACATGCGCCCTTGCAGGCATGAGAGTTGCGGCACGGAGTGATGTTACTTCTGGTCCCGGATGTCTGGACCAGAAGGGATTTAAAAGAGGAGATAAATTTGAATAAAGAGTCTTTGCTGACTAACACTGTGTCTGGTGAATTCATTTAGTAGCTCTACTGGGGTAGTCGCTACAATTGGTGACCCCGAATGCAAGATTCAGCCGAAGCTTGAATCCACAATCAACATGGATGGAACAACAGCAGCAGCAATTGCTGACACAGCTGAAGTTAACGCAGTAGGCGTTCACTTCCCCCCCTTTCAGGGCCCATCAGCCTCAAGTGTGGCTGAACCAGGTTGAGACTCAGTTCCGTCTTCATGGAATATCAGCTGAAGACACTAAGTTTTGGCACATCGTCGAGGCACTGGACACTGCTACAACAGCCAAAGTAAGTGAATTTATTGGCCACCCCCCAGCAGAAAACCAATACACCAGATTCCGACAGTTCCTCCTGGACACCTTGGAATTAACTAGGGATGAATGGGGCATGCGGCTTTTGAATATGGAGGGGCTAGGCGACAGGAATCCATCCGATTTAATGAATGAAATGCATGCGCTAGCAGACAGTCATTCCAATTGCTTTCTTTTTGAGACTTTATTCCTGGTGCAGCTCCCGGGTCATGTCTCCATACCAATTGCAAACATGGATTTCAGCCGTCCTCACGACGTGGTCCAGGAGGCTGACAGACTACCACACGCCAAGGCATGAGTCTACCCACATACAGCCCATGTTCTCAGCAGAGACATCTCCCGTGCCCTGCGCACCACCCATAGCTGCGGTTCAAACAAAAAGGGACGGACGTACCAACAGGGCCGAGAATGGTTTTAACCACCGCCGATGGGGGAAAAATGCTCATAGGTGCGTGCCCCCATGTGGCTACCACAGCGGCAGTGGGAAGCCTGAAAAGTTGTCAAGAAACAACAAAGCCAGCTGCCAGTAGAGGCCTCGGTACCTGGCACAAGTCCTAGCCTCCTCTATCTTCATGATGATGCTTATAAGCACAAATTCCTTGTGGACAAAGGCACTGAGCTCAGTTTGCATCTCCAACATACTTTGAAAAGATGCATAAGCAACAGAGACTCGCCCTTCAAGCTGCAAATTGGATGCAGATTTCCTACCAGCCCACGACTTGCTAGTTGACGTTAAGCTAAAGAAACTAGTCAATGCCACTACTTTCCAAACATACCCTTTGATAAGCAACAAACGTTGAGTCTCTCTACTCGGGGTGCACACTCTACGCACACAATACTTTGCAAACAAACAAAATGGATAAAGCAATATTACATCTAAGCAAAGGTACTATGAGCTTGGGGAAAGAGCCCTCAAGGTATTGTCTTGGCAGCTGAGGGCAGAGGAAGCGACGAGGACATCAATGCAATCCAAACTGGGCCAGAAAGGATTTCTTAGAAACCAAAAGAAATAAATTAAGTGTTTTTGCAATTCTATATGCAATTATATAAATTAGAGTTGGCGGGGGCGGGGGGGAGACTTGGACAAAATGGAAGAATTCTTGTCCAACTTGGAATTGTCAAATTTAGAATCTGAGGAACAGGAAGGATTAGATACTCCCTTCTCAGAGGAAGAAATAGTAAAAGCATTGAGTTTACTGCAGCCTAGCAGGTCTCCAGGGAGGATGGGTCCCTCCTGATTTTTATTTAGAATTCAAGGACCTGTTGGTGCCACTGTTTATGAACATGGTAGAACAGGCAGCTGAGTACCACACCCTCCCGAAGTCTTTTTCGATAGTAATAATTATGGTAATTCCTAAAAATGATAGGGACCCATTAAAGCTGTCCTCTTATAGACCAATCTCACTTTTGAGTATGGACAAACTGACTTGGTATCTACCAAAATTAATAAATCCAGATCAGGTGGGATTTGTTCAGAAAAGACAATCAACAGACAATACAAGTAGGCTACTTAATATAATTCACCTGGTACAGTCAAGGCCAGATCCAAGTATAGCCATGTCTCTAGACGCTGAGAAAGCCTTTGATAGACTGGAGTGGGATATTTTGGTGAAAGTGCTGGAAAGATTCAGGTTGGGACATTCATAAATTGGGTTAAAGCACTGTACCACAAACCCAGGGCCAAAGTTGTCACTAATGGACAGATATCTCCAGCCTTCCCACTGACCAGATCGAGGAGACAGGGTTGTCCGCTATCCCCTGCTCTATTTATATTGGCTATTGAACCGTCAGCGGAAGCCATTCTCCAGGATCCAGGCATCAAAGAATTTAGAGTGGGCCAGGAAGAACAAATTATTTTGTTTGCAGATGATATGTTGATATATTTGACAGAACCAGTAAGATCATTGGCCAGGTTGCAGACTATACTGGAGGACTATGGCAAAATTTTGGGATATAAAATTAATTATGATAAAAGTGAATTAATGCTGCTAACAAAAGGGGATTATGAGAGAGTAAATTTAAGTGGCTATAAAAGGGAAGTAGTTGGGAATAAGGATAGATTTACAAAATTTATACAAATTGAATTATCTCCCCCAACTTGGAAAGATTGTGGAGGACCTACACAGGTGGATACACCTGCCTATAACATTGATGGGCATGGTTAATTGCATTAAAATGAACGTGATGTCAAGGCTACAATACTTCTCAATCTTTGCCCATACCAGAATCTACCCCTAATCCAGAACAAATTAATCCCTATGACTATGGGTTACAAGATCCTGGACACCTGGTGCCAGAAAAGGATCATGTGTACTGAGGACTGTTATGAGAAGGGGCAGCTCATGTCATTTGAGCAATTAAAAAACAAATTTGACTTGTCAAACAAGACCTTCTTCTGCTACCTTCAATTAAGATCATTTTTGAGGGACAAATTAGGTCCATCTATGGCCATGCCACTGTGTAGTGACATGGAAGCTCTATCTCCTGTTCCAAAAGGAGAGCCTGGAACTGGGTCTCCAGAAAGTGAGGCAAAGATGGGAGTCATCTCTCCTATTGATCAAGAGTTAAAACATTCTCCAACAACAGTGACTGGGCAGCCCCAGTATCTCTAAGAATCTTAACTGGAACCTGTGATTTTTTCCATCCTCTATTGAAACTAAGCCCTCTGACACAAAAGTTTTCAATACATCAATAACATCTTTACCAGGTATGGAACATCTCTTCTCATTAAATTCAATCCTTTCTCATTGTCTGAATACACGCTTCTGGAAATATCTCCTTTTCTCGTCACTTTTTCAATACTAAACAATTTGCAAGAACATGACCAGGTATCTTACAAAAATCACATACAAATCCAGAAGTTCTGTCCTTTCCCACCTTACCTTCATCTTTTTTCTTAATATTCTCCCCAGACTTAATTTCAGGCTTACTCGTCTGCTCCACATTAACCCTCTGAAAAGGCTTTCTATACTGAAATTTGTTTTTGTGAATCAGAGCTAACCTAGGTGTTTGTTGCAACATCCCCAGATCTTTCTTATCCAAGTATAATTTAATCTCATTTGGAACACGCCTTTTAATTTCCTCAATTAATATCAATTCTCTTAATCTGTCAAAATCATTATTTATTCCTTTTGAGGTGCACCAACGGTCAAAACATATGGATTTTGCCCAAGGAAAGTCCGTTTAAGATTGGTTCCATGTTTTCACCTAAATTTTTGCCTATATGCTTCTGGAACCAACTCATAACCTTTCAATACTGCTTGTTAGACAGTAGCATAATTTGCCACTTCCTCTACAGTCAAATTAGAGTATGCAATTTGTGCTTTTCCCTTCAATACACTTTGGAGCATAAGAAGCCATTTTCTTTTGGCCATCTTGAACTCTCAGCAACCTTTTCAAAAAGCTAAAAATATGTATCTACATCTCCCTCATCAAAAGGAGGAACTAGATTTACCTCTCTATTCACCAAAAACCTCTCCCCAGGAGTTACAGCCTCAATTCTCTTTCCTCCCTCCATCTCAATTTTTAACTTCTCTAATTGGAACCATCTGTCTCTTTCATCTTCCTCCATTTTCATCCTCCTCCCTCAGTTTTTCACCCTCTGCTTCATACTGTTGTTTCTGCAATTCAAACTTCAGTTTCTCTTTCTTCTACCATCCATTTCACTCTCTTCTTCCATTCCTCAATTTCTCCAATTCAAAAGATCCATCCTCCAGAAAACTCTGTCTTTCTCAACAAATTTTCCCTCACCTATATATTTCACTATAATCCTCTGTATTTATATTTTCCTCATCCAATGATTGACTTCAGCCAGCTTTAAATCCTTAGCAATGACCATCAGTTCTTCTTTTCTTTCCCTCTGCATCTTTGCAGGTGATGGGTTTAACAAAAATGTACTAACATCCATTGCTGCTGTTTTCCAACACACGCAAGCTTTAAATTAGCTGGGGAAAACAAATTAACTAATAAATCACAAAAACTCCAAGTTTAAGATCCCAAAACTCCAATTTTCAATCCAAAAAGATGAATCCCCAATTTGTTACAGGCCCAGAGGACCACAAAACCCAGCAGCAACAGAAATTCACCAAATCAAATAGTTAATTCAACAAAAGTTACTTTTAATTTTCTTTAAACATAAAAACAGGATCAAACTTTAACTTATTACTATTAACCTAACAACCCCCTTTTAATTCTAAACCCACGTGTACGTAATGTGTATATGTTCAGAAAAATTCCTTGATTCACAGTGCAATCACACTTCTCATTCCTCCAAGGTCACCGGTATCAGGCAATTCTTATACTGTGCACAGAATTTAACATTTATGAATTTTCACCAAGCACTGGTGCTTAAAGGTTAAGTGGTTACCACTCAGGAAGGTTCTTGTTGATTTCAGACAGAGATTCGTTGCTCATTGGACATACACAAACTAATTTACTTCCATCAGTCACTTCAGTTGCCAAAGAAACTTGCCCCATCAGGATTTTCCAAATGATAACCTCTTCTTTCAGATCACCACAGAGTTCCTCTTGTTTCCCTTATTCAGGTAAAACACTCTAGCCAGCCACTTCCTCTTGTATGGACCACAAGGGTTTTCAACAGGCTGAACTCAGAACTCACACCCCATCTTTAAAATGGGGTTTAAACAAGCTGCCAGCTTCCAAAAGCCACTGCAGAATTCGAACTGAATTCTCTCTCACACACACACACACACACACACACACACACACACACACACACACACACACACACACACACACACACACACACACACACACACACACACACACACACACAAACACACCAAGCAAAGGCTCTCAGTGCCTCAATGTCTCATTTTCTGCAAGGCTCTTGCATTTTAAATGAGATCTGTTTTGTGAAGTGTTTGTTTCTTTGTCATCTACAATCTAACCCCCCCCCCCCACAATCTCTCTCCTTTAAAACATATTTATATATAAAATATAATATATCTGTCACACTAGGAACAGCAATTCCTGAACGACGTTGGTCTGACTTTTGTCGAGACAGCATGACGGCGGTTATTAACACCAAATATAGGCTGGTGTAAATTTGCGCCACAAGAAATTCCATGAGGTTAAACCAGAAATCCCTGAATTGCGTTTTAGGTGTGGCGTAGAGACAGGAACATATGTGCATTCAATATGGCTATGCGCCAAGGTGAGACCCTTCTGGATAGAATTAGGGGACATTTTGAAAAAAATTACAGGGGTGGAGTATCTGCAGGATCCAGCGCTGTTCCTGCTGGAGGATATTATGGACAAGAGTCAGAGATTGTCCAAACACCAAATTAAATTCATGAAGGTCACCTTGGCCGTGGCCAGGAAATGCATAATGGTTACCTGGAAAACGGACTCTCAGCTAAGCACAGCAAGATAGAGCACAGAGATGCAGAGCTGTGCTCCCCAGAGAAAATTATTTACAATTTAAGAGAGAGACATGATACATTCGTTAAGGTGTGGCTAACATTGAAATACAGGTGTGATTAACCTTCCCAGGGCCTTTCTCAATCTTTCTTTGGCTTGGCTTCGCGGACGAAGATTTATGGAGGGGGTAAAAAGTCCACGTCAGCTGCAGGCTCGTTTGTGGCTGACCAGTCCGATGCGGGACAGGCAGACACGATTGCAGCGGTTGCAAGGGAAAATTGGTTGGTTGGGGTTGGGTGTTGGGTTTTTCCTCCTTTGCCTTTTGTCAGTGAGGTGGGCTCTGCGGTCTTCTTCAAAGGAGGCTGCTGCCCGCCAAACTGTGAGGCGCCAAGATGCACGGTTTGAGGCGTTATCAGCCCACTGGCGGTGGTCAATGTGGCAGGCACCAAGAAATTTCTTTAGGCAGTCCTTGTACCTTTTCTTTGGTGCACCTCTGTCACGGTGGCCAGTGGAGAGCTCGCCATATAATACGATCTTGGGAAGGCAATGGTCCTCCATTCTGGAGACGTGACCCATCCAGCGCAGCTGGATCTTCAGCAGCGTGGACTCGATGCTGTCGACCTCTGCCATCTCGAGTACCTCGACGTTAGGGGTGTGAGCGCTCCAATGGATGTTGAGGATGGAGCGGAGACAACGCTGGTGGAAGTGTTCTAGGAGCCGTAGGTGGTGCCGGTAGAGGACCCATGATTCGGAGCCGAACAGGAGTGTGGGTATGACAACGGCTCTGTATACGCTTATCTTTGTGAGGTTTTTCAGTTGGTTGTTTTTCCAGACTCTTTTGTGTAGTCTTCCAAAGGCGCTATTTGCCTTGGCGAGTCTGTTGTCTATCTCATTGTCGATCCTTGCATCTGATGAAATGGTGCAGCCGAGATAGGTAAACTGGTTGACCGTTTTGAGTTTTGTGTGCCCGATGGAGATGTGGGGGGGCTGGTAGTCATGGTGGGGAGCTGGCTGATTGAGGACCTCAGTTTTCTTCAGGCTGACTTCCAGGCCAAACATTTTGGCAGTTTCCGCAAAGCAGGACGTCAAGCGCTGAAGAGCTGGCTCTGAATGGGCAACTAAAGCGGCATCATCTGCAAAGAGTAGTTCACGGACAAGTTTCTCTTGTGTCTTGGTGTGAGCTTGCAGGCGCCTCAGATTGAAGAGACTGCCATCCGTGCGGTACCGGATGTAAACAGCGTCTTCATTGTTGGGGTCTTTCATGGCTTGGTTTGGCATCATGCTGAAGAAGATTGAAAAGAGGGTTGGTGCGAGAACACAGCCTTGCTTCACGCCATTGTTAATGGAGAAGGGTTCAGAGAGCTCATTGCTGTATCTGACCCGACCTTGTTGGTTTTCGTGCAGTTGGATAATCATGTTGAGGAACTTTGGGGGACATCCGATGCGCTCTAGTATTTGCCAAAGCCCTTTCCTGCTCACGGTGTCGAAGGCTTTGGTGAGGTCAACAAAGGTGATGTAGAGTCCTTTGTTTTGTTCTCTACACTTTTCTTGGAGCTGTCTGAGGGCAAAGACCATGTCAGTGGTTCCTCTGTTAGCGCGAAAGCCGCACTGTGATTCTGGGAGAATATTCTCAGCGACACTAGGTATTATTCTATTTAGTAGAATCCTAGCGAAGATTTTGCCTGCAATGGAGAGCAACGTGATTCCCCTGTAGTTTGAGCAGTCTGATTTCTCGCCTTTGTTTTTGTACAGGGTGATGATGGTGGCATCACGAAGATCCTGAGGCAGTTTGGTTGAGCCTGAAACATTGGGGCATTTAAGAGGCTCTTAGACAGGCACTATCTGTACTATCACAACAGTCCAAGAGGTCAGTTCATGGTCCATAAAAATGCTCATTAACAACATGCATTAACAACAACAGCGGCGGCCCCAGTCCGGGCACAGGGAGAGCAGCAGCGGCCCCGGCCCCGGTCCGGGCGAAGGGTAGACGGCGGCGGCCACGATACGGGCAGGAGCAAGGGGGAGACGGCGGCCCCGGCCTCGGTCGAGTGAGGCAGGCGGAGGCCCCGGTCCGGACAGGGAGTGGGAGGCGGCGGCCCCAGTCCAGGCACAGGGAGAGCAGCAGCGGCCCCGGCCCCGGTCCGGGCGAAGGGTAGACGGCGGCGGCCACGATACGGGCAGGAGCAAGGGGGAGACGGCGGCCCCGGCCTCGGTCGAGTGAGGCAGGCGGAGGCCCCGGTCCGGACAGGGAGTGGGAGGCCTTTCTCAATAGGAATACAGCAAATAACAGGACCACACAAGCCCTGAAATACTGAGAACAAGGAGACAATTTTGAAGTCCTGCCAGCTCCCCCACATTTTTTTTCTTCCAAGTATTTGTATTGCCATTCTTAGCAATTGATTTTTATGCTTTTACTGGGGTTGAAGTGGGAGGGAGGGTGAAAGATGGGGGATGGGAGCGGGGAAGGAGGGAGGGAGGAGAAAAAAGAAAAAGGAGAGGACTCGACAAACAATGACCTGTAAAAGGGGAGAATTGTTCCCCTATAATACCTTGCTAATAGGAGTCTGTAAAACTATAAATAAAATTTTCAAAAAAAGATATTTTAAAATAAACATTCCCTTATGCTTTTCATATGAACTAAAACCATGAAATGATCAGTCAGGCTCATTATAAATACCACATTCTTTTTGAGTAAGTTGTTTCACTGCAATTACAATTCTGAAGCTGATCAACAATTGTCAGTGCCCCGGTATAAAAACATAGAAATGCTGGAGGTACTCAGCGTCCATAGGAGGGAAAGATATAGAACTGACATTTCAGCCCCAAGCACTGCTCCAGTATACGACAATCAAAGATTATTGCCCATTCATCGTTATACAAACATTAAATAGCCACACGCCACATAAAATTACTTTGCAGCACAGTAGGTTCCATGTTAGAGGAGTGTGCACTTGATTTCTTACTCAGCACTTCATGATCTGAGTGACAACTCAGTTTGAGGTAACAAAAATATAAACCTTTATTTTTCTTCCTTTGTTTGATGAAATGGTCATGTGATCATTATTTAAATGGAAAGCAATTGCAGTATGCTGCCATGCAGAAGGACTTGGGAGTGCTTGTGCATAAATCACAGAAGGTTAGGTTGCAGGTGCAGTTGGCTATTAAGAAGGCAAATAGAATGTTGGTCTTTATTGCCAGAGGAATTTTATTGAGGGGGGGGGGTACAAGGTACTGGTGAGGCTACATCTGGAGTACTACGTACAGTTTTGGTTTCCTTACTTGAGGAAGGATGTACCTACTGGCTTTGGAGGCAATCCAGAGGAGGTTCATTAGTTTGAATCCAGAGATGAGGGGGTTAGCCTATGAGTGGTCTAGGACTGTATTCGCTAGAATTTAGAAGGATGAGAGGGGATCTTAAAGGAATGTATAAAATTATGAAAAGCATAGATAAGACAGAGAGAGACAGCAAGTTGTTCCCACTGGTGGGGGAGACTAGAACTAGGGGAAATAACCTCAATATACATGGTAGTAGATTTAGGACAGAGATGAGGAGGAAATGCTTTTCCCAGAGAGTGATGAATCTATAGAATTCACTGCCCATTGGAGCAGTGAAGGCTACCTCAGTAAATATATTTAAGACAAGGTTGGATAGATTTTTACAAAGTAGGGGAATTAAGGGATGTGGGGGGGTAAAAGCAGGTAGGAAGAAATTAGCTATTATCAGATCAGCCATGATCTCACTGAATGGCAGTCCAGACTCAACGGGCCAGATGGCAGACTCCTGCTCCTATTTCTTATGTTCTTATGATCAAACTACCAAGGCCTGTCAGGCAGGATGGGCTACGCCTGAAGTAACTAATATTAATCTTTCAATAAACATTTTGATTTTGTAAAGTAACTGCAGGAAACAAATTTTCTCAAGTAAACAATGACTAAACTTCTGCAGAATATTACTCACAGCAAATGAGACGTTTGGAATATCCTAAATAGAGACAAGTAGGGATAGAATTAATCTAACCCATCCCACAAATACAATCATGCACTCACTTATTATGTTGTTTAAGCATAACAAGGTTCTATCATTTTTCTTCACTTTGGGAGGGCTTCATTCAAAATAATCCTGAATAGGAGTCACATGATGCCGTGAAACCCTAAAAAGATGCCGTGAAGCCCTAAAAAGCTCCCGTTAAAAAGCTTCAAAACAAGGAAATATTGGCCCAAATAAAAAGATTCAACTAACCAACACGGAAGCAATATAGGCAAGAAGAACAGGAGGCAGGTGACTGAGAGAGTGAAAATTCACTCGATGCTGGCGACCTGCAGGCTCCCGCACTAATGGCAGGGGCTAGTGAAGAAGGCGCAAAGGCGAAGCCTGTAACGTCGGTTCACCCGACAAAGATATCCTGGCAGCGGTGCAGTTGCAGGTGACCCAGATTGGCAGTCTGGACCAGCGATTAGACAACAGGCTGAAAGAAGTCTCCAAAAGCCTGCTCAACCTGTGAGCTTCAATTGGGACCCTGACGAATCAAGACAGGACCCAAGAAGACAAGATGAAGGACATCCAGGACAGACAAGAAAAACTGGAGAACATAGCTGACGTGTGGATCACCAAGAAAAAACAACTGATGGGTAAGTTGGAATACTTAGAAAATTATAATTGGCGTAACAATATCAAACTACTGGGGTTGAAAGAGGGGGAGGAGGGGAAGGACTCGGTGGAGTTCTTCCAGCATTGGATTCCCATGGTGTTGTGGAGGGAACGATTCAGAGGTCCCCTAGCCATACAAAGGGTCCATTGGACATTTGGTCCCCGCCCCACCCCAAATGAACAACCCAGACCAATTCTGATACGATTCATCAGTAGCCGAGACCGGGAAACAATGTTAAGGACAGCGATGATCAGGTCAAGGGAGACAGGAGAGCTGGTGGAATTCCCCGGGGGGGAGTGGGGGGTGGGGGGAGAAATCGATGTTCTTTCTCGACCCATGTTCTGACAAAAAAAATCAAATATGCAATGCTGTTCCGGCTACTTTTAAGTCGTGATCTCTGGAGGAGAAAAGGAAGCATTTTAAGGAGCCACAGAAAGCTATGCCATGTGCATGGAAGCTACCAGAAAATGTGTAGACCTGCAAATCATTGGTTAAACTGAGCTCTTTGAAGGAACTATGGACGAAAGGTCTAAGTAACTACAAGACAATGGGGGTTCACTACAGTTTTACAATTATTGACTTACAAAGACAATTGAAATAATTATGGACATGAATGGACAAAGTTCTGTAACTGATTGGAGGGAATGAGGAAATGTATATTTTTAATCTCTCCTTGTTTTATAAATTTCTAAGTGGAAAAAATAATGGGAGCTCAAGGGGGAAGAGACTGCGCAAGGCTGCAGCGTATATCGAGCAAAAAAGATGGCACGCGAGAAGACTCACAGTAAAAGGGAAAATGGTGCAGGAGTAAGGAGAAGCAGCACCAAAGCAGAAGATAGGATTATTTTGAATGTTTTCTTTGATATTCAGGGGGTTTTTAAGATTTATTTCATTCTATTTAGTTCAGTTTGGGGGTGGGGGGGTTTATGTTACTCTTATGTCTATCTTCACACTTTTCTTTTTTTCTGGCTGATGTGAATGTCGGCACGGAGAGACCATGGCCGACGGAAAGGCACAATGAGACCATCACTCATGACTCAAACAAGGGTGCTGGTGAAGGTGAAATGATAAGAAAAAGAAGCACAATGAATAAGGCTATCAAATTTATCAGTATTAACATGAATGGCCTGAACAGCCCCATAAAAAGGAAGAGGGTCCTGGCTCACCTCAAAAAAACTGAAAGCAGATATAATATTTTTACAGGAAACACATTTGACAAAAAAGGAACATGACAAACTTAAAAGGAACTGGGTGGGGCAGATGTTCTTCTCCTTTGGCTCCAAAGTTAGAGGGGTAGCCATTTTAATACACAAAAGGATCCTGAGGGTGATAGTGGTGAGGTTATAGACACAGCCAGGAGATTTGTAATGGTGCACTGCCAACTCTATTCAGAACCATGGATACTACTAAACCTTTATGCACCAAACTTTGATAAGGAGCAATTTATGCAAAATGCTTTCCTGAGGGTGGCAGATGGAAAATAGAATACATTGATGGGTGGAGACCTAAACTTTTACCTGGACCCCATTTTTGATAAGACAACAAAGACAAAGTGGCAAAAGCAACTCTGGCCTTCATGAAAGAATTAAATTTGATGGATATATTTCTCTTTGGCTTGGCTTCGCGGATGAAGATTAATGGAGGGGTAATGTTAACGTCAGCTGCATAATCGTTTGTGGCTGACAAGTCCGATGCGGGACAGGCAGACACGGTTGCAGCGGTTGCAAGGGAAAATTGGTTGGTTGGGGTTGGGTTTTTCCTCCTTTTAGGGATGAAGTTGCTCCAATGAATGTTGAGGATGGAGTGGAGACAACGCTAGTGGAAGCGTTCTAGGAGCCGTAGGTGATGCCAGTAGAGAAACCTTCAGAATGAATGTGAAATATCAGGAATTGGAAAACAAGAAACTTAAATATAATACTCTGCAAGCAAACAGAGTGGAAAAAACACTCCTGAAATCCAAACTAAGATATTATGAATGAGGTGAAAAAGACAAAGGATGACCGTTTTGAGTTTTGTGTGCCCGTTGGAGATGTGAAGTCAGCCTGAAGAAAACTGAGGTCCTCCATCAGCCAGCTCCCTACCATGACTACCAGCCCCCCCCACATCTCCATCGGGCACACAAAACTCAAAACGGTCATCCTTTGTCTTTTTCACCTCATTCATAATATCTTAGTTTGGATTTCAGGAGTGTTTTTTCCACTCTGTTTGCTTGCAGAGTATTATATTTAAGTTTCTTGTTTTCCAATTCCTGATATTTCACATTCATTCTGAATTTTGATATCTTTTTATAATTTTGTGATCTCCTGCTCCAGTGTCTTTAAGTCCCTTGGATGTTTTCTTTTGATACTATTGGTGAATAAAGAGCGGTTGGCACTGAAAAGAGATTGCAAGCTCACACCAAGACACAAGAGCAACTTGTCCGTGAACTACTCTTTGCAGACGATGCCGCTTTAGTTGCCCATTCAGAGCCAGCTCTCCAGCGCATGACGTCCTGTTTTGCGGAAACTGCCAAAATGTTTGGCCTGGAAGTCAGCCTGAAGAAAACTGAGCTCCTCCATTAGCCAGCTCCCCACCATCACTACTAAATACAGACGACAAAATAATAGCCAAGGTACTGGCCAACAGGTTGGGTCAATATCCCCCTAAACTGATAAATCCAGACCAAGTGGGCTTGATCAGGAAAGGGCACTCCGCCAATAACTTAAAGAAGACTGCTCAACATTATTCATTTGGTGCAAACAAAGCAAGATTCAAGTATAGTAGTCTCACTGGATGCAGAAAAAGCCTTTGATCAGCTAGAATGGCCTTTCCTTTTTAAAGTTCCTGAAAAATTTGGAATGGGACAAGCATTTGTCAACTGGGTAAAAATGCTGTATGACAACCCATGGGCAAAAATCAGTATAAATGGGCAAACATCATCAACATTTCCCCTTAGTAGATCCAGTAGGCAGGGATGTCCCATTGCCAGGGTTGTTTGTCCTTGCAATTGAACCATTGGCAGTGACTATTAGAAAAGATCCATTGATAAAAGGATTCAAAGTGGGTCAATGTGAGCACAAAATAAACTTAATGGCAGATGATGCATTGTTGTACATGACAGACCTGGTCAGGTCCTTGCCAAAGCTGCTTGCCACACTGGAGGACAACATCATAATATCGGACTACAAGGCCAATATAGAGTAAAGTACTGAGGAATAAAGATTGATAACAATTTGGAAAACCTATATAAACTTAACTACCCCCCCCCCCCCCATGCTCTAATGGGGAAGGTTAACTGCATAAAGATGAAGGTGATGCCAGGTCTTCAATACCTTTTCCAATTGTGCCAATTCCACTCCCGTATTTTTTTTTAATGTTGAATGGCAACATAAGGAAATTTATTTGGAATGGGAAAGTACCCAGAATAGCCTTAAATAAATTTACATGGGACGAGAGCCTGGGAGGGCTAAAATTACCTGATTTAAAGAAATGCTATCTAGCAGCCCAGTTTAGGTTCCTCACAACCTTATTTGAAGAAAGGGAGGAGACACCAACCTTGGTGCAAATGGGATTGCATGCAATGGGGGAGGAGACGGTGAAGGATTTCATATATAAATGGGACCCCAAATCAATTATAAAAAAAGGGTAATCTTGTACTGAAACACCTGATCAAAATTTGGTACAAAATTATCGAAAGTACGGGGAAAGGAGTGGAAATATCACCCAAAGCAACACCGATTCAAAATGAGTTGATGCCCATGAACAAGGGCAACAAAATCTTGGAGATTTGGCACTGACAGGGGATCCAATATATTAAGGACTGCTATGAAGGGAGACAACTCGTGTCCTTTGAGCAGCTAAGGGGCAAATATGATTCATCTTACAGAACCTTTCACGGTTTCTTCCAATTAAGATCATTCCTGAGGAACAGGTGGAGCCCTGCAATGACCCTGCCTGTGCCTAGTGAGGTTGAGAGGTTGCTTCAAAAGGGAAATGCACTTAAATTTATATCAAGAATGTACTCGGTACTCCAAGCTGAAAGCCCAAAACAAAAGTTGTCTTTCGATAAAAGGAAAGATCGGATTCAGGCCTGGGCATCACAATTGATGAAAATGCTGGTCAGACTGGTGCAAGGGCAGCATCACAACATTCATTAACTCTAGATACAGATTGGTTCAGTACAATATTTTGCATCAGCTCTACCTCACACCCCAAAAAAATCCACAAAAACAAAACCAGGGCAGCCAGAAACATGCTTTAGATGTGGAGTGGAGCAAGGAACATTTCTTCATGCAACCTGGTCCTGCATAAAAGTAGCCCCATTCTGGCAAGATTTGGCCAACATACTAGCCAAAATAACAAAGGTAACCTTCCTGCCAGACCCAACACTGTATCTACTAGGGAATCTTATTGATATAGGCTACAAATTAACCAAATTCAATTCACATTCATGTCCCTAGCCATAGCAAAAAAAAAAATGCATAGCGATGACCTTGAATTCCAACTCCCCTTTTCTTATCAGCGGATGGGCTACCGAGATGCACAGCTGTATCCCATGGAAAAGATTACCGATAACCTTAGGAACCGACACTGCACCTTTGTTGGAATATACATGACCACAACTGTAGCTACTCCCCAACAAAAATGTTTATAGAGAACTGCTAACATATAAATTAAGAAAAAGTGCCGACACAAGGGGATGGCCCCATAGTCTCCATGGACACATATGGGAAATGCTGACACCATATTCAACCTCTCATTTTTTTCTCTTTGTTCTTTTCTTCCTTTTCTAACTTTTCTGTTTTATATCACATCTATCTTTTTTTTCTTGGGGGCAGGGTTGGGGGGATGGGAATGGGGAAAGGAGAGATGTCGTATACATGTAAATCCCTGGATAAAAATGACATGGTCTGTAACAACCAATGATGTACTTTCCTGTTTAAGATTGAAAAATCAATTTTTTTAAAATCTCCTGAATATTGCTGTCACTCAGCCCTTATCTGCATCTCCTCTATTTCCCGCACATCTGTTCTGGCCCCCTCTGCCCCTAGACCCAATTCCCTTATCCTCTCCTACCACCCCATCTGCCTCGACATCCAACACATTATTCGCTGCAACTTCCATCACCAGACATTTTCCTCCCCTTCTGCTTTTTTCTTATATACAGGGACCACTCTCTCCGGGACTCCAACATCCACTCGTCCCTTCCCACTATTCACCCCTTCAGTACCTATCTCTGTGAATGCAAGAAATGCTACATATGTACCCACACTTCCTCCCTCCCCACCATTTGGGGCCTCAAACTGTGCTTCTAAGTAAAACAGCACTTCACTTTGGAACC
Source organism: Narcine bancroftii (assembly GCF_036971445.1). Taxonomy (NCBI): domain Eukaryota; kingdom Metazoa; phylum Chordata; class Chondrichthyes; order Torpediniformes; family Narcinidae; genus Narcine; species Narcine bancroftii. The sequence continues at coordinate 41,098,635 of NC_091480.1, read as the reverse complement.
TAGAGTGGTAATCTACTGCATTCTCCACATAGGAGAGACTGGACACAGACTAGGAGATTGTTTCATTGAGCACCTTCACTCTGTCCACAGCAATAACTATGGACCTTCCAGGGGCCAACCATTTTAATTCTACTCCCATTCCCAGACTGACATAACCATCCTTAGCAAATCAAGGCCATCCACAAATTGAAGGAACAACAGCTAACATTTCATCTGAGCGCCCTCTAACCAGATAACCTTAACATCAACTCCATTTTCTGTTAGGCCCCTATCCCTTTTTCTCTTTTACCTTATCTTTTCGTCTCCTTTCCTGCAGCTCCCTCCCCCTTCCCTCTCCATTCAGAGAGCTACTCCCTCCCCATCACCATCTTTTTTCCCTCTTCTGCCCATACACGCATGCTCTGTTGGCCCGTGCTCACCTTTCTTCCCTCCTTTTTATTTAGAAATTTTGCTCATACCTTGTTGAAGGGCTCAGTCCTGTTATGCTGGTTACCCTTTGCATCCTATGGATTCTGCATGATCTACACTACAATCACAACTTCCGCAGATTTTCCTGTTTAACTCTGAATACATTAATCATCTATATGACTCATTTATCACCAAGGTACAGAGGGAGCACAGAAGTACTCAAGCATCAAATTCATTTGACAGGTAGATTTCTCGATGGAGATTTTTAAAAAATAACTTTAACCAGCAAGACTATTTTTTGATAATTTTTTTAAATTTTTCACACTGTGAACCATATCAACCAAAATATATACAAACGTTTCTCATTAAATATACACAGTGGCATTTTCTCCCTTTTTCCCCCCCCTACCCTCCCCCCCTACCCTCCCCCCCTCCAAAACCAATAAATATTCAACATATATAGTACAATAAAACCATGTCATCACACAGTGAAAAATAAACAAGAAAAATGTGTCATCTATCTTTACACACTGGATCAAGTCGTTTTGTCTTCTTATCATTTTAGGAGGCTGGAGATCCGAGACAAGCCCTCTGTTATGTTCCATGTACGGTTCCCAAATTTGTTCAAATAATGTGACTTTATTTTTTTAATTATGTTATTTTTTTCCAATGGAATACATTTATTCATTTCCATGTACCATTGCTGTATTCTCAGACTCTCTTCTGATTTCCAAGTTTTTGCTACTGCTAAGGTTATCATAATAAATCATTTTTGCGCTTTATCCAATTTGAGGCCTAAATCCTTACTACTTATATTACTTAGAAGAAAAATCTCTGGATTTTTTGGTATGTTATTTTTTGTGATTTTATTTAATATCTGATTTAGATCTTCCCAAAACATTTTCACTTTCTCATAAGCCCAAATTGCATGTACTATTGTTCCCATTTCCTTCTTACAGCGTAAACATCTATTTGATAATGTTGGATCCCATTTTTTTTAAACTTTTGGGGCGTGATATATAACCTGTGTAACCAATTATACTGTATCATATTGTGTTTATTATATTCTTCATAGTTCCAGAACACAACTTTCCCCATATTTCATTTTTTATCTTTATGTTTAAATCCTTTTCCCACTTTTGTTTAGGTTTATAGCTTATTTCATCATTTTCCTCATCTTGCAGCTCAACGTACATGTTCGTTATAAATCTTTTAATTATCATTGTGTCTGTCATCACATATTCAAAGCTGCTTCCTTCTGGTAATCTCAATCTGCTTCCCAATTTATCCTTTAAATAAGCTTTCAATTGATGATATGCAAACATTGTACCATGAGTTATTCCATATTTGTACTTCAACTGTTCAAATGTTAATAAATTATTTCCCAAAAATCAATTTTCTATTCTTTTGATTCTTTTTCTCTCCCATTCTCTAAAGGAAAGGTTATCTATTGTAAAAAGGATTAGTGGATTTTGCATCAATAGTAATTTTGGTATTTGGTAGTTCGTTTTTTTCCTTTCTAAGTGGATCTTCTTTCATATATTGAGTAAATGGTGAGCTTTTATATTGTACCAGCTTTTCATCCCACTTATAAAGTATATGTTCCGGTATCTTCTCCCCTATTTTATCTAGTTCTATCTTAGTCCAGTCTGGTAAAAATCTGATAAATACCTTAATTGTGCTGGTCTATAATAATTTTTAAAGTTTGATAACTGCAAACCACCTTAATTTATCTAACGCTATCCTCGGTTTCCCCCCTTTCCACGAGAATTTCCTTATTATTCTCTGTAGTTCATTAAAGAATTTCTGTTAAGGGAATTGGTAACGATTGAAATAAGTATTGTATCCATACGAAGATATTCATTTTAATGCAATTTACCCTCCCTATCAACATTAGCGGTAATTCTTTCCAATGTTCTAAGTCTTTCTGCAATTTCTTTATTAGTGGCCGACAATTTAATTTGTACAGGTGGCTTAAGTTATTATCTAACCTAATACCTCGGTATCGAATTGTTTGTGTTTGCCATTTAAATGCTTTTTTAAATTCTGTATAATCCCCATTACTCATTGGCATCACTTCACTTTTATTTGCGTTGATCTTGGACCCCGGTATTTCTCCATACTCCTTCAATTTTTTATGTAATTCTTTTATTGATATTTCTGGTTCTGTTAAGTATACTATGATGTCATCTACAAATAAACTGATTTTATACTCCTCCTTTATTTTTATCCCTTTTATTTTATTTTCTGTTCTTATCAGTTCTGCCAATGGTTCTATTGCTAAAGCGTCTTCCTTTTAATTTGGTTATGTATTCCATTAATGTTTATAGTCATATAATTCAACGTGGCCATCTCATAGCCTGTTTACACCTCAACTCCGCTTCCTCACCACCACCATCCCCATTTTCATCTCTCAGTTTTCCCTTTTTAAACTCAACGTATGACAACACATTTAAAACAAAATATTCCAACAACTCCCACATCCAATATTCGCTTAACCCCAAATATTCCCCCCCCCCCACCTTATCCCTTGCCGGGCAACCACCACTCCTCTTTCAATTTGGATTGCGAACCTGCTCGCAAGCGTCAACTGATTTCGCAGTGATGGTTATTCTCTCCCCCACAACCCCCCCAGAAAACACTTTTTTTTTTTATACACACATATAACAAAGTTCTCCCTTTTTTTCCCCTTACTTCTTTAGCTTTATACATATACATTGTTTTTACATCTTTATCTATATTTTATCACCGTTATTCATTCTTGTTACATCTCTTCAGCTCTCTTTCTGTCCTGCAAGCGTTCTGCAAATTCTTGTGCTTCCTCCAGATCCGAGAACAGTCTGTTTTGCTCCCCGGGTATAAATATTTAAGCACAGCTGGATGTCTTAACATGAATTTATAACCTTTTTGTTGTATTAAATTCCTTCCTCTTCTTTAAGAGTTCAACACTTATGTCTGGATAAAAAAATATTTTTTGACTCTTGTATTCCAATGATTTATTATCTTCTCTAATTTTATTCATTGCCCGCTCCAGTATATTTTCTCTTGTCGTATATCTCAAAATTTTAATAAAATGGATCTTGGTTTTGATGTGTCTGTGTTTTCGGAGCTAGTGTTCTGTGTGCCCTTTCTATTTCCATTCCTTCCTGCATTTCTGTCATTCCCAGGACCTTCGGGATTCATTCTTTTATAAATTCCTTCATATCCGTGCCTTATTCATCTTCCTTTAGGCCCACTATTTTTATGTTGTTTCGCCTACTGTAATTTTTCAACAAATCAATTTTCTGGCCTAACAACTCTTGTGTCTCTAATTTTTTTTTTGTCACTTTCTTCCAATTTTCCTCTTAAGTTGTTTACTTCCATTTCTACAGCCATTTCTCATTCTTCCACATTTTCTACTCTTTTTCCTATTTCTGTTATGACCAGTTCTAATCTTTGAAAAGAACAGAAGATAAAATGCATTTTTCTTTTAATTGCACTAAATTCTAATGAAAACCATTCTTTTAATTATCTCATTTGTTCTTCAAAAAAAAGCTTTATCTATATTCTGTCCATCTCTTTACCTTCTATTTCTCTGTGAAGATCTTGGTCTTCTTCCTCTTCTTCAGTATCTGTACCTGTGTTTGTGTCTTCTTCTTCTCTTCTTTGTATCTGTGTCTCTTCTGATTTTTCTGATGAGTTGTTTGTCGTTGGTCCTCTTCTGAACTGTTCATCTGTCGAGCCTCCTGCTGCTGCTCTTCTTTCCTTTCACCCCATCGACTTTCTTTCTCACCTGGTACTTCACTCTCTTTCCTGCCGCTTTCCTCCTCCTCCTCCAGCTGATAGCCCTGGTGTCGGGCATCCCTCAACTGGTCGCGCCGTGGTTGCCCACTCCTCGGCTGAGCCCCCCTCCCGTCGGTGATTTCCTTTTCCTTAGATTGCGCAGTGTGCACTGCGCACTTTTGTTTCGCTCAGAGAGCCATTTTTGCAGTCCAGCAGTTGGGGTGTCGCGACTCCGAAATCAACCTCGGAGATCAGGCGCACTTCTCCACCACGGCTCCCTGTTCCTTCGTGCAAGTAAGGCCTTTTATTTTCCGGCATCTTTTCTTTTTTTCCCGTTGTTTTTACTTTTTCCTTCTTAGGTGCCATTTTCTTTCTCTTCTCTACAACTTTATCTTTTATTTCTTATATTTTGTAATGATTGAACTTTATCCTTTCTTAACTTCTTTTCTGGAGAGCGCTGGTTTTACCCGACCAGCCACTATTCCATCACGTGACTCCTTAACCAGCAAGACTTTATGAATAAACATGTACCAAACAAATCACACTTTTGTAAATGGAAAGCTACACAATCCACTACAAGAGGCATCACAAACAAACTTTCAGTTCTGCATCCAGTTGTTAATCTGCACTAACTACCACATTTATGTGCATGGTCCTGGGAAAGAGTTCAGGTAGTAAGGGGCCAAGTAGTGCAAGAGATCAACCTCTTCACAATCATGCCTCTGCAGAAACTAATGTACAATTCACTGGAAAGTATGCGTGCGAACCCAGAATTTGAATGGGGAGTTGTATGACTTGGGCTGCTAAAAATTAAGTGAACAAAATTCTAAAAATATAATTCAAACAAAGAGGTAAAATATTGCTCCATCCACGTGAATGAACAGTGGGCCAGATCTCAATCAATGTCACAGATAATTACCATCAGTACAAACAAAATATTCCATACAAATTGCTTTCTGAGCTGGATTTCAATGAGTCAGCACCAGGTGATGATCAGCAATTAAATAACTTAACAGGTTTCAAGATCAGACAACAATAAAGTGAAACAAGAAAGTCTGCAGACACTGATTGTGTTTGGAGAAACTCAGTAGGTCCCACAGCATCCAACGATGCCCTGGTCCCCTCCACCCCTCAGACACAACAAGGACAAGGATCTCTCATGGCATCCTATTTCAATTCCTGCCCTATTCCCATGCTGACAAGTCAGACCATGGTCTCACGCACTGCCAAACTGGAACCTCCCGCAAACTGCAGGAATAACACCCCATATTCTATCTGGGCACCCTCCAACCAGATGGCATTAATATTAACTCCTCCAGTTTCTGTTACCTGTCTCTCCCCCATTGTCTCTTCCTTTCCCCATCCCTCTGCCTTCTTTGCTCCAGCTTTTGATTTTAGAGCTCCTCTTCCCCCAATCAATTCTCAGCTTTTCTCTTCTGTTTAGCCTGTGTTCCTCCCCCTACCCTTTCTTTCCTCCTCCCCCAGCCTTTTTATTCCAGGATCTGCCTGCTTTTTGCTCATATCTTGACAAAGGGCTCAGGCTCGAAACATTGATTATATACATTTGCCTCCCATGGAAGTTGCAGGGGACCTGCTGTGTTTCTCCAGCAATTTTGTGCATTAAATAAAAGGATGCACACAGATTCAGAATGATAGCTACACAGCAGTCATTGGCTGTAATAAAAAGGAGGATAAAGTACTACACAGAAGGACGATACACACACATAATTTTAGAACTGACCAAATTAATGGCTAGCATGGTTATATCATGCAGAAAGCCTTAAAGATCACCTGAACATTTGTGTCAAAAATGCTCTATTTTCAAAAGAAAGATTTTTTTTTAATATGCTCTGGTCTATAACATCAAAGAGTTTAACTCCTGCAAACGAAGGACAAATCCTAGACATTATGGCAATGGAATTAGAGAATTAACACATCCTGAAATTAAGGGTGATTGAAACCGACCTTCATTATACTAACTTCTTTATCCAAACACCCACTCTCAGCACACAGCGATAATACAATGCTGCCTTTCAAATGTCATGTTTTATTGCATTAACCAACCCCATAGCTATCAGTGCTCCAAAAACAGAATGTGAAAATTCAGCACAAAACATCTTGGGCTCAGCAGCTTTCAAAACTAAATTCCACAATACAAGATGCTTAAAGTGCAAGTTATGTCACAAAATGCTCCAGGACAAGTCCAAAGCAAATATCACTTTCTTCACCCATAATATACAATTGTCATAAAACAAATTTAAATAACTTTTATGAAAGCAACAAAGCAAAACACTCAACTTGGTTAGTTATATCAACTGGGTTTAAAAATCACAGAAATAGGAACTACAAAGGCAGATTATGCAGCTTCCTTATGTAGGGCGACATGGTTGGCATAGCAGTTAGCACAACGCCAGCGATCGGAATCGGACCACTGACTGTCAGGAGTTTGTATATTCTCCCCATGTCTACGTGGGTTTTCTCCAGGTGGTCCAGTTTCCTCCCACCATTCAAAACATACTGGGGGTATAAACTGGACAGAATGGAGTCATGGGCCATGCTGAATGTCTAATTTTTTTAATTAAATTTAAAATGAGTGACAGTTGGATCAAGAATCAACTGTAGTCAAGATACCTTTGTAATCAAACAGCATACTTAAGACAAATCAAACATGAAAAATGAAAACCAATTAACCACGCAAATAGAATATTCCAGAATGTTCAATCCATGGGTTCACTAGAACAATACTTTACAGCTATAGCCATACCATGCACTGCTAAACAAACCTCACAGACTCTGCAAGGCTCCTCATGGAGTTTAGTAACTTTCCTGTTCATCTCACATACAAAAACAAAGAAAATAGGAGCAGGAGGAAGTCACCAAGCACCTCAACCTTACCCCATCATTCAATGATAACAGCTCATTCCTCTTCTGTGCTAGCTCCCCATCTCTCTTAATCCTCAATCTTTCATATTTACCTACCTGCACTTTAACTAATCTGGCCTTCATCCAATGTGACAGGATTCCAGATACTGTTTGAATAAGGTCACCCCAACTCCCATGAAGCATCAAGCCTCCCTTAATAGGATAACTTTCATTGCAGGTAAATCTCAAAAGGACTGACTCATACATATCTTTTTTTTAAGTTTAAGGGCTCAAATCTGAGAAGTTTTCCTGGTTTGACCTCCCTCAGCAACATCTGCACTATTCTCAAATTCCAACCCTTAATAAAAGCTCAAAATTACAAGACGACATTGGAGCAGAAATAGGCTATTCAGTCCATCATCTGCTCCGTCATTTAATCATGAGCTTATCCATTTTTCCATAGCCCCACTGCCCAGCCTTCTCCCCATAAACTTTGATTCCCTGGCTAATCAAGAACTTATTTAAGGCAGAACTTGAATATATTTATATTCAATTACCTGGTCTCCACAACCACCTGTGGCAACAATTCCAGAGACTTAACTCCCTCTGACTAAAGAAATTCCTCTGCATCTCCTTTTTAAGAAGATGCCATTCAATCCTGGTTATGCCCTCTTATCCTAGACTCTCCCACAATGGGAACAACCTTTCTTCATCTCCTCTGTCCATTCCTTTTAACACTCAAAATATTTCCATGAGATTTCCCCAACACCCCCCCCCCCCCATATCATTCCCCCAAATTCTAATGAGTTCAGGGCAAAAGCTGTCAAATGCTCCTCATACAATAACCCTTCCATTTCTGGAATCATCTGTCAGCCTCCTCTAAACCCTCTCCAACGTCAGCACATCCTTTCTCAAATGAGGAGCCCAAAGCTACTTACAATACTCCAAGAGAGGTCTCACCACTGTCGTATAAATCCTCATCACATCCCTGCTCTTATATTTGTTACGAACTATGCGTAATGAACAGCAATAGACAATAAACCAGACATGTTTAATTTTAAAAACTAATTTGATTTCTACTCTTAAACTATAGACAATTTTTAAACTATCCTTAACACTAAATCTATCCCCAACTCTTCTATCCTCTCTCGGTCTCTCCTTTGAAGAAATGTCCATCCACACAAGCTGTGGTCATAACACTCCTGATCCTTTCGTCGGCAAGACTCGAACTGGGCAGCCTCCACAAAGCTTCCAAGACCTTTGCACCCAGTCTCCAAGTGACTTCACTGCTAGTCACAGAATTAAGCAGTCTCTCCAAGTGACCTCCACTGTTAGTCAAAATCAAAATGAACACTTTGCTTCCCAAAAAGACCCTCCTGGCACAGGTCAATCCACCAAAAATATCTTGTCATTCACAGAGCATGCTTTGCTCTGAATTCCACAGAATGGCTGGCTACGAAAGCTGCTTCAAAAGGTTGTTTTCTCTTCAGGAGTCAGCATGGTTCTCCCTTTGCAAAATCACAATGTCTTTGCAAATGTATCGAATTCTGGAACAGGCTGTGACAAACCTTCCCTCAGTTCTAATGTATCGAATTATCACTGGGCTGTGACTTGTGCTTATGTTAAATGCCATTCAGTCCCTCCTGTCTATACTATCCCTTACAGTGATAATCCCATTTTACTACAATGGGAGCTTGTAATATATTCTATTCCTCTTGAAATGAATGCCAGCATTGCATTTGCCTTCTTCACCACTGACTAATCTACAAGTTTACCTTTAGGCTATCCTGCACAAGATCTCCCAGGTCCTTTTGCAAATGGGTGTTTTGAATTTTCTCCCCATTTAGAAAATAATCTGCCAGTTTATTTTTTCTACAAAAGTGCATAATTGTACACTTTTCAACATTGTATTTTATTTGCCAGTTCTCTGCCAATTCACCTAATCTAAGTCATTCTGCAGATCAACACTACCTGCTCCTCCACCTACCTTTGTATCATCTACAAAATTGGCCACAAAGCCATTCACTCCATAATTTAAATCCTTAACATACAATGTAAAAAGAATACTCCTTGCCTTTTTTAATTATTTGTGTAACTGCCTGCTAACATTATGATTCATGCTTCAGAACATCTAGGTCTTTTTGAATTTCACTCCCTTCTAATCTCGCTTCATTTGGGTAATATTCTGACTTTTGCTTCCTTTTACTTGTGCATGTCCACATACTTCCTTTCAATTAATCTTCATTCAATGTACATCCTGTTGCAGGATCACAATGTCTTGATCAAAACATAACCCTCCACATATTTCTGTATCATTGGGCAAACTTGAAAACCTTACATTATTTTTCCTCTTCCAATAATTTGTGTGAATGGTAAATGATTAAATACCAGAAACTAATCCTTGGGGTACTCCACTGGTTACATCCCTTCAGCCTGAAAAGGACCCATTTATTCCAACTCCTTATTTTCTATGTTCCCGTAATAGCCAGTTTCCAATCCAGTACAAGCACATTTCCTCCAATATCTTGGGCTTCAAATTTGTCCATCAGCCTCTTGTGGCACCTTGTCAAAATGACTTCTATAAATCTCAAAACACACATCCACAAAGCTGTCCTCCATCTCTTGTCACACTGTCAAAGAATTAGAGTTAACTTGTCAAACATGATTTACCTTTCATCAAATTATGACAACTAGGTCTGATTATGTTAATATTGATAATTATATGATATTGATTATTTTATATTATTGTTGTGAGGTTTTTCAGTTGGTTGTTTTTCCAGACTCTTTTGTGTAGTCTTCCAAAGGCGCTATTTGCCTTGGCGAGTCTGTTGTCTATCTCATTGTCGATCCTTGCATCTGATGAAATGGTGCAGCCGAGATAGGTAAACTGGTTGACCGTTTTGAGTTTTGTGTGCCCGATGGAGATGTGGGGGGGCTGGTAGTCATGGTGGGGAGCTGGCTGATGGAGGACCTCAGTTTTCTTCAGGCTGACTTCCAGGCCAAACATTTTGGCAGTTTCCGCAAAGCAGGACGTCAAGCGCTGAAGAGCTGGCTCTGAATGGGCAACTAAAGCGGCATCATCTGCAAAGAGTAGTTCACGGACAAGTTTCTCTTGTGTCTTGGTGTGAGCTTGCAGGCGCCTCAGATTGAAGAGACTGCCATCCGTGCGGTACCGGATGTAAACAAAGATAAGCGTATACAGAGCCGTTGTCATACCCACACTCCTGTTCGGCTCCGAATCATGGGTCCTCTACCGGCACCACCTACGGCTCCTAGAACGCTTCCACCAGCGTTGTCTCCGCTCCATCCTCAACATCCATTGGAGCGCTCACACCCCTAACGTCGAGGTACTCGAGATGGCAGAGGTCGACAGCATCGAGTCCACGCTGCTGAAGATCCAGCTGCGCTGGATGGGTCACGTCTCCAGAATGGAGGACCATCGCCTTCCCAAGATCGTATTATATGGCGAGCTCTCCACTGGCCACCGTGACAGAGGTGCACCAAAGAAAAGGTACAAGGACTGCCTAAAGAAATCTCTTGGTGCCTGCCACATTGACCACCGCCAGTGGGCTGATAACGCCTCAAACCGTGCATCTTGGCGCCTCACAGTTTGGCGGGCAGCAGCCTCCTTTGAAGAAGACCGCAGAGCCCACCTCACTGACAAAAGGCAAAGGAGGAAAAACCCAACACCCAACCCCAACCAACCAATTTTCCCTTGCAACCGCTGCAATCGTGTCTGCCTGTCCCGCATCGGACTGGTCAGCCACAAACGAGCCTGCAGCTGACGTGGACTTTTTACCCCCTCCATAAATCTTCGTCCGCGAAGCCAAGCCAAAGAAAGAATATTATTGTTGATTCTAGAATCTTGTCAAAAGTAGATGGTAAACTACAATTACTTTATAGTTATACATCTTGCATCTTCCTTCTTGAAAAATTTCAATCAATAGACCTACAGTCTCTGTGGCCACTTCCTTTAAACCCTTTGAGTTCAGGTCATCTGGTCCCAGCAATTCATCCACATTTTACTTAAAAACAGCAAATTGATTTTTGAGAAGAAACTTTTGTTAATATCTAAACAAAGAATTTTTAGATATTTAAATGGGAAGAAAGTGGCCACGGTGAGAGCGGGAATGCAAGAGAACAAAGCTGATAAATTAATAACAGGAAACAACGAAATTTCATGTACATTAAATCAATTTTCGGCATCTATCTTCACCACAGAAAACACCCATACATTCATTAATTTCCATGACATTTTCTCATCATTAAACCATCCTCCTGCCACAGGTGTACATGACCCTAATCTTATTTGCTCTCATTTTATTTAACAACCTTGTCTGGCTTCTCAAACATGTTCTGTTCAAGTTTAAATTCAAGTTTATTATTGTCAAGGACATCATGATGAAACAGACCTCGGTGCAAAACATGCAAACACACCATCATTACACATACAAATGATATATATGCAGTACATATATAAAAATAAATAAATATTCTTAAATAAATAGTCAGGTTTCAAAGTGTTTGTATGAGCAGTTCATCAGTTATTCAGCATTCTCATGAGAAACTGTTTCTCAGTCTGGTGGTGCTGGCTCTGATACTCCTATATCGCTTTCCCGAGGGGAGTAGCTGGAAGATGCTGAGTGCAGGGTGATTAGGGTCCCCAACGATTTTCTGAGCCCTCTTCAAACAATGATCTGAATAGATCATGTCTATGCAGGGTGGAGGGTTTTGGGAAGTCCCCAATCATCCTCTCAATAGACAATAGACAATAGGAGCTGGAGTAGGCCCTTCGGCCCGTCGAGCCAGCACCGCCATTTTACAGATCAAGGCTGATCACTACTATCAGTACACCTTTCCAGCCTTATCCCCATAACCCTTAACTCCTTTGCCCACTAGAGTCTTATCCAACTCTCTTTTGAACATAATCAGCGAATCTGCCTCGACCACCCTCTGTGGCAGAGCATTCCACAGATTCACACTTCTCTGGGTAAAAAAATGTTTTCTCATCTCCATCCTAAAGGGCCTACCCTGTATTCTTAAACTATGCCCTCTAGTCCTCGTCTCCCCCATCATTGGGAACAAGTAATCCGACTTCACCCTGTCTATCCCCGATAATTTTGTATACCTCAATCATGTCCCCCCTCATCCTTCTAAACTCCATCGGATACAAGTCCAGTTTTTCTAGCCTTTCAGCATATGTCAACCCCGCCATCCCTGGAACTAACCTTGTAAATCTGCGCTGCACACCCTCTATAGCTAGTATGTCCTTCCTCAAAATTGGAGGCCAGAACTGGACGCAATATTCCAGGTGGGGTCTCACCAGGGCCCTGTACAACTGCAGAAGGGCGTCTCTGTTCCTATACTCCAATCCCCTCTTTATGAAAGCCAACATGCTATTTGTCTTCTTCACAGCTTTCTGAACCTGCATGTTAGCCTTCAGTGACCAGTGAACAAGTACACCCAGATCCATTTGCACCTCCCCACTCCCTAGCTTGTCTCCATTTAAATAATACTCAGCTTTCCTATTATTGCCCCCAAAATGGATAACCTCACATTTGCTCACATTGAACGTCATCTTCCATTCAGCAGCCCACTCCCCCAACCTGTCCAAGTCCCTCTGCATTTTCCCGACATCCTCCTCACACCCCACACCGCCATCCAGTTTAGTGTCATCTGCAAATTTGCTCATGTTATTAATAATCCCCTCATCCAAATCATTTACATAAATTACAAACAACTAAGGACCCAATACCGATCCCTGCGGCACTCCACTCGTCACATCCTGCCATCCTGAAAAAGATCCGCTTACTCCAACCCTCTCTGCCACTCTTATGGTCTTGTGGATTTACCTGTGATCCAATGCTCTAAAGCAACCATGCCACAATATGATGCAGCCAAACTGAACACTCTCGATAGAGAGTTGACAGGTTGGTTGGTGGGTGGTAGCCTTGTCCGCCTCAGTCTTCTCAGAAAGTGCAGTCACTGTTACACCTTCCTGATAGGTGAGATGTTGTGTGTTCAGGATTGGTCATAACTTAAGTAGACACTGAGGAACTTGGTCCTCTCTACTCTCTCCACTACCAAGCTATTGATGTGTAGTGATCCTTGATCCTCCTTTGTAATTTCCACGTTGAGACCAGGTTGTTATTCTCGCACCATTTCATTAGATTTTACATCTCTTCTCTGTAGTGCAACTCATCATTCTTGCTGATGAGACCCACTGCAGTCATGTCATCTACAAACTTCATGACTCTGTTGAAGCTGGATCTGATGATGCAGTCATTGGTCAGTAGACTAAATAGGAGTGAGCTGAGCACACAGCCCTGAGGTGTGCCAGTGCTCAGCGTAACAGTGTTCAACATTCTGTTGCCGACCTGGACAGTTTGTGGTCTTTCTGTTAGGATGTCGAGAATCTAGAGGGGTGTTGAGTCCCGGTTAGCACAGTTTTTCTATACTCTCTGGGGAATGATCGTATTAAAGGCCAAGTTGAAGTCGATGAACAGCAGCATGGCATATAAAGTTTCATTCTCCAGGTGGGTCAGGACAAGGTTATAGCATTATCAGTGGAACGGTTACGACTGTAAGCAAATTTAAATGGGTTCAGTGTCTCTGGGAGATGTGCTTTTATGACCTCCATCGTAAGTCGTTCAAAGCATTTCATAATGATAGAAGTCAATCTCACTGAGTGGTAATCATTGAGGCCTGTTACTGTCACCCTCTTGGATACTGGGATGATTGACAGTGGTACTCTTGAAACCTGCGTGAACGGTGGACTGCTGCAGTGACGTGTGGAAGATGTCCATAAGGACCTCCTTCAGTACCCAACCAGGCATGTTGTCCAGCCCCACTGCCTTGTGTGGGTTTATCTTGGATACGGTCCTCATTTCAGCTGCGGCTATGCAGGGAGTATGTTCATCAGGGGTTTTCTACGGCATCAGCCTGTTCTTCGTGTCAAGCATCCGCATAGATGTTCAGTCTGTTTGGAAGGGAGGCGTCTTTGTCTTTGACCCACAAGGTTGCCTTGTGGTCTGTTATAGTTTCGATTCCTTGCCACATGCATCTCGTGTCTGTAATGGAGGATTAAAACCATGTACCCAGATGCTTTTTGCTTATGTGGAACTGACGACACTGGGTCCACACGCAGGTCACCTTACTTTCAGAACTAGCAGATGTAATTAAACTCAGCCATGGGGACTTATCTGAAGATACACTTTGAAATGGAATTCCACTGTGAGGCCCAGGGAAAGCAGTTGTCAAATGCAACACTCTGAAATTGACGAATTGGTCACAACCTGTCTTGCTCGAGAAGTTTTAATAAGTCTTTGTATCTACGAGATAAACCAGGAAGTCATAACATCCTGGTTCCATAATAATTAATCTTCTAAACTGTAGAATATAATGTTCAGTTTTGATTTTGACTGACAAATATTAGAAGGAGTAGGCGCATGATTAATTGTTTTTGGGGTATATAAGCCTGTGGTCCTGCTGCTGAAGTTTAGACTCTCCGAGGGGTGGGAACACCCCTTGTCAAGAAGGAAGAACAGCCAGAGTCCGAGCAACGTCCCGGTCGGGGGAGGTGGAGAAACTGCTACCGGCACCCTGACAACCTACTACAAGTGTGCAGTCGTTGCCTCGCTTTGGCAGTTGGGACCAGTCCAAGCGTTGATAAGTATAGTTGGAAAGGGCTTGCATATTGTAGTGTGAAATCAGCTTTTAAATTAGTAATAAACTTTTGTATAAACTGAACTGCTCTCGGTGTGTGTGTCTATTTTCTTTCGGTAGCTCAAACACTGTGGCCAATCTAAAATGAACAAAATGAGAGGTACAAGTTTACCCAAGACAGTGTCTCACAGCTGTCTATGGATCTTCTATGCATACCCCCATTTCTGGATTGCATATGATAGTTCAGCCCTGCCTGATCTTAGTGCCATCTTGTCTCCTGTCCTGAAGGCAGCATCACAAGCTCTGAGAAGTGCCCAGATCTCTGCATCCAACAATGGTTTCAGTTTAGCCCTGGTTGTGAAGAATTTGATCTCAGTGACATTCTGCTGATGTAACCTGTGTATGCCTCAAAGTTTATATGACCAGTATAGATGACCAGTATAGGTTCCCTGAAACATCTCCAGTCCATAGTCTCAAAGCATTCCGGTGGTGCTTTTGTTCCTGCCCCACCTATCCCTCGCGCCCCTTCCCCCAGGCCACGTCCTGATCTCCTTGCGAATTGGATTTGTTTGGTTTAAAAGCGGTCTGTTTGCTGGGGTTAACACAACTGGTCCAGGAGACTTGACTATCAGCTATTGACTATTCAGCTCCCCAAGCATCTTTTCTCTCACTCGCCCCTCTTCTCTGTCAGTCAGGTATACTGCTAATGTCTTCACAGTGAAAACTGATGTAAAATACTCATTCAGTTCCCCTGCTCTTTGTCTCACATTACAATTTCTCCAGCATCATTTTCTATCCGTTCTATACCTGCTCTTGCCTCTTTCTTACTCTTACTATACTTTAAAAAAAAACTTTTGATATCCTTCTGGATTTATTTACCAGCTTCCTTTCAAAATTCATCTTTTCCTTCCTAATGACCTTCTTAGTTGCCTTCGGTATGCTTTTAAAAGCTTCCCACTTCTCTATCTTTCCATTCAAATATTTCTTCTTTTTTGGAATCTACCAGTCTTGTACTGACCTTAATTCTCACAAAACTCCAGCCATTGCAGCTCTGTCGCTCTCCCTGCTAGTGTGCCTTTCCAATCAAATTTTGCCAGTTCCTCTCTCGTACTTCTGTAGTTCCCTTTCTTCCACTAGCACACTGATGCCTCTGACTTTAGTTTCTCCTGCTCAAACTGCAGGGTGAATACTATCATATTATGACCATTGCCTCCAAGGAGTTTCCTTACCTTCAGCTCCCTTATTAACTCTGGTTCATTACACAATATCCAATCCAAAATTGCAATTTCGCTGGTCGGCTCAGCCACAAGCTGCACTAAGAAGCCATCATGAAAGCATTTGATAAATTCCCTCTTTTAGGATCCAGTACCAACCTATTTTCCTCAATCAACTGCATATTGAAGATTCAAGATTAATTTTATTGTCATGTAATAAAAAGTGTCATATTACATAAAATTTCCTTTTGTCTGGCAGACAGATTCACCATTGGCAGAAGTTGCCTGAAGCACCTCTTACAGTCAGAGAAAGAGAGCTCTCCCCAGAGTAACTGTCTGTGGATTCACCTCCAGCCACACAGAGTCCAGTCCAAACCATCAGCAACCTGGTACTCTTCCAGCCAGTCTCGAGCCAGCCTCCAGCAGTGTGCCGCCTGGTGTGAATCCCTTAACCGCATTCACCAGCAGTCTGCGTGGCTTCATCTCAGAGTCACCAACAGCCCACCGCCTGAGTGTTCCTCAGCAGCAGAACCCCTCACTGGTCCACGCCATGGTCATCACGTGAGTCATCTCCTCAGCTTCTTGTCAAAGGGGTTGGTCTTCCTGTTTTCTGGTTCCCTTTGCCAGTCTTCCGCTTTACCAGAGTCTGCAACCCCTCATGGCTGCTGCCGATCAAAGGCGCTGTCATCTTGGGATTTTAAATAAAATCAGTTGGATCCTTTAAATGGCCCTTTAAAGCCAATGGACCTGACGGCAGTCAGATGACAGCACAAGAGTGCTGTGTCTCCGCTGCCTGCTCTCCCCAGGTCCGCACCAGCAGCAGCACTGTCTAACAGCAGTTCCAGCAACACCGCCATTTTTGAAGGGAAATGTTCATATTAGGTCCTTTCCGGTGGCCTGAACACTCCATTGTAAAGCCACATAATCTCCCCCAATGCAGCTAAGGAAGTACTCATCTGAAAGCTTCTAAAGCACCTCCGAGCCGCTGACACCAACCTTCCTCTGGGAGGTATAATCGGCGAAGTGCCAGGCTCCGCCAAGGCACCTGAATGTGCAGCCATTGTAAGGTCAGCAGGGGCCATCGGTGCAGGGGCAGCCGGCGGGGGCTGTCACATCCTGCACTGGGGCCGCTCTCTGCAGCTCAAACTGCGGCATAGTAATGGCGGTCTTCCCTACCCATAATCCCCCACGCAGCTGGAACTGTGTGGGAAACACAGAGGCGCCTCTGGATATGAATAGGCCCTTTCATGTGGACCAGACAAAGATGTAGCAGCCTTTTAGGGCTGCCACCTGAAAGATGAGTCTGCAGGTTAAGATCTGCTACTGCCGCCACCCTCAAGGCAGAGGGTCCACCTGAAAAGGCCTATTGAAATTCCCCATGGCTATTTTAGCAATGCCCTTTAAGCATGCCTTCTCTATCTCCCTCTGTTGTTTGCATGCCACATCCTGGCTACTGTTTGGAGGCCAGTATACAACTCCCATCAGGGTCTTTTTACCCTTACACTTTCTTAATTCTACCTGCAAGGATTCTACATCTTCTGATCCAATATCTCCTCTCTCCAAAGATTTAATTCCATTTTTAACCAATAGAGCCACCTTACCCCTCTGCCCAGCTTCTGATACACTGTATATCCATGCATGTTTAGCTTCCAGCTGTGGTCTTCTTTCAGCCACAACTCCAAAATGGCCACAATATCATACCTGCCAACTTCCAGCTGTACTACTGGATCATCAATTTTGTTTCCAAAATACCCCAAGTTAAATCCTTAATCTTACACTTGCAATTTTGCCCCATCCCTCCTCACAATCTCGCTACACCGTGCATCTACTTGTGCATCTTCTGCCTTATTCACTGCATCTTCATTCCGATTCCCATGAATTTGGCTTGTTCAAGTTAAAATTTAACTTGCATTGTAGGAATACTGACTGTGAACCCAAGGTGCACACACAAAATCGGTAGGGAAGATTGCCATTTCATCACAGATCATTCCAATTGGTCCTTGCAATATTGTCTGCACATTATACCATGTAATTTACAAATGTCATAATCAATATTTAAATATAAAAGAACAGGATCGCTTTTTGCTGGAATGTCCTCCAACAACCGCCCAATATTTAAAAGCAAAATACGAAGAACAATTGCCTGACACCTGTGGAACACCCTGAAAAATACATTGTCCACAAAGAATCACACTGCAATTAAGAAACCACATTCCCCTTTCCTTTCACACTTGCATCCCACCAAATTGGCTTTTCAGTGGCCCAGGATAGGAATGAGGTTTTGGCTTTTCACACTTGACCACTCCTAACTGGGACACTGAACACTTTCACACTTACCAGAAGCCATCCCCGGGGTTAGGACTGTTCTACCTTCTACCAGTGACGTCATGACACATCAAGCAATGGTGGGCCTGCCCTAAATCCTGATCAATGTATTATGATCTTATTTTTGAACAAAATTAATCATGCCTAATTATAACATAGTATGAGCTCTTCAGTTCCTGTTGTTGTTGTGCCAACCTATATAGACCTTTATAGCAATAGCGCACAATTTATCTTGAGTGGGAAAGTTTGTAGTGCTATAGCATGTTGTGGGCTGCTGAATAGTAGCGACCTGACACCAGGAGCCTGCGGCCTATACAGCCGGCCAAGACGGGCTACGATCTTTGAAGTCAGTGCCCGACTCAGCAACACGTGGTTGCAGCACTTACTCCAATGGGCTGGCCAACAGCAGCCAATTAGGTGGAGCTAGGGAAGTAGCCACTCAGAGAGGAGAGGGGCTCACTGATTGGCTGCTCCCCTGATAGCACTAAACAACCAATCGCAGGAAGCGGATCATAATGCCACCAGTCAGGTGGCATGATATCAGAGATGGGCTTCTGAGCCTTTTTAAGCAGAGCTGCCAGCAAAATAAACCAGTGTTAAATTCACTCCTGTAGTGTATATCTCTTCTTTGAGTGTAACCTCTCCAGCAGTAGCAGAAGCTACAAGCAAACAATTTATATAGCGTGGGAAAGTTGCTTGCACTATCACGTACAATTTATAAAGACCGTGGGGAAAAAGCAATGGCAGATCTGCCCTCCCAGAATTCCATGCAGCAGAAAAAGGGTCCATGACCAGCTACAGCAACGGAGCATTTATGGAGGAGTTACTCTGCTGCACAGCATTCTGGGAAGTGAGGTCCACCATTGCTTTTTCTCATTGTCTTTATAAATTATGTGCTATAGCACTACCAATTTTCCCATGCTGTTTAAAAACTGTCCGCTATTGCTATTTATTTCCTCCCTCTCTCTCTCCTGTAGCAACTTTCCCATGACAAAGTTTATACCTTCATTTTACTTTTCTTCCTTCAAGTTCCTGCATTCACACAAAAACTTGGGTCATTTCAATCCCACAATGCAATTACCTGTTTCACACTTGCCTGATTGCAACCCTAACGTCTGCAGATGCCAAAGATCGTACTAGGGGTCCAGGCCGTCAATCCCGGCATGAGATGATGTCACCTGACACCAGTGTTGAGCTGATTTTGCTTTCATATTTGGCACTTTAAAAGGCCGATTGGTGGTTAATTCCTGGGATCACTTGCAAGTGTTAAAGAGGCTGCTGTTTCCCCAGAATCTCTGACAATGGTGATAGCAATACCATCATTCTGTGGGGAACTAAATAACTAATCCTGATGCTGAGTAATTAATCTGTAACAATCTATTCAATCAAAGCTATCAACTTGCTGATATGTGCTGCAATGGGCGCAGATTTTGTCAGTTAAATAGGCCTCATTGTCATTTTCCACCAAATATTAGAGTAATATATCCAACTTGCGGATGTTAGAAAAGTATCACACACAAATAAAACCACACAAATTAACAAATTATGTTTGCGTAGCAGTAACGGCTGCAACAGAGGCAGCGACTGGGGTTCGAAATCTGTGGTACCTGTAAGGAGTCTGTACGTTCCTCCCATGTCTGTATGGGTTTCCTCTGGTTTCCTCCCACCATTCAAAACGTACTGAGGGTTGTAGGTCAATTGGGTGCAATTGGGCAACACAGGCTTGTGAGCCAAAAGGACCTGTTACCGTGCTGTATGTCCATGTCTAAACAAGGCAATGCCAATGCAATTCCTATTTCATGAATTCAGTAACTGACACAAAGTGTCCAAAATACAAACTATGCATTTCTCTTCCAGATTAATTGATAGAGTAAAATTAACTTGGCTGACACCAACATAAAAGAAGCACATTATATCTTTTATTCAAACTTTATTTATTGAAAAATTATTGGTTAACATACAAAATACACTTCACAACAACATTTTTATATATGTGAAAATAAAAAATTTTTTTAAAAAAGCCCCACCACCCCCACCCCTTCTTAAGGAGAGCCAAAGAAATAGATATATATATATAAAAAAACCTAAATAAAAAATAAAATAAATTAGTACCTCTAAATGCATATATTCCAAATATAATGACCACTTATTAACAAAAAAAATTCAGGCAAAACAAGTAATTTTATCCATTATAATACAAGCTTTCATTTCATTCTGCCATCGCATTATCCTTACATATACTCGCTATAAATTTTTGAGCTATGGACAACGCTAAATATATGCGATTTGAAATTTATCCAACCCCAATCCCTTTAAAGGAATCACATAACCCAGTAAAAAAAAAAAAGATGGATCTAATGGTAACTTAATCTTATACAATTTTTCCAAAATTGACAATTTCTTCCCAAAACGGTTGTACATACATACAAGACCAAACAGCATGTAAAAAGGTTCCAACACACGTAACCACATCTAAAACAGGAATCAAAATTACTAAAGCCATATTTTTTCAATTTCTCAGAAGTTAAATATAACTGATGCAAAAAATTATAATTAACCATTCCATATCATGCATTCGTCAATCTAGTAACACTATCATGACATCAGTAGTCTTCAGGAAAAACAAAAGTTAAATCATTTTCCCCATTTAAACTTAGATTTCTCCCATTCCGACTTGTCCATATTATCTTGTAATACGATACATAACAGAAATATAACCCTTTTTAGGCACAGAAGAAATCAAAGACTCAAACTCCGACAATACAGGTAAAACCATCTCTCTTCCATACATTTTTTTTAACCAGTGACCAAAATTGATAATAAACAAATAAAGAATCTTCTCCAATATCAAAACGCTCTTTCAAATGAGTACAAGAAAAAAAAAAAATCGACCTTCTACAAAATAATCCTGTAATATTTTTATACCCTTAAAATCCCAATTCTTTAAATGACTATTAAACAATGAAAAAGGAATAAGCTGATTATTATATAATGGCATTAAAATAGATAATTTACCTTTTGATCCTATAATCTTATTCTTTTTTGTCCATAGCATCAATAAATGTTTTAATATCGGCACATTATACTCCCGTAATAAATCTATATTCCACCAAAATATAAATTGATGTACTGCAGTTTCAGAAATACATGCCATCTCAACTTTAGCCCAACTTGGAGATTGATCCAAATCCATCAAACCACTAATAAATTTAAGTTGGGCTGCCTCATAATAATTCTGAAAATGAGGTAAATGCAATCCATCTAATGCATACTTCCAAGCAAGCTTATTTAATGCTTCCCTTGGTAATTTACCTTTCTATAAAAATTCCCTAGTAGCTTTATTTAAATCCTGGAAAAAATTCCTTGTAAGAAAACACAGTATTTATTGAAACAAATATTGAATACGCGGAAAAATATTCATTTTAATACAATTAACCCGGCCAATTAAAGTTAACGGAAGGTCTTTCCACTTAATTAAACCTGCTTTTATCTTTTTCAACAATGGAACACAATTTAATTTATATAAAGATTGATACTCAGTATTCACAATTATTCCTAAATAATTAAATTTATCTGTCCATTTCAAATTAATAACATTTTTATATACTGAATAATCTCCTTCACCTACCGGTAAAATTTCACTTTTATCCCAATTAACTTTATACCCAGATGTAATAAATATTCCCGTAAATGCGGCAAAGACGGTTCTGGATTTGTTAAGTATATCAAAACATCAACTGCAAATAAATTAATCTTATGCTCTTCAACCAAAACTCTCATTCCTTGTATCTGCTCATTTTGCCATATTAATTGAGCTAACGGTTCAATGACCAACGCAAATAGGGCTGGTGAAAATGGACAACCCTGTAGAGTAGAATGCGCTAATTTAAATGACAACGAAATCTGTCCATTTGTCACCACCCCAGCAATCGGGTTTGTATATAAAGCTTTAACCCAACCATTAAAAAAAAGGGCCAAATTTAAACTTTTCCAAGACCTTAAATAAAAAATTCTATTCAACCCTATCAAAAGCTTTTTCCGCTTCAGTATGCATTGGTCAAACTAATTAGTCAAAGAATATTATCTGAAGCATCTCTATTTTTAGTAAACCCTGTTTGATCTACATGTATTAATTTAGGTAAAAAATTAGCAAGCCGATTTGCTAACAATTTAGCTATTATTTTATAGTTCACATTCAATAAAGAAATAGGTCTATACGAAGACACCTTTAACGGATCTCTATCTTTCTTTGGAATTATCGTAATTAAAGCACTAGAACAAGATTCTGGTAACTCAATGTTCAGTCACTTGTTGTAATACCTCCCCAAACACCAAAGATAAATCTTCATAAAAACTTTATAAAATTCCACCGAAAACCCATCATCTCCTGGTGACTTACCATTAGGCATTTCCATCATAGCGATCTTAATTTCTAGATCAGTGAACAGAGCTTCCAAATCTATAATATCCTCTTCATCTAATGCTGGTAACTTTAATGTAGATAAAAAATCAATAGATCCATTATCCTGTCTCCCCTCAGAAGTATATATTTTTTTATAAAATGAATAAAACTGTTCATTGATTTCCTGAGGTTTATAGGTAACTGTTGAATTATTTTTAACAGCATTAATAACCCTTGGTCTGCTCCTTCTTTAATTGCCACACAAGTACTTTATGCGCCTTCTCACCCCACCCATAATATCATTGTTTAGTTCAATTAAGTAAACATTCAAATCGATAAGTCTGTAATGCATCCCATACCACAAATCTACTTTGAACAGAGTTAACATTTTCCGTTAAGAAAAAAATCAATCTGTTTCTTAACAAAAGCAACAAACTCAGGTTTTTTCAACAACATTGTATTAAACTTCCATCTATAAGATGAACGCAACACCTCCGCACTTTCATAAGAAAAAAATAAAGAATGATCAGATATTGCTCTACTTTTATAATCTGCCTGCAATACCTTTCCCTGTAAATGTGCCGATATTAAAAAATAATCTATTCTAGAAAAGGAATCATGCCTAGAAGAATAAAAAGAAAAATCTTTCTCTATAGGAATCATCCTTCTCCAAATATCTACCAAATTTAAGTCTTTCATTAAAGCCCCAATTTGCATCGCCATCTTTGATTTTCTGATACATTTTGGGGATTTATCCATTAATGGATCCAAAACACAATTAAAATCTCCCCCAACTAAAATATTTTCATAAGCTTGACTTAAAAACAAAAAAGCGTCTGAAATAAAACATTCATCATCTACATGTTGAGTAAAGTTCAAAGTTCATTAAAAAATTTTACAGTCCACTTTTAAAACCCTCCCAGCATTCCCCTCTACAGTCTGTAACTCAAAAGATAAATTCTTATGAACTAAAATCGCAACACCTTATGCCATTTCAATTTCAAATGTTCTTTTTCAGTCAAATGTGTTTCTTGTAAAAAAGCAATATCAATTTTCATTTTCTTAATATAAGATTCTCTTTCACTTAATTGGATTATTTAATCCCTGAACATTGAAAGTTGCAAATTTCAAACTTGACATTTTAATGAACTATCAATATAAGCACATAATATAAAAAAGTGCTCTCCTGCTAATAAACAAAATCTACTCTCCTTCCCCTAATATTATAAAAAAGTTAATATGAAAAGGAATACAATTAATTCCCCCCCCAAAAAAGAGAAAAAAAAACCACCCAAAGGTAGTAATTCCTGAAAAAACTGGGTGTGGATCACCCCACCAGTGCCAGATGACTACCAAAGATATCAGTGCCGTCCACCTCCCCCCAGCCAGAAATACAATACATATAGTAATGTAATTCAACATCATTAATATATTCAAACCTGGGACTCCAGTCCCAAAGATTGATTCGAATCCTCAACATCACTAGGTCTATATGTCAAAGCCTCCTTTTTCTCATCTTTCCCATTCTTTCCATTCTGTCCATTTCCATGTCCATTGGCCCTTCTTTTAGGTGACGACGGTGAACTTCTTCCCTGACCACGTAAATCCGGTAACGAATTAGTGAAAACCAATGCATCGTGATCATTCTCAAAAAATTGAGACTGATAATTGCCGTAAAAAACCTTCAACACTGCGTTCTAACAGATCTCGGACCCTGGAAGCATCGCGCATGCCCGGCAGAGCAAGGGGCTGCGCAGGGGAGGTTTTCAGTGCCTTCCTGCGCGTCCCCAACTCCCCCGACGGCAGCGCGGGCCCAGGGATTCCTTGTTCCATCGGATGAGCCGCGTGCCCGACTTCGCGAACGCGCGGGTCGTCGGTCGATTTCCTCAACAAGCCAGCACCATCTTGTGGGGAGAAGACCGGTGCCGGCGTAATATTCAACCTGGCTGGAGTTCTCTGTGGCTTGGAGGCTCCCGACGGCAGCTCCGTGGTTCCAGCTGGACAGGTAGGCCTCAGTTCTTCAGCACTTTTAAAAAAGTTGAACCTTAGGTTTTTTAATATTAGCTGCCATTATAGACAACTAATGTACTTAGAAGCAGAAATAAAACGTTTATATACTTAGATGAAAGTTTAGAAACAGGTATTTTAAAAAAAACCGGCTGGGGAGGATTAGGACCGCACGTCTGCCCTCTACGCCATCTTGCCAAGCACATTATATCTTAACATCATTGTTCTAAAAGCATTTGCAATTAATATCAGATCAATAATAAATCTGGTTGGGCCCTTTAGTAGTAGATAGCAATGCAGAAAATCATTTCCTTATTGAATAAAAAAAATGCCTTTAACACCTGGCGAAGACAATATTAACAGAAATGAAACTAAAACTGGTCCACATTCAAGTAGGGCAGATAACAATTACTTCAATACACACATTATCTATGTAGTGCAGTATTACAAAATTATATTTAATAGGTTTTTTGCTGCATGAGAAAACAATACTGCTTGCAGTGATCTAATTGTGGTCTTTACAGAGAGACTGGACACAGTCTGGGAGATTGTTTCATTGAGCACCCTTGCTCGGTTTGCTACAATAACCAGAACCTCCCAGTGTCCAACCATTTTAATTTTGCACACCATTTCCATATGTCTATCCATGGCCTCATGCACTGCCAAACAAAGGCTACCTGCAAATTGAAGGAACAACACCTAATATTCCACCAGATCATATTTTCATAGACCTCTAGTTTCTGCTAAACTCCTCCCCCGAGTCTCTCTCCTCCCCCAAGTCTCTCTCCTTCCCTATCCCTCTGTCTCCTCCCCCGAGTCTTTCTCCTTCCCTATCCTCTGTCTTCTTTCCTCCAGCTCCCACATTTCCCTTCCCTACCGCAGCTTTTTTCTCTTCTACCCTCCCACCCATATCTACCCATGGCCTCTTGCCTGTATTCCTTCCTTGACCCCATCCTCCCTCCTTTTTATTCAGGCACTACTTTTTTCTCATACCTTGATGAAGTGCTCAGGCCTGAAATGTTGGTTACTCTTTGCTTCCCACAGATGGTGCATAACCTGCTGAGTTTCTCCAGCCCTTTTGTGGATTGCACACTAATACTGAAAGAGGCTCTTGTCAAAAAGCTGAACCCTCTTTGCCAGTTTGTTGATTCAGAATACACAGCCAAACGACCATTATTCCCAAACCAAACTGCTGGATACAAATTTATTCAACTTTTTCAGAATGCAACTTCTCTCATGGTTCTCTCAACAATCTCAGGGTTGTATATGATGTCATGCATGTACTGACAATAAATTTGAAATCTGAATCTACAGGCAATTGTTTTCCTTCCTTCAGTCTATTCTAATCAAAGGCAAAACTATCTTTATGAAAGAATCCCATACTCCAGAACTGCATCTTGCTGTGTTTAAGTGTGCAGCATTCATACAGAGGTAGATACTATAGGCACAATGGCCAAGGAACTACACAATAATACGTAGTACAGCAAGAATAATCATGAATATCTGTTCGGTGTTGCACAGCAAGCAGATCAGAGGTTACCTGGACTATACGCAGTCAAGAATTCTTAACTAAGCAGTTATGACAGAGAGACAAAAGGCACGCAGCACAATATTCTCAAATTATAATGCCTTGATAACATGCTCAAAGTAATTGACATCAATTTTATAGCATTATTGTGCAATCCTCAACATGCAACACAGTGAACATTAAAATCAGAAAGGCAACCATGATTTTTAACAATAATTCTCAATTACATAGCAATTTTCTCATAGTAAAACATTCTAACCTCTTCTCGCTGCTACCTTTGGACAAAATGTACTTAAACCTTTTAGGTTCAAGGATAATTTCTTTCCAATAGCTATTAATCTCTTGAACCTCTCCTTAATACATTAATCATGGACTGTCTGCACTATTTCAAGTCACTTTTGCAGTGGGAATTACTCCGAGTATATTATCCATCTTATGATTTGCTATCTCGTTTTTTAATTTAATTCAATTATCTTACTATTATAGCTTTTCTTTAAAAGTATAGGTTGCAGCAAGTAAAATTTTCAGGTACATGTACATAGTGAAATATTTTTTTTCTTTTTTCTTTGGCTTGGCTTCGTGGACGAAGATTAATGGAGGGGTAAATGTCCACGTCAGCTGCAGGCTCGTTTGTGGCTGACAAGTCCAATGCGGGACAGGCAGACACGGTTACAGCGGAAATTTGGTTGGTTGGGGTTGGGTGTTGGGTTTTTCCTCCTTTGTCTTTTGTCAGTGAGGTGGGCTCTGCGGTCTTCTTCAAAGGAGGTTGCTGCCCGTCGAACTGTGAGGCGCCAAGATGCATGGTTTGAGGCGATATCAGCCCACTGGCGGTGGTCAATGTGGCAGGCACCAAGAGATTTCTTTAGGCAGTCCTTGTACCTGTTCTTTGGTGCACCTCTGTCACGGTGGCCAGTGGAGAGCTCGCCATATAACACGATCTTGGGAAGGCGATGGTCCTCAATTCTGGAGACGTGACCTACCCAGCGCAGTTGGACCTTCAGCAGCGTGGATTCAATGCTGTCGGCCTCTGCCATCTCAAGTACTTCGATGTTAGGGATGAAGTGAAATATATACAACAATAAACTCATTATTGTTAATTGCACAATGCCCAGCTCCACAGAGCAAATGAAGCAACCCATTTCTGCGTGACTAGACATCTGAGGCATGAGCTAGTAAGTGGCAAGAAATATTCCTGCCAGAACACCAAGCAATGACCATAGTTAAAACAATGTTGGAGAAAATCAGCAGGTCAAACAGTCCTTTATATAATAAAGATAAAGATAGATAACCAACGTTTCGGGCTTGAGCCCTTCATCACAGTATGGAAAAATGTCGGTCAGCATCCAAACAAAAAGGTAAGGGAGGTGGGGGGAATATTTTCGAGGCAGGAGGTAATAGTTGGAGAAGGGAGAGAGGGCACAGCAGCAAGGGCAGGAGGGATAACTAGGTGAATAGGGGTGGAGAGCTGAAGGAAAGAAGACAGAGGGAAGGGAGGGAGAAAGGAAAGCACGTTAGCAGAAACAGGCGAAGTCGATGTTAATGGCATCCGGCTGGAGAGTGCTCAGACTGAAAATCTGGTGTTGTTCCTCCAACTTACAAGGGGTAGGATAGTACAGAAGGCCATGGACAGTCACTTGAATATGGGAGTGGGATACAGAACTGAAGTGGATGACCACTGGGAGGTCCCAGTCACGAGTGCAGTCGGAGCAAAGGTGTTCACAAAGTGATCTCCCAGTCTGCACCCAAACTTTGATGTGGAGAAGACCACAAAGGGAGCACCGAATGCAGTAAATCAGACCTGCAAATGCACAAGTGAAGTGTTTCTTCACTTGAAAGACCTGTTTGGGGACCCAGACTGTGGTGAGGGAAGAGGTGTAGGTGCAAGTGTGGCATCTCCTGTGGCCACAAGGGAAGGGGCCAGAAGGGTGGGAGTGATTGTTAGGGAAGGATGAGTGCACGAGGGAGTTATAGAGGGAGTGGTCCCTACAGAAGGCAGAGAGGGGAAGATGTGTCTGACGGTAGGATCCTGTTGTAAGTACCAGAGATTCCAGAGGATAATTTATTGGATGCAGAAACTGATGGGGTGGACAAGCAAAATCCTGTGTTTTTTGCATATAGGGGCAGAGGGGGCCAGGGCAGATGAGTGGGAAATGGAGGATATGCTGGTGAGGGCTATTGATGGAGGAGAAGCCATGTTTGCGGAAGAAGGAAGACTCTCCAACAATGTTTATAGTACTTGGTCAATAGCATTATCAACACCAAGTCTCCCACCATCAACACCTCAAGGCTCATCGTCAACCAGAAACTTACCTGGACAAGGTCAGAGGCTTGGTATCCTGCTGCAAGTGCCTCACCACCGGACAATTCAAAGCCATTCCACCAAGGCATGTCAAATAGGTCTTGGAATTCTCTCCACTTGCGTGGAGCTTTACAATTCCAACAACTCTTAAGAGATTCATCACAGTTCAGGACAAAGCAGCCTGCTTGACCGGGACCTAAAATGACCATGCATTGTATTGACACAGATCAAGGTGCTTTGTCATACCTCTATGTATACAATTGCTAAGCACGTGTCCCAGACTATCGCTTCCCCTGACTGCACAGAACTTTTCCATTCATCAAAATCCTCTTTCATACTCTTGGGAAGTATTCTGTACAACATATTGCATACATTAGCAAAACCTTCCTGTATTTGTAATATCTGAAATTCTAAAGATCTCAGTCCCGACTACAGCTCCAGTACTACATCTGGCTACTTAATTAACTGTTCAAAGAAGAAAAAAGGCAAGGGCAGTCCTACCTCAGTAGCTAATAGCAGAGAGCATCTGGAAGAGTGCGGTTTGGTCAACCATCAAAACTTGCAACAGATCATGAAAAACTAGAAGGGTTAGATTCCTATGATCACAGTCAAAGAGGGTGTAATTTCATTTTGGTAAGAATTATTTCAATATTCCAATGGTGCAGAAATGTAATGGTGGGATTCAAACATTGGGTTATGGGTAAAATTGGGAAAACCACAAATTCTCTGAATGTGATTCAAACACATTCACAGGTCACACAAAATGTTCATATTAACTTCTACACACAAGTTCAAAGACTGGAAATCATTTATTTTGACATTTCTTAGAGGCACATTGAATGTTGACAAAAGCCTACAAATCTGTCATTAATTGGTACTGCCCTTGACTGAGCGAGATTCTTGTAACTCATTAAAGTCCAAATGAAAACAGTCCCCCAACCTCTCCACGCAATTACAAGCAAAATATTACTGTAAAACAGCTTTAAAATACCAGAAACTTTAAAAAAGAATATTTAAGTGAAGTTAGTTTCAAACTAATAATTTTAAATCCCATACAGTACTATCCATATCTTGAGACATCTCTGAATATTTTATAACCAATGTTTAATTTCTGAAGTTCGGTCACAATATAGCAAGATCTGCAATAGCAATGGGATTTGTTTTAAATATGCAGTACAGACTTAACTGCACCCTGCTCTGCTCTTCAATGTAATAGTCTTGCAAAACCAATTTCACCCAAAGGCCCCAGCCAGAATTTAAAAATCAAAATCAAATCAGTAGGAATACAATGGAGCACACCGTAAATATCTTTTGAATAAATCCAAAACCTTGCCCATCTGAGAGTCTCAAAAAAATTGCATTCATCCAGAAATTTCAGGCTATCACAAAACAATTTACAACTAATGGAGTACTTTGCATATATTCAAACTGTGTATAAATTCCAAAACGCTGAATTGACCACGACACATTGTTGTTGGTGGGATCTCACTAGTTTGATACAGCGTCAGGAGGAAGCTATTCAGAAGCCTGCTGTGCTATTCAAATAAGTTTGTGGTTTTCTGACTGTAACCACAACTCTATCCCAAGTAACCTTCATCCCTCTGTTTACCAAGAACATATCTACCTCTGCCTGAAAACTGAAGGCTTTCTTTTCCCCTCCCCCCACCACCATTTTGAGGAAAAGGTTTCAAACACTCAACCCTGAAAACAAAAATAAACTTTTACATTTTTATCTCTTAATTTTAAACAAGGACCTCCTATTCTAGATTCTCCCATAAGAGTTGTAACTTTTCTATCCAAGCTGGTGCAGACTTGGGAGAGCAGAAGGGTTCAACTGCCCAGACCTAATGTTGAAGGCTCTGTATAGGTTTTAAACGGCCTGTTAAAGGAGCCAACTGCATTGGTCAGTAAAAATCGTGCAACTTCAGGTCTGTGACCAAGTCCAGTGGCCACAAGGTGTTGCAGACAGGTTACAAGAGACAGGGAAAACACCCCCTATTGAGAAGGCCTTACAGGACCACAGCAGCAGACCAGTGAGGGGCTCAGTGGCTGAGGGACCCACAACAAGCTGCTAGAGAGAGGCTCATGAGAACCAGGTATCGAAGCCAAAATTCAAAAGGGTGCTGAGGGCAAGAAGGGCTCCCAAAGAGCCTCAGCTGCTGAAGGCTTCCTGATCATATAGGAGGTTTGGATCTGGAGCTTGGGCTGCTAATGAATCGAATAGGAGACTGCGGAAGCAGAGACCGCACGAGTGCTGGAGGTGAATCCACAGACACTTTTTGACTTTGAAGGGACTCTTTTGCTTCCCTTTCTGTTACTGTAAGGGGTGCCAGGCAACACTAATGGCAGGCAGAAAGCAATTTTGTGTAATATGACATGTTCTGATAATTACATGACAATAAAGGAATCGTGAATCTTGCATCTTGTATAACATATCAGGAACAAACAGTTATCTTAAAAGAATATGAATGAGAAAAAAAAAATCAATAATCAGGACACCTGATCATCTTCAAAATAGTTCTTTGGGATTTTCTGCATCCAGACACCATCTCATCTGAGATACAAACAGGTCTGGAGATTCAAGTCTCTGAAGTTGGGCTTGAATTCACAAGAGGACAGGAGTATTTTGATAACACTTAAAAATATTCATACCATCCCACTATTCATTTGGTCTGGTAAGAAATCATAAAAGGACAAAATCACTGTAAGGAGAAAGTTACCTTTTCTCTTCAATACTGCTTGACTGAATAGCGTTAGATTTCTAGCAAGCATTCATACTTTACCATTCTGCATTGCTTAAGAGAGAAATGGTAACCGGGCACGGGGAGGTGATGCAACAGAAGCGGTGACATTTCCAGCAATAACATTCCTACCTTAAACTCCCTGCTGAGTTGCGGGGTGTATTCTGAAGTCCACAGCGCTCGAACCAAGGAAGCTAGCTGCTCGGTAACCTCTCCGCGCGAGTCCGATTGGCATTTGTATCGGTATAAAACTCCATTCGATTTAGAGGTTTTGTCTTCCTCCAGCTGTTCGTCCTCCCGCTCCTGACCTTGGGAATCACCTGCCTCGGGAGAGTCCAGGCCCCTGACCGCCAAGTCCCGATATTGTTCCAGGGCAAGGAACTCAGCGAAGAGCTCAGTGTTACTCAAGCATTGTAACACGGCGTTCATGAAGCAGGTGTTGCCATGGTTTTTGAGGCCGGACACGCCGGGTGGCTGCCAGCGATCTGCGGAGGCCGGCAAAAAGCAGCTGTCGGATGAGTAGCTACGACCTGCCACGGCTTGGTGGTTGACGCCGCTCATCATCATGATAATGGAGGAGGCCGAAGTAACGACCCCGACCCCGGGTCCCAATCCAATCCCCATGCCCATGGCTGCGCCAGCTCCTGCTGTTCGGAAGTTCTTGAAGCCGCCATCGTCCTTTTCATCTTCAGCTGATTCCTCGGTTCCAAAGTGTGAAAGGGTGGAAAGAGTCTTTAACACCCGGCTCATGAAACTCCCAACTGAGCGCGTCGATCCCCGCCTGAAAAGTTTCTTGCTGAATGACTTCTTCTCTTTTGGTGCCGACTTGGACATCTTGCTGCCTCCCTCCAAAAAAAAACATGAATTTAAAGATCAACACCTCTCAAAACGGTAAATGAGTTTTCCTTAAATTGCTACAAACATTTTCATGCAATAATTCCAAATGGAAACTTTATTTGTAATTGTGCAATACACAAAAGTGCTGGAGAAACTCGGCGGGTTGAATCTGTGTCATTTAAACATACAAGGGCGAGTTGCGAAATGCAAAGGAAATAAAATGGGAAAGTCTGCAGACACAGTGGTTGAAGTAAAAAAACTCGATGCTGGAAAAACTCAGCAGATCAAACAGTGTCCTTTATATAACAAAGATAAAGATACAGAACCGATGGTTTGGGCTTGGGCCCTTCATCAAGGTCGGTGTGTTAGGGTGCAGCGAGAGAGAACCCCGCAGAACTCCCCTCGGAGAGGGGAGTAGGCATCCCGCCAAGAGATTTTGCAAGGTGTTGCAGGAGCCACAGACACCATGGTGGAAGTAAAAGCACAAAGCTGGAGAAACTCAAGCGAAGAGAGATACATACCCAGTGTTTGAACAAGTTATGGACAAAATTAGTAACAAACCATGGCACAAACGCAAAAAATTTAAATAAAAAGGAATGTCCCGGTTTTAAATTCAGCCGATCGCAATGATCGCAAGGCCATACCGTAAGTGTCAACTTTCCAGAGGCGATGGGCACTGGCGCGCGGTGCTGGCAGCGGGAGACCGGAGAACGCGTGCGCGCCTGACCCCACGCTGACCCCGGCCTTGACGCTCGCTCCAGGCGGCGTTTTTCCCCCTCAGTGAGGTGCCGGATCCACCGGGCGCCGCTGGATTCCCCGGCCCTGCTCCTTCAGCCGGCCGGTGATCGGCATCGCTCCACAATCGTGCTGGCCTGTGGAGGCTCGATTCTCCCCCACCCCCACCCCTTTACCGCCAGTCCCTCAGCCCGCCAGCAAATTTAACTGGAGCTCCTTGGAAATCCGCGGCCTGCGGACTGCCAGCCGCTGTCCGGGCCGACGCCCTGCCTCTGCCTCATTCTCCTCCACCTCCACCACTTCGCCCTCGCCAAGCCACGGCGTGTGTTGCTGGCAGGTTCCACTTCTCCTTCGGCCGTCCACCCCTAATCCCGATTAGTCCGCCCAGCTGCTTCTCTCCACCATCTTTCGGACGGCCCAGCCAGCTCGCTCGCTCCCTCCCTCTCGAGGGCGGCATCCTTCCCCAGTCGCCATGGCAATCCCGGGGTTCTCGCCCTCTCGGGGTTTCCATTGGTTATTGGGATTCAGGCCTCTGTCTCTATTGGACAGAGGTGATGCCTATCACGCTTCTTCTGCCACTTTTGATTGGCTAACTTAGATGTCAATCGTTTACCCCTCCTTGCGGCATTTGATTTAAAGGTAAGGCCAAGACGAAAAGTTAATTCATTGACAAGGGAGGGATTATGATTGTGTGCCTTTGGAATGCACAAACCCGCTTATTTGTTCAGAGTGGGAATTCGATGGGGCGTGGGAAGCGGGTGCAGATCCGCCCCCAGTACACCTGATGATTCATTCAAGCTCCAAGTACTGAAAATCAAAAAAGCACTGCAGATGGTGGAACATTTTAAAATATCATAAAATGATGGAAGCATTCAGCAGGTCAGGCAACATTACTGGAAAGTTAACTTTTCAGGTTAAAAGACCCTTTGTCGGAATTGGGAAGATTCAGGTCTGACACATTTTAAATTTGTAAAACTTGCAACAGGTTAGGAAATACCCATCCATTTCCATCCTCTGCCTCCTGTCACCAAGCCAGTTTTGGATATGAGGAATTTGGCAAACCATGTCTAAAATTGGCTTGGTGTCGGAGGCACTCGGTGCATTCTGATGGGTGTTTGACGAGAACTCTCTAAGAAATGATGTACTGCAGAGATCAAAACAGTGTGGCAAAGGTGAAGATACAACACCAATGTTTCGGGCTTGAGCCCTTCATCAAGGTGTGGGGGAACATGAGAGTTGTCCAAACAAATGGGGGAGGAGGGGTGGTGAGGGTGGGAGATGATAGATGGAGACAGAAAGGAGGTAGGAACTGGAATAACTAAATAAAAGGTTGGGGGGGGAGGTAAGCTGATTCTTGGAATGCAGTGAACTCAGTGATCATGCTCTGGGGTTGGAGGGTGCCCAGATGAAAAATGAGGTGTTGTTCCTCCAATGTGTGGGTGGTCAGGGTGGGGTAGAGTGAAAGGCCATGGACAGACATGTGAGCTTGAGAGTATGACTCAGAATTGAAATGGTTGGCTATGGGGAGGTCGCTTTTGTTGCGGATGGAAAGGAGGTGCTGGGTGAAGCGATCTCCTAATCTGTGACCGGTCTCTCTGATTTAGAGAAGGCCACAGAGGGTGCACTGGATGCAGTAAATGAGTTCTTTGGAAATACAGATGAAGTGTTGCTTCACCAAAAGGTCTGTTTGGGACTTTGGGCCGTGATGAGGGAGGAGGTATGGGTGAAAGTATTACGCCTCCTATGACCACAGTGGAAAGGGCCAGGGGGGGCATGATTGGTGGGGAGGGAAGAATACACAAGGGAGTCACAGAGGGAGCAGTCCCTATGGAAGGCTGAGAGGGGAGGAGAAGGAAAAATGTGTCTCGTGGTGGTAAGTGCCGGAAATTATGGCAGATAATGTGTTGGATGCAGAGACTGGTGGGATGGTAGATGAGGACAAGGGGGATTCTGTGTTTATTGTTTCTGGGGGCATGGGGACTAGGGCAGAGGAATGGGGAATGGAGGAGATGTGGGTGAGGGCCGAGTTAATAGTGATGGAGTAGAAGCCATGTTTGTGGAAGAAGGCAGACATTTCAGAGGCTCTGGACTGGAAGACCTAATCTTGAGAGCAGATGCAGCAGAGACGGAGAAATTAAGAGAAAGGGATCCAGGGGACAGGGTGTGAGAATGAGTAGTCCAGGTAGTTGTGGGAGTTGGAAGGTTTGTAATAAATGTCAGTGGAGAGTCTGTCTCCTGAGACAGAGTTCCGGAAAAGGGAGAGAGTGATCACAGATGGAGCAGGTGAGTTTGAGGTCCGGGTGGAAATTAGCCGCGAAACTGATGAAATTGACAAGCTCATTGTGGGTGCATGAGGACACAGTGATGTCGTCGTCGATATACCGGAGGAAGAGTTGGGGGGTCTTGCCTGTGTGAGCTTGTAGCATGTTTTGTTCCACAAAACCCACAAACAGGCAGGCATAGCTGGGACCCATGTGGGTACTTCTTTAATATGAAGGTAGTAGGATGAGTTAAAGGAAAAATTGTTAAGGGTGAGGACAGGTTCTCCAGACTGCTCAGGTCTGAGGTCCAGGAAAAAGCGAAGAGCTTTGAAGCCTTCTGTGTGGGCAATGGAGGTGTAAAGGGATTGGACATCCCAGGTTCAAGGAATTTGAAGTCTTGGAGGAGGAGGAAGGTGTGTGAGGTGTTGCAGATGTAAGTGGGGAGGGATTGAACTAGGGGAAAAAAGATGGGGTCAAGGAAATTAGTTCAGTGGGGCAAGAGCAAGCAAAGACAATGGGTCTGCCTGGATGGTTAGGTTTATGTATCTTGGGTAGAAGGTAGAAGCAGGCAGTGTGAGGATGGGAGACAATGAGGTTGGTGGCTATGGTGTGGGGGGGGAGGGGGGGGTAAGGTTCCCAGAGTTGATGAGTTGAGAGATGGAGTTGGAGATGGTGGCTTGATGGGCGATGGTGGGGTCCTGTGGGAGGGGTTGATAGGAGGAGGTGTCTGAGAGCTGTCGACTGGCCTCAGCAGACTATAACAACATCACCCCTGTCTGCAGGTTTGATGGTGAGGTTAGGGTAGTTGAGGAGAGAGTGGAGGGCAGAGTGTTCTGAAGAGGTGAGGTTGGAGTAGGAGAGGGAGTTAGTGAAGCTGAGACGGTTGATGTCCCGGTGGCAGTTGGAGATTAAAAAAAGGTCCAGAGCGGGGAGCTGGCCAGGAGGAGGAAGAGGTCTTGAAGCGGGAGAAAGGTTCTTGGTGGGGGGGTGGGGGTGGGTTGGAGAGATGTGGCCAAAGTAATGGGCCTGGAGATGGAGGCGATGGAAGAAGAGTTCAGCATCACTGCGTGCATGGAACTCATTGAGGTGTGGACGGAGGGGGACGAAGGTGAGGCCTATGCTGAGGAAAGAGCGGTCCACCTATGAGAGGGGAAGGTCCAAGGGGATGGTAAAAACCAGGCAAAGGGTCAGAGTAGGATTCGGTGTGGTGGAGGGTGTTGATGGGGGGGGAGAGGGAGTGTTGGAGAGGTCCGAGGATGGAGAAGGGAGGTTGGAGGGAGAGGAGTGTAGGGGGATTGGCAGGGGGAGAAAGGGGGTAGGGAAATGCATGGGGGAGGGAGAGAGAGGTGGGAGAAAAGGATAGGAGGGGTTATCCGAGGGAGGGGAGGAGAAAGAGGATAGGTGGATAGAGGGTAGGAGTGGAAGAGGGGGGCAGAGGGTAGAGTAGTGAGAAGTTGGGGAAGGAAGAGTGGGGGGGTTAGTAAAGAGAGATCAGGGCTCCAGATGTAGTCAGTGTCTGGAGCCACATGGGACGAGTCAGCGAAGAAGGCTCCAGCATCTTCTGCAGGTCCAGTGCTGGAGTCGACAGCAGTGATGCCAGGACCTGCAGTGAGTGGGTGGTCAGAGCCTGGGTTTGTGTGGGCAGTGGGGTCGTTGGAAGCTCTGTCGGGTCAGCGACCAGGGCCCCGATACCGGTAGGAGATGGTGTCTGCGGCTCCAATGAGTAGGGTGATGGTGTGGGTGGCCATGGCGGTGGGAGCTCTGTAGTGTAGGTGGCCGGGGTGGTGGGAGCTCTGGTCGGCAGGCGACTGGGGCTGAGATGGAGATCCATGTGGAAGGTCGCAGAGGCTGCAGTCTCCAGAAGGCGAGCTTACGATCCTTGATGGATGCCAGGTGAGTTGAACGCGTGGATCCGGCGGTGGATGTTCTACAGGAGGGGTCCGCTGCAGGCCATGACTTAGTGCAGAGATCATGAAAATTGGAGGAATTGTAGACATTTCTTTATATCTGGGTACTGGAGGGCACAAGTGAAACACTCCTTTCATGAATCTTTTGATCAGGGGGTGGTTCATCATTGCATGCCCAGAGTCCTAGAGCATCAAGAAAGCAACCAGCTGTTTTCACCAAGTTGTAGCTGGCCCCCTGCACATAAAACATATCATTTGGAAAACTCAATACACCTCCAATAGAGGCTGACTGTTCATTCAGTCTGTTTTAGGCACAATACTTTCTCCATTTCCCCACATAGGAGGCACACTGTTTCTGAGTAGACTTTCTCCAAGATTCCCACAGGATGACCAGAGTTCTAGGCTGCAGAGCATTCATGTCGATCTTCGTTCTCCGATCCTGCAACCTAACAGACTTAAGTGAGATAATATCTTTGTTTTTTGTGAATACTAATGGACTCCCCACCAAAAGCCTTAGGAGTATGGGGAACCAACATTGGGAAGGCCAATTTGGCACTACTAGCAGCCCCGAGGCCCCGATCCCCTGTATCTTATTCAGGCATTTCGACACCAAGGTGAATGGGAGAACCCATAAAAGTTATATTTAGCCCAATCTAGGGTAAAGGCATCAATGACTGCCGCTTGGGGATCCGGCAGCCAGGATATGAACCTCAGAACCTGAGCATTCAGCCGGGATGCGAACAAATCTATCTCCAGCATGCCAAAGGTGTCTGCTAGCAGTTTAAAGTATTTCTTCCCCAGAATCCACTCAGTGCTATCATTGAATTTCCTGGATATCAGGTCCACCTGGGTGTTTATCCGGCCCAGCTGTAACCCAAATATTTCTCTGAATGCACCAGTGCAAAGTCTCAATGGCTCGCTTGTTACAGGAGGCGGATTTAAGACCTCCCATATTATTTGAGGTAGGCTACTGCTGAAGTGTTATCCAACCTCAGCAATACACGAATGTCAGCTTCCCTTGCTCAGAATTACTTTAGTTCTAATAAGCCCGTCAGCATTTCCAAATAATTGATATGGGATTTTGAGGCCTCCCTGAGCTCTCTGTCCATCCATCTGCCTCCAGCAGAGACCTTTAGATTTGTGGCTCCCCAAACTTCACCACTAGTGTCTGACCTACCTCCAGGTCCACCTTTCTGAGCTCGATCCTCACATAAGCCAGCGAGATATCGTTAATCTGCCATACAAGATTGGATGTGGCCTCTCTGGTTAATCTCACAGGCCTGTCAAAATGTCCCCTAGCTGCCTTAAGAGCTGATATTTTGCCCCTTTTGAGGAACCTGTAATGTACTTCCGGGAAAGCCACCACCAATTTCCAAATCAACCTGGCCACCTCTCTTATGGAGGGATGAGTCTCTGTCATGAGCCCTCTGCAGGCTGTCCTAATCACTGCCACTTTATCCTTGGGCAGCGTAACTTACATGGCTTCTGTATCAGTAATGAACCCAAGAAATTTTAGCTTCTTAGCAGGTACTAGCACAGATCTCCCAGAGTGAATAAGACACCCCACGTGGCTTAATAATCTTGAGGTGGCAACTACTGCCCTTTTTGTTTCCTTGAACGACCTGCCAATAATAAGGGTATCATTTCGGTAACCCATTACCATGCACTCCTCTTTCCTGAGCCTTGCAAACACTGGCTTCAATAACTTGGTAATTGCCCTGGGCGCGGAGCTCAGCCCATTCGGCAAAGCCTTATACTGCCATAGCTCTTGCTTCCAGGTAAATTTCAAGAATTTCCTGTATAATTGACAGATTGCGACCGAATAGTACGCGTTTTGCAAATCTCTCGAGGCCATGTAAAAGCCCTTACGTAACAGCGGCATCATCGAAAATAAGTTACCTATTTTAAAATGTCTGTACAAGACATTAAGATCTGATAGATCCAGTATCACTCTAGTGCTGCCACTTCTTTTAGGTCACGTGAAGATATTCAATACAAATTCATGTTTTTCATGACTACAACGTTCAATAACATTTTTCTTTTTTAATGCCATGATCTTGGCATATATAGCTTCCGTCAGTTGCGAGCTGCATGTATATGTATATAGACCCTTCCTCCTTATTGGAGGGGGTTTCTGGGGATCAAATTCGATTTTATAGCCCTTCAAAGTCTGCTGAATAATGGTAATATTACACCATCTATCATAGAATAGTTAACTGACCGCCAACTGTTAAAACCTTGTAATTATCAAGGGCACTCAACTGTTTTTGTGTAGCATTCACTTCCTCGACCCGCCTTGTCTGTGGGCTGGTGCATTCTGGGCCCACCTCCGTGAAGGACTTTGAGCAGGAAAGTTCTACTGCCGCTGTCTCCACGGAAGGCGTTGCCCTAAAAAAGGCTACTTGGAGCGGGAAGCCACCTCGGGTTGCCCGCTTAACTTCCCCCGCATACCTGCAATAGTGGTGAAACATCACAGGTTCTCTTACCTGTGCTCTAGAAGCTCTGGCCACACCAGCCGCTGCCTTCGGCTGCTCATTCAAATCTTTCATCTGTTTGCTGAGATTGTCACCAAATAGAAATTTCATTACAGGGTTAGATGGTCAGCACAAATGAGTGTATCTTACATTTAGGTTGGGCTTAATCTGCTCCTTCCCTAAGGCATTTTGCATGGGATAACAGCCCCAGTGTCTTGTGTCTCAGATAGACCATGTGAGAGCATTTGTGCGAATGCAGTGACCCCTGTAATCTTTGCAATTTCATGTCTTTTGTCCTTGTGGGAACGTTCAAATTGTCCCATATCGCAGGGTTTACCTTAGGCTCCATTTCTTAATAGACTCCTAGTACCGTCTCCTGAAAAGCACTTGATACAATACAAGTTATTGACCCTGCAATATCATCCTTCGGTACTGCAAACTTTGCAGCAATCGCTGGTATATAGCTCTCATCCTGACTGGCCTGAGGATTTTGGTGACTCAGCCTCCATTACTGGCCCTTCATCATCGTCCCATGTATAATCATAGAGGTTCTCCCCCTGCTCCAATGGTGTTGGAAATTTACTCACCATGACATTTACTTATCCAGACAACTTACAATTTTGTCGCTGGTCAAGGGCTCTGCTCTCAGGCAGGCCTTACTCTTGAACCCCAATCGAGTGGGTGCCCGTCATGCAGACACCATGCCCTTCCTCAGGCTTTTTCTGTGGCTGTCGGTTAATCTCGCCCATTGAGCGGGTGGCTTCACTACGCAATTAGTGAAGTTTAAAAACCAGGTTCTACCTGCTCTTGTGTGGGGTACTCCCCTTCACTGCCACTCGATGTACTGAGATCCAATCGCCTCATGCGGTGCCATAATGGTATCACTGCTTGTTTTTTGAGAATTCGACTTCCACGAAGCCAGGTCGGTGCAGCCAGACTTGGACCCCACCTTCAGTGAAGGTAGATCTCTGTCGCCTGATCCCACCCCCAGCAAATGTAGATCGGCCTTGCTGCTATCAATTTCAGCCCCCACCTTCACCTTCACCAGGTCAGGGCAGCCAGCCTTGGGCCCCACCTTCAGTGAAGGTAGCCCTTTGCTGCCTGATCCTACCCTCAGCAGAGGTAGATCGGCCTTGCTGCTCCTCAGCTGGGTCACTGCGCCCTGCTGGACTTTTGGCACTGTCGAATACTACAGGGGCTCTTCTTGGAGGCCTTCCTCCTCTGGCTCTCCACCCCAGCCTTTCTTTGGGACCTGGGAATCTCCCGCTGGTCGACCCGGATCTTTTTCTATACACCTCCCCCTCCGGTCGTCCCAGAATTTTTTCCGCTCACCTCCATCTCTGGAGTGCTAGTTCGAGGTTTTGATTCTATTTGTAGATCGCTCTTCCTGCGATCTAACAATGTTTTAGTGCTTTTTCCGCTCCCACACGAAAACTCATACTGCTCCTCTGCAAGTCATGGATGTAATGACTGCGCATGCGCGGATGGGATCTCACGTTGGTGAACCAACGTCCGTTGCGAAGAATAATAATAATTTATTGTCATGAACAAGTCACAAAATTTGGTGTTTTGCCACAGCATCTCTGTGCAAACACTCATGAACCATCTTACAACAATAATATATATAAAAAAAGTAATGCACTAAAAGTAAGAGTGTGTCTTTGGTTCAATGATCATTCAGGAATCAGATGGCAGTGGGGAAGAAGCTGCCACGAGTGCTTGTCTTTAGGCTCCTGCACCTTTTTCCCGATGGTAGCAGAGTGAAGAGGGCATGGCCTGGGTGGTGGGGGTCTTTAAGGATAGAGGCTGCTTTTTTTAAGATATCGCCTCATGTTAATGTCCTGATGGAGTGAAGTCTGGTGCCTGTGATGTCGCAGGTCGAGTTTTTCCTTGTCCTGAGAGTTGGCACCTCCATACCAGACAGTGATGCAACCAGCCAGAATACTCTCCATGGTGCACCTGTAGAAGATTTTGGGAGTCTTCAATGACAAACCAAATCTCCTCAAACACCTCACAAAATATAGCTGCTGGCGAGCCTTCTTCATGATTGCATCAATGTGGAGGCTCCAGGACAGATCCTTGGAGATGCTGACACCCAGGAATTTGAAGTTCTTGACACTCTCCACTACTGAGCCCTCGATGCGGACTGAGTCATGTTTCCCTAACTCCTTCCTGAAGTGCACAATCATCTCCTTGGTCTTGCTGATGTTGAGCACAAGGTTGTTGATGTGACACCACTCAATGAGCTGATCTATCTCCCTCCTGTATGCTTCCTCATTGTCGTTTGCGATTCTGCCAACAACTGTGGTGTCATCGGCAAATGTGTAGATGTGTAGACTTCATCACCAACATGTAAGTACTCAAGCTGGCAGAGTCCGCAAGCATCGAATCCACGCTGCTGAAGACCCAACTGCGCTGGGTGGGTCACATCTCCAGAATGGAGGACCATCGCCTTCCCAAGATCGTGTTATATGGCGAGCTCTCCACTGGCTACCGAGACAGAGGTGTACCAAAGAAGAGGTACAAGGACTGCTTAAAGAAATCTCTTGGTGCCTGCCACATTGACCACCGTCAGTGGGCTGATATCGCCTCCAGCCTTGCATCTTGGCGCCTCACAGTTCGGCGGGCTGCAACCTCCTTTGAAGAAGACCGCAGAGCCTACTTCACTGACAAAAGACAAAGGAGGAAAAACCCAACACCCAACCCCAACCAACCATTTTTTCCCTTGCAACCGCTGCAACCATGCCTGTCTGTCCCGCATCGGACTTGTCAGTCACCAACGAGCCTGCAGCAGACGTGGACATACCCCTCCATAAATCTTCGTCCGCGAAGCCAAGCCAAAGAAGATAGTATTGGAATTGTGCCTGGCCACACAGGTAAAGGTAAAGTTTCTATTATTGTCATGTAACACTACATTTAAAATGTAACATACATGAAATACTTAACTTTGTCTACCATAAGGAAGACTGAGTGTCTCCACTTTGTCCAGAAATGAGGCTCCAGCAAGGAACGAACTTGCGACCCCTGTTTACAAGACCAGTGCTCTAACTGCTGAGCTATTGGGGCCATCGTAGGTTATATAAGGTTAATAGTGTTTTTCCCCCTTAAGGCAGAGGAATCTGGAATAAAAATTTTATGATTAAATGAGACAAATTTAAAGGAAATCCAAGAGAAAGGTTTTCCCACTCAGAGGCTGGTAATTATCTGGGAAAAGAAATTGCTAGAGGAGGTATTACTGGTATAATTACAGCATTTAAAAACATTTGGTCAGGTACTTAGATAGGAAAGGTGTAAGATCAGATACAATTTATTGTTAAGTGATAAAACAGAAATGTAATATTGCACAAAATTGCCTTCCGACTGCCTTAAGACAAGCAAAGATTCACTATTAGCATTTTCCAGGGTCCCTTACATTCAGAGAAAGAAAAGTAAAAGAGAGTACCCCAAAAGTCACCGAGTGTCCATCGATTCCCCTCCACCACTTCCACAGCTACACAGAGATCAGTCCAACCATCAGCAACCCAAGCTCCAGATCCGAACCTCCAATACGATTAGGAACCCTTCAGTGTCCTCGGCACCCTCTCGCATCCCATTTCCATACCCCTTCAGCCAGTTTTGAGCCAATCAGCTTGTTTGCAGCCTTGGGCGAGTCTTCTGGACACAATCTGTGGCAGCCCAAAACCTCCATGGGTTTTTTGCCTCGAGCAGCCGCACAAGACTCCAGTTCAGTTCAAACCATCAGCAACCCGAGCCCAGTTCCAAACCTCTGACATGATAAGGAAGGGTTCAGCACCAAGAGCCCTTCTTGCCCTTAGCAGCCTCTCAATCCCAGTTCCTAAACTTGGTTCTCATGTACCAGTCTCCAGCAGCCTGGTGGGAGTCCTTTGCCCTCAAGTCACCAACAGCCCACAGCCAGCATGTGTCCTCCATCCGCCAAGCCCCTTGCTGGTCCGCCACCATGGTCAGATTCAGAATTCAGATTTATTGTCAGACTACATACATGACATCACATACAACCCTGAGATTCTTTTTCCTGCAGATGAGGCGGAATTAACATTTATTAGGAGTGCAGAAAAACTGTACTCAATGTACACGTAAACAAATAAACTGTGCAAAATAAAAAAAATCAGAGCAAAATTAAGAGTCCTTATAAATGAGTCCCTAACTGAGTTTGTTCTGGAGGAGTTTAATAGTGGAGGGGGGAGCACCTGTTCCTGAACCTGCTGGTATGTGGCACCTAGACCTCTTTTCTGATGGTAGCAGTGAAAACAGAGCATGGGCTGGGTGGTGTCAATTCTGCTGCTGCTCAATGGCAGCATTCCTTGTAGATGTACTCAATGGTGGGGAGGAATTTGCATGTGATGTCCTGGGCTGTGTCTACTATCTTTTGCAGGGCTTTACACTCTGGGGTATTAGTGTCCCCATACCAGACCATTCTTATGGTTGTTTCCTTTGCATCTCCTTCTCCACTGTGGGGGAGGGGGTGGAGGGGAATGTGGGGGAGGGGGTGGAGGGGAATGTGGGAACTGGTGCCCTGCACCAGTCTGCTGCTCCCCTGGAGACTACAACCCCTTGACGCTGCTACTGAACACAGGCATTGCCACCTTGGGCCCAGAACCCATGGTTTTGGGATTTTAAATAAAACACTGTCAGTTCCTTTGACAGGTCGTTTAAGGGAGCCTTTGGCAGTTGGACTAGGCAGTTACAGCTGTGCTGCCATTTTATTGAGGCGTAGATATGAGGCAAATGGAATGATCATAAATGGCCATTGTGGTATGCATGGACGAGATGGACTGATTTACTGTGTTTGTATGGTTCTATATTTTTTATCATTCTATATAAAAATGATGTAATTAGCTTGAAACCCAGCTGTAAGGCAGTAATCACCATATTACAACAAGTGTCATGTGCTAGTGAGTATTATGTCTGACCGGATAAGTGTTCGATGGGGTTTTAGGTCCCTGAGGAAGTGAGAATGTTTCTGGGGAAGGTGGGATCTCTGTGAACCAGAGGAGCTGCAACTCACCGGAAAATGGACCAATATTCCTGTGGCAC
Source organism: Narcine bancroftii (assembly GCF_036971445.1). Classification (NCBI taxonomy): domain Eukaryota; kingdom Metazoa; phylum Chordata; class Chondrichthyes; order Torpediniformes; family Narcinidae; genus Narcine; species Narcine bancroftii. The sequence goes on along the minus strand of NC_091480.1, from coordinate 41,054,153 downwards.
GGTTAGCGTAGCAGTTAGCAAAGCTCTATTACAGCACCATTTCATCAGATTCAAGGATCGACAATGAGATAGACAACAGACTCGCCAAGGCAAATAGCGCCTTTGGAAGACTACACAAAAGAGTCTGGAAAAACAACCAACTGAAAAACCTCACAAAGATAAGCGTATACAGAGCCGTTGTCATACCCACACTCCTGTTCGGCTCCGAATCATGGGTCCTCTACCGGCACCACCTACGGCTCCTAGAACGCTTCCACCAGCGTTGTCTCCGCTCCATCCTCAACATCCATTGGAGCGCTCACACCCCTAACGTCGAGGTACTCGAGATGGCAGAGGTCGACAGCATCGAGTCCACGCTGCTGAAGATCCAGCTGCGCTGGATGGGTCACGTCTCCAGAATGGAGGACCATCGCCTTCCCAAGATCGTATTATATGGCGAGCTCTCCACTGGCCACCGTGACAGAGGTGCACCAAAGAAAAGGTACAAGGACTGCCTAAAGAAATCTCTTGGTGCCTGCCACATTGACCACCGCCAGTGGGCTGATAACGCCTCAAACCGTGCATCTTGGCGCCTCACAGTTTGGCGGGCAGCAGCCTCCTTTGAAGAAGACCGCAGAGCCCACCTCACTGACAAAAGGCAAAGGAGGAAAAACCCAACACCCAACCCCAACCAACCAATTTTCCCTTGCAACCGCTGCAATCGTGTCTGCCTGTCCCGCATCGGACTGGTCAGCCACAAACGAGCCTGCAGCTGACGTGGACTTTTTACCCCCTCCATAAATCTTCGTCCGCGAAGCCAAGCCAAAGAGAAATTACAGCGCCACCTACCGAGGTTTCTTCTGGGTGCTCCCGTTTCCTCCCACCATTCAAAAACATGGTTGGAGGATAATAGAATGTAATTGGGCAGCTCATGAGCCCAAAGGACCTGTTACCGTGTTGCATGTCTAAATGTAAACAATTTAAATTTTTTAAAATTAAATTTAAAACTGGGGGAGGTGGTGGATTGACAAGAGGAAACTTAAACTAGCTTGGGTGCAGAATGCAGTTTTGAAGGGAGCATCAGAAGGAAGAAATGTAGATGTTGGAATTTAGGCAGTTAATGCGAAAGGGTGGAAGAATGGCTGATGGCACGTTTAGAAATAAATTACCATGATCTGTTCGCCATTACAGAGATGTGGTAGCAATGGGAACAAACATGAGAAATGAAGAGTTTCCAGAGATTCTGTGCTCTTGTTACCCAGTTCTTTTGCTCTTCACCACTTTCTCCACCTGATCTCCCACTTCCTACAATCTCATTTCCTCCTGTATCTCGCCATTGACCCACCCATCTCCTTCCTTCATCAGCTGTGTAGTTGTCCACCTTCACACCCCACCCCCAGCTTTATCTCCCCCATTGTTTGCTGCTACCAATGACTCTCCTGCCTCTGGCTCCCAACCAGCCTTCTTACTTCCCCCTTCTGCCATCTGAATGTTATCCTTCTCCCCTCCTTGTTCCACTTACCCTTCCCCCTCCCCACCACCTCTGCTCCTAAATCCTGCCGGCATTCCCTCACCTTTCTCTGACCTGGTTTCAACTCAAAACGTTGACTGTTCATTTCCCTCCAATAGATGCTTCCTGGCCCACAGCTGCTCTGTTAATAAATTATGAGATCACTATAGTGGTGAGGCCTGATATTGGGCCAGAAGTGCAGGATGTAGAATCACTTGAGACAGAAATGTTAAGGGTGTGACATCCCTGGGAGCAGTGTACAAATCTTCCAAGAGAAGCTACCCAGAAGGACAAGCTAAAAAGCTAGAAATAAGTAAGAAAACTACTGCATTAATCATTGCTGATTTAAACATGTAAAGAGTATGAGAACAGAGTTGCTAAAGTAGAAAAAGGAAAACTGGATTAAAGGGAAAGATGCACAGTAGCAAAACACTTTAAGGAGTTTTTTTTTAATCTCAGCGAAGTTATATTATAATGAGAAAGAAAATGTCTGCAAAAATATAGCATTCGTGGTGTGGTGATATGATTGTATGCATTAGCTGGCTCGCCCTACGGGTGTCTCCCTGCCTTAGCTCCTCCCTTAGTCCTGCCCATGTGACCCCGGGCCATAAAGGTCGAGTCCCCTCTCCTTTCCGCTCATTTTCCTAGCCTGAACCCGGGCCAGCAGTCTCTTGCTCAATAAAACCTTTCGTTTCCCCTCAGTCTTCTGCCTGTGTCATTATTGGGGCTACCGATAGCTCCCAATAATTTATTGAGCTAGATTTTGGAACTCTCTGGTTATGGAGAAATTGCTGCGCCCCGAACGGCTGGAAGTAGACCCCCAAGTCCCGGTGCATTGGTACTCTTCGAGCAGTGGGTGAACTGTTTTAACAACTTCCTCGACGCCGCTGCGGAGGTGGTTGACTCGGACGAAAAGAAGCTTAAGATCCTACCTGACCATCCAAGGCTGCGCGACCTACACCGAGGTGTTGTATAAGCCGAAAGTGAACGTGGTTTACTCCCGTTACCTGCTGCCGTCCCAGAAACAACAACCTGGTGAGTCCACTGAAGAGTTCGTCCAGTCCCTGGTCACACTGGGAAAAGACTGTTTGGGGGATCCCACGGGCCCGGGCATGATATTGCTGACCCAGTGCGTGGAAGAGCTGATCAGAGACGTGGTTGAGGTCGGACTACATCCAGCAAAGACTCCTCTAGGAGGACTCTCTCCCGCTCAAAAAGGCTATCGACTTGATCAGAACTCTGGACTTTGTCCAGCGCCACGCGGTGTCGATCATGGGCAGAAGTGGGCCAACTATGTACCTTCCACCATGAGGGCCATCGGCCTGGGACTCAGCGTTGGGCATCAGCGACCCGACCACAGCTGCAATCACACTGATTACATCGTCGAGATGCAACTTCTGCGGACAGGCCAAGCACGTGAGGCACCTCTGCCCCACGAAAGGAGCAACGTGCTCGGGCTGTGGAAAGAAGGGCCACTATCAAAAGGTCTGCAGGTCCCAATCGGAGCCTGTGAGCAGCGTGGTGTGCGTTCCTGAAGAGCTTCCGGCGCTGACCACATGTGCGGTGAGGGGAGCGCCATCTTACCAGCCACCGGTCCCAACCTCGGCACCTCGGCCTACCACTCCATTAACGTCACTTCTGACCACCACGACTCCACTTCCGCCTTCTTCTTCATCCGATGCTGCGTGGTCAACATGGAGGTCGCTATCTTGAGCGGGCCTCCCCACCAATGACGACGATGAAGAAACGCCAGTCCTTGCTTCAGTGACACTGAATCAAGCCAGTCCTCACCTGATCTCAAACTCAATGATGCAGATCGAGGTGAATGGGCATAAAACAAAGTGTCTTTTCAACAGCGGCAGTATGGAAAGTTTTGTACACCCTGACATGGTCCAGAGACTCTCCCTCCCAGTCCAGGATGGTTTCAATGGCAGCAAGGGACCAACAGATGAGTATCCGGGGGTATTGTGTAGCATCGCTGATGGTGGGGGGGAATGTTATAAAGACTTTGTGTTATTAATTATGTCCTGGCTCTCCATGCCAATCCTCCTAGGCCTTGACTTTCAGAGTCAGTTTAGGAGCATGACGATGGCGTTCAGAAGTCCCCAACCACCATTGACCATCCACAGCCCACAGCATTCAGACGACCATCCCCGACCGGATAACAAGCCCCTGGTACCGTCCTATGGCCCCAGCACCCAATCTCTGGCACCATCCAGCGGACCTGGCACTTAGTGCCCAGCACCGACCTATGGTCTCACCACCTTAAGGGTGCCCCCTCCGTTGCTGTTCGCGAACCTCAACCCGGATTGCAAACCTATCGCCACCAAAAGTTGGCGCTATAGTTCGGAGGATATGCAATTTATCCGGGCTGAGGTTCAGCGACTTCTGGCGGAGGGGATCATAGCCCCTAGTACCAGTCCCTGGAGAGCACAGATCCTCATGGTCAGAGGGGCGGGCAAGCCCCGGATGGTAATTGGTTACAGTCAAACCATCAACCGCTTCACCCAGCTGGATGCATACCCACTCCCCCGTACAGCCGACTTGGTCAATAAGGTCACCAAATACAGAATTTTTTTGACTATTGACCTCAAGTCAGCTTATCATCAACTCCCCCTCCATCCGAGCGATCGAATCCATACTGGATTCGGAGCCGACGGGAAACCCTTCCATTTCCCGTGGGTACTCTGGCATTACTTACAGTGTTTCTGCTTTTCAGAGAGTAATGGACCGAATGGTGGAGGAACACGGGCTGATGGCAACGTTCCCATACCTGAACAATGTCACCATCTGCGGCCATGACCAGCAGGACCACAACGCAAATCTCGCAAAGTTCTTGCGTACAGCCAAGTTACTCAACTTGACATACAAGGACAAATGCATGATCAACATGGAGCGCCTGGCCCTTCTTGGATGCATCATGGCACATGGTGTCATTGCCCCTGACCGCATGCATCCACTTTTGGAGCTCCCTGTCCCAAACACCCTGAAGACACTAAAAAGGTGCCTGGGGCTGTTCTCGTACTATGCGAAGTGGGTGCCCAACTACGCTAATAAGACCCATCTCCTAATTTGGTCAACCACTTTTCTATTATCGGCGGAGGCCCAAGCTGCCTTCAACCAAATTGGAGGAGACATCACTAAGGCCATGATGCATGCCGTGGATGAGTCCGTCCCCTTCCAGGTGGAAAGCGATGCCTCCGACTTTGCACTGGCTGCCACATTAAACCAGGCAGGCAGGCCGGTAGTATTTTTTTCCTGCACTCTTCACAGACCTGAACTCCAGCACTCCTCCATCGAGAAGGAGGCTCAAGCGATCATTGAGGCGGTGCGCCACTGGCAACACTACCTAGCCAGAAATAGATTTACCCTGTTGACTGACCAGAGGGCAGTGGCCTTCATGTTCAGTGCCAAAAAACGGGGTAAAATCAAGAATGACAAGATTCTGAGGTGGAGGATTGAGTTATCCACTTACAACTATGACATCTTGTACCGGCTGGGTAAGCTCAACGATCCCCCGGACGCCCTATCCCAAGGGATGTGCACCAGTGCGCATCTTAACCATCTCCAGGTCCTGCACAACAGTCTGTCCCTCCCCGGAGTTATGAGGTTGTATCACTTTATCAGGTCAAGGAACCTCCAATACTCCGTCGAGGATGTCAGGTCCACAACCAGACGCTGCCAAATCTGCGCCAAGTGTAAGCCCCAGTTCTACCGGCCAGAAAAGGTACACCTCATCAAGGCCACTCGCCCTTTCGAACGACTATTTCAAGGGCCCCCTCCCATCCACAAATAGGAACACCTACTTCCTGACGGTGGTGGATGAAATTTCCAGGTTCCCTTTTGCACTCTCCTGCCCGGATATGACCTCAGCTATGGTCATCAAGGCCCTGGGCAGTATCTTCACTCTGTTCAGATACCCCGACTATATTCATAGTGACTGGGGGACCTCGTTCATGAGTGAGGAGCTGCGTCAGTACTTTTTGACCAGAGGCATAGTCACCAGCAGGACCACCAGCTATAACCCCAGAGGTAATAGCCAGGTGGAAAGGGAGAACGGCACAGTCTGGAAGGCGATGCTCCTGGCCCTTTGGTCCAAAAATATGCCAGTGCCCCACTGACAGGACTTCTTGCCCGAAGCTCTCCACACCATCTGGTCATTACTGTGCACAGCTACTAACACCACCCCGCATAAACGCCTCTTTGCTTTCCCTAGGAGGTCGGCGAATGGTTCTTCCATCCTTCCCTGGCTGACAACTTCAGGGCCGGTTCTCCTTCAGAGGCGCGTCAGAGGCCATAAGACAGATCCACTGGTTGAATCGGTGCACTTCATACATGCAAACCTTCGATACGCATTTGTGATGTACCTGGACGGCCATGAGAACACTGTGCCCATACGAGACCTGGCAAGGGCCGAAGACCCCGAGACTGCCTTGCCGCCTGCTGACCATGCCATGGACCCAATGGTGCCACATCCAAGCATGGCCCTGGAGTCCGAGCTGTCTGTCCTGCAGCTAGTCGTCCAGGCTTCTACCCCTCATGCAGCTGCGGAAGACCCCCCCCCACAGCACTCCAGGAGTCCATCACCAGCACCCCAACCCCCACAGTTCCTGCAGCGGACACTCTCCCATCGGCCCTCTCTCTGGAGGAATGCCGTACGGACATGCCAGTTTCCCAGCAGTCCGACAGACAGAGGAGGCCACCTGTGTGGCTCAATCTCTAGCCAGTGGGGGCACCCATATCTCCCGCCATTTTATATATTGATTATTAAATTCTGCTGTATTATTGCTTTGTTAAATTGCTAATGTTATCGCCTCCGTGTTTTTTTGTTTACCAGTGGGTTCTTTTTTTAAAAAGGGTGGGGTGAATGTGGGGATATGATTGTATGCACTGGCTGGCCCACCCTCTGGGTGTCTCCCTGCCTTACCTCCTACCTTAGTCCTGCCCATGTGACCCCAGGCCATAAAGGTCGAGTCCCCTCTCCTTCCCGCTCATTTTCCTAGTCTGGACCCAGGCCAGCAGTCTCTTGCTCAATAAAGCCTATCGTTCCCCTCAGTCTTCTGTCTGCGTCATTACTGGGGCTACCGATAGTGCCCAACACATGGGGAACTAAGGAACTAGAATATGAAATTGAAAGGGAAATCATAACATTGACAAGGCTAGAGGGTTGAGGACATTTTAGAAATCAATGAAGGTTAACTCCATAACTATGAGCTGAAGAAGATAAAATGAGAGTAAACTAGTAAATAATGGACAGCAGGAAATCCACAGATATATGAAAAGGAAGAGTACACACTCATCTCTTAGGAACCACAGCTCCATAGAACAATTACAGCATAGAAACAGGCCACCTCGGCCCCGTTAGTTTGTGCCAAACTACTTTTTCTTGTCCGATCCCACTGACCTGAACTCAGCCCATAGTCCTCCATACCTCTCCCATCCATATACCTGCCAATTTTCCCTTAAATGTTAAAATTGAGCCTCACTTCAGTTGGAAGCTTGTTCAACACTCACACCACTCTCTGAGTGAAGATGTTCTCTTTCATTTGCCCCCTAAACTTTTTCCCTTTCACTATTAGTCCATGTCCTCTGTTTGAATCTCACCCTCTCGCAATGAAAAAAGCCTGTCTACATTTACTCTATCCCCCTCATAATTTTAAATATCTCTATCAAATCACCCCTCGTTATTCTACACTCCAGGGAATAAAGTCCTAAACCTATTTAACCTTTCCCTGTATCTTAGTCCCTGAAGTCCAAGTAAATTTTCTCTGCATTTTCTCTATCTTATTGATATCCTTCCTGTCGTTAGGTGACCAAAACTACACACAATACTCCAAAATTGGCCTCACTAATGTCTTATACTTTGGCTTGGCTTCGCGGACGAAGATTTATGGCGGGGTAAATGTCCACGTCAGCTGCAGGCTCGTTTGTGGCTGGCAAGTCCGATGCGGGACAGGCAGACACGGTTGCAGCGGTTGCAGGGGAAAATTGGTTGGTTGGGGTTGGGTGTTGGGTTTTTCCTCCTTTGTCTTTTGTCAGTGAGGTGGGCTCTGCGGTCTTCTTCAAAGGAGGTTGCTGCCCTCCGAACTGTGAGGCACCAAGATGCCCGGTTTGATACAACTTTATCATAACATCCCAACTCCAGTACTCAATATTTTAAAAAGGCCAAAATGCCAAAATCTTTCTTTACAACCCCATCCACCTGTAATCCCACTTTCAGGGGATTATGGATCTGTATTCCCAGATCCTTCTCTTCTACCTCACTTCTCAGTGCTCTACCATTTACCATGTATGTCCTTTCTTGGTTTGTCCTTCCAAAATGCAACACCTCACACTCATCTTCATAAATTCCATCTGCCATTTTTCAACCTTCATGAGCTCTCGTTTAGTAAAATGTGATTTTCACTGTAAGGGATAGTATAGACAGGAGGAACTGAATGGTCACAATTGGAAGAACTGAGAGAAAGTTTGTCACAATCTGTTCGAGAATTAAATACATTTGCAAACACTTTGTGATTTTGCAGGTGAGAACTATTCTGACCGCTGAAGCAGTTCTCGTGGCCAGCCATTTTTGTGGAATTCAGAGCAAAGCATGCTCTGTGAATGAATGGGCCTTTTCGGTGGATTGACTTGTGCCAGGAGGGTCTTTTGGGAAGCAAAGTGCTTCATTTTGATTGTGACTAACAGTAGGTCCTTTCATACAGTAAAAAAAAACAGAGTGTAAAGGTGGAGTTTCTCCGCCCTTGTCAGGAGACTTAACTCCATGAATGTGCCCTGGCCAGCTCCAAGGCGTCAACTGCAATCTCTCTCAGGGGAAGGGTCAGCAGTGGAGACACGGTGATGTCATCAGTCTGCGACACATCTCACTCACCCCTCTCCCTCCATGATCCCCTCAGGGCAGGTGTGGCCAGCGGGAACCATCAGGCCAGGGGTGGCCGGCAGGAGCTGTCAGGGAAGGGGCGGCTGGCAGGGGCCATCAGAGGGTGGCTAGTGCAGCCTGTGACAGCCTCGCTGGCCGCTCCAGCCTTCAAGGCCGCTTGTCAGTGCCAGTGACTTAATACAAGGCAGAGCAATGGCCGTCTTCCCCACCCATAATCCCCCACACAACTGGATCCGTTCTAGAAAATGCAGAGCGGTTCTAGTTGTGTGGGGGATTATGGGTAGGGAAGACAACCATTGCTCTGTCCGTATTTATGACAAGTGGCACCATGTCAACAGTCATCCTACCTACAGTGGCTCTGGATGACGCGCTGTGACGACGCTCTGCATAAATGAAGCACTGGAGTATTGTAGATAATGAAGGTGTTGTGGCGGCCTGCAATTGTGGAGATCAGGTCGCCACATCTCGCGGTAGCAGACGCAGACAGAGATCATTAAAGCGATCCCAGGACAATGAACCGGCGGGGGTAAAAGCTGGGGCAGCATCAGACCAACAGCCCTATAATGGTGTTGGTCAAACTGCCCAGCTAACTCAGCAGAAACAGGCTGGAGAAGAAGGACATTCATACAACAGTATAAAAGCAGCCTTTCCAGCCCTAATCAAAAAAGTGAGCTTAACTGCCACACTCTGTGTGTGTGTGTGTGTGTGTGTGTGTGTGTGTGTGTGTGTGTGTGTGTGTGTGTATTTCTTTGTTGCGGTCAGCTACAGGGTAATCGGAAGAGAAGAATGCTATCTTTATTACTTGAGGTAAAAGTACTAAACAGATAAATGAAGTTAAAGACCAACAACTCCCATTGACCTACTAGCCTGCATCCTAAGGTCTTAAAGAATGTGGCTGCAGAGATGATAATTGGTTTGTTATAACCTACAATATTTCCTGGACTCTCGAGAGATCCCAAAGCAGAGGGAAATCACAGATCATCAAAAAAGGATGGATAAGTAGTGAAATGTTGATACAACTTTACAGGGCACTGATGAGTCAAATCAGGAGAATCATATCCAATTTTGATCTCCATGTTTGAAGAATGATGTGATTTAACTGAAGATAATGAAGCTTGGTTGATATCTGGTGTGAATGAGCAATTGAATGAATAGTTGCATGAAGAGAACTTAAGTTGGTTAGATCATAGTTCATTGGAATGTAAAAATAATGAGGTGGTCTTATCAAAGCAAAGATTCTAAGGAAGCATTGACTGGCAATGAGAGTGCAAAGAGAATATTTCCCCTAGTGTGAGTATCTAGAACTATTTAAGTGAGATGCAGTAAAAGTTCTTCTGAGGATCATGACTGTTTTGAATTCTTTGACTTCCAGTCAGAGTGTGATATGGAATAGATGTCTCTATCACAAACCTGTTAACTTTTTTCTTTAAACTTTCAAAGTGGTGTTGAATTGCATATTCTCTGTTTGAAATGGATACAAGAGCTGGAAAGATTGGTAAAAGTAAAAAAATGGAAAGAAACAAGAAACTCCAGCTAATCCACAGGCAAACCCCAATTACTGAGGGCTCCTCTGAAGTACTTGAACAAATCAAGAATTTATCTGCAGGATTTAAGCGTCTAGACGATAGGCTTTTGGAACTGTAAAATCAACCTCCAGAAGCACAAGTTGAACATTTGACCTCGGTAAAATATATTTAAAAGGCTTTGAACAGCCAGGTCTGCCGGCAGGAAGAAAACAGCGAAGACTAACGGCAAGAATTATCGATTTGGAAAGTCAAAGATGGTGACAGATCCTGCGTATTATAAGCTTGGCTGAAGATACTGAAACTGGTACGTTTACTACATTTTTCTCTGATTTGTTGGTAACAGTGTTTGGGAAGAGAGTGGGTTTCGAGAATTAATTAGCGTGCTGTTGGTCTATTCGACAGCCTTTGGGGTGTGGGATGGGAGAAAAAAAGGTGTGGGTTCATGGGTCTTCTGTGTTGCCATGGTGCTTTTTTTATGGTTTTTTTTGTTTCAGCTTATGGAGTTGTAGTCTCTGGTTTAATAAGGCCACCTGCAGGCCAAAGATTGTTGTTAATACTACACGAACTTGGCTCTGCACATGTGCAATGGAATCTCTGAAATTAGTTTTACTGTTAGTGTTTACTTTTTATAACTGGATGACCATAGCTAATCCTCTTAAGTTCCTGAGTTGGATTGTGAAAGGCCTAAATCATCAAGTAAAGTGAAGGAAAGTGACTTCACATTTTAAAAAACTTAAAACAGCAATTATATTTTTATAGGAGACACATATACATGGCAGTGATGTTTCACACCTAATGTCATGGTGGAAAGGGCAGCAATATCATTCTTCCTTTCAAGCTAAATCTAGAAGGGTATTGATCCTTATTAATTAGAATGTTCCTTTTAGTAAACATAATGTTGTTTCGGATTCTAACGGTTATTTTGTTATTGTTTCAGGGAAATTACACGGTAGTTTTTGCAAATGTTTATACTCCTAATGTTGATGATCTGGGGTTTTTTTATTTTTTTGTTTTAACTTCCTTGCCAGATTTAAGCTTATATTCGCTTGTTGTAGGCGGATATTTCAATTGCTGGTAGAACCCTATCCTAGATCATTAATCTTCTAACCCAGCTACATTAAATAAATCTGCCTCATTAATATGTTCTTCTCTATCAGATTATGGCATTTCAGATGTCTGGCATTTTATTTTTATCATACTAACATTCTTTCTTTTCCCAAGTTCATCACACTTACACACATATTGATTTTTTTATTGATAATCATTTAATTCCATTAACTCATTCTTGTGAATACCATAGTATTGTAATATCTGATCATGCCCCTGATTCTTTCTAATTTTCCTCAAGATAAAAGACACTTTAATTCAGTATTATTATCAAATAAGGACTTTGTTAAATTTATGGAAGAACAGACAGTTTTCTTTTTTGATACTAATCTTTCTTCAGAGACCTCTAGTTTTAGCTATATGGGATACTTTGAAGGCTTTTTTTAGGGGGCAAGTCATTTTGTATTGTAACGAGCCCAAAGGACCCCAAAACCCAGCAGCAATAGACATTCACAAAGGCAAGTTGTTACTTAAACAAAAGTTGTTTTTAATTATCTTTAAACATGAAAACAGAATTAAACATTAACTTATCTCTATTAACTTAACTAACCCAACTTAACCCCCTTCTAATTCTAAGCGCAAGTGTATGTAATGTGTGTGTAAATTTAAGAAAAGTACATGTTTACCGCTCAGGAAGGTTCTTGTAGGGTTTGCAGAGAGAGATTTGTTGTTCCAGGATTTCCACAACTGAGGTACCACCATAAGTCACCTCAATGTCTCACTGATTAAACTTGCCCCATCAGGGCTCTCCAGATGATAACCTCTTTCTTTCAGGCTATCACAGAGTTCCTTTCTGTTCCCCTTATTCCAAGAGTAACATCAGTCAGATAGCATTTCCAGCTATCCGCCACTCTGGAGCTTTTGTTTCAATTCCAACAAGCTTCTCCTGCTTGTTTCAGCTGTGACTGTCTCTCTCCATCTCAGATTCCAACTGCCAGCACATGTCCTTCTCTCTCTCTCACTTGCAAAATCCCCTCCTTCTCCAGAAAACAATAGGAGTGGGGGGCGTGGCAAGATGGTGTAGAGGGCAGACGTGCGATCCTAATCCTCCCCATCCAGTTTTTTTTAAATACCCATTTTTAAACTTTAATTTAAGTACATAAACATTTTATTTGTACTTCTAAGTACATTATTTGTCTATAATGGCAGCTAATATTAAAAAACCTAAGACTCAATTACAGAAAAAACTACTTTTTAAAAGTGCTGAGGCCTACCTGTCCAGTTGGAACCATGGAGTTGCCGTATGGAACCATGGAGTTGCCGTCTGGAACCTCGAAGCCACAGAGAACTCCAGCTAGGTTAAGTATTACGCCGGCGCTGGTCTTGTCTCCGCAAGATGGCGCCGGCTTGCTGACGAGATCGGCCGACGTTGACCCGCGCATTCATGATGTCGGGCGCGCAGGCGACCCGAATGAGAAGAGATCCCTCGAGCCCACGCTACCGTCGGGGGAGCCAAGAGCACGCAGGATGGCATTGGAGACTGCACCTGCGCAGCCCCTGGTCTTGTCAGGCATGCGCGGTGCCTCCAGGGTACGCGATTTACTGGAGCGTGTGTGGTCTGCGAGGGGACCTGAATGGCGGTGCCCCGATGTGGTCAGGGTGCCGTCGTCTGGTGTGCAGGCCCACAGCCGCACAGGAAAAGGCCTGACAACAGTGGAACAAGAAGAAGACTTACCTATAATGGCCAGTTCACAGGAACAATTGGAGGAGGAGTTTGTAGAAGGTAGATCTCAAGATGTGGCACTGGAATCTGGATTGAACTTTATTTTTACTGTTCTGGAAGGCATTGCCTATCATATGGATAATATGTCTCAACAAATGGCTCAAGTGACAACTACAATGTTTAATATGTCTGACGATATATCTACACTTAAGAGAGATGTTAATAAATGCCTTACTTCAGTGGATGTGGTACAAGAAAATTTTAGAAAAACTGAGACAGCTTTTTTTGAATATAAAGAGCAAGTTGTACGTAATAAAGATAAAATAGAGAAAATGGAAGATTTGTTTGTGGATTGGGGAATCCAGAAGAGAGATTTATTGAAAAAGATTGATTCATTGGAAAATCCAAGTTGGAGAAATAATGTAAAATTTGTGGGCCTTCCAGAAGATATTGAAGGAGCAGATCCAATAAAATTTTTTAAGGACTTGATCCCCGAGATATTGGGTAAAGAGTTCTTTCCGGGTGGTTTAGTATTGGAGAGGGCACATAGAGTGCTAAGGAAGAAACCGTTATCGGGACAGCCATCATGAGCAGTTTTAATTTGGTGCTTGAATTATCAGGATAGAGAAATGATTTTACGGTTGGCGGAACAGAAGGGAAGACAAAGTCAAGCTCCAATGATGAGTCAGAATAATAGAGTTTTCTTCTATGCAGATTTGAGTCAAGAAATTATTAGACATCGATGGGAGTGTAATTCGGCTAAAGATGTGTTGTGGCGGAAAGGATATAAATTTGCTTTTCGATACCCTGCTGTGTTGAAGTTTTTTATCGCAATTATCAGTCTCAATTTTTTGAGAATGATCACGATGTATTGGTTTTTGTTAATTCATTGCCAGATCTATGTAGTCAGGGAAGAGTCTCGCGTCATCGCCTAAAAGAAGGGCCAATGGAAATAGAAATGGACAGAGTGGAAAGAATGGGAAAAATGGGAAAGATGGAAAGAAATAGGTTTCGACACAGTCTTATTGATGTTGCAGATCCAAACCAGTCATTGGGACTCGAGTCTTTGAGCTGAATGTTTTTATGCTATTGAATTGTATCATTATATATAATGTATTTCTGGCTGGGGATGGCACTGATATCTTTGATAGTCATCTGCCACTAGTGGGGTTTACCACACCCAGTTTTTTAGGGCGTTACTACCTTTGGGTGGTTTTTTTGAGGGGAATTAATTATATTCCTTTTTATATAAACCTTTTTTTATATAATATTAGGGGAGGGAGAGTAGATTTCGTGGATTAGTAGGAGAGCGATTTTTTTTGTATTTAGTGATTATATTGTTAGTTTATTAAGATGTCTAGGTTTGAAATTTGCAACTTTTAATGTTCAGGGATTAAATAATCCAATTAAGCAAAAATGAGTTTTAGCTTATATTAAGAAAATGAAAATTGATATTGCTTTTTTACAAGAAACACATTTGACTGAAAAAGAGCATTTGAAATTGAAAAGAGATTGGGTTGGACATTTAACTCCAAAGCAAAGGGTGTAGTGATTTTAGTTCATAAGAATTTATCTTTTGAGTTGCATACTATGGAGGGGAATGCTGGAAGGGTCTTAAAAGTGGATTGTAAAATCTTTAATGAACTTTGGACTTTACTTAATATCTATGCACCTAATGTGGATGATGATTGTTTTATTACAGACACTTTTTTGTTACTAAGTCAAGCTAATGATAATATTTTAGTTGGGGGAGATTTTAATTGTGTTTTGGATCCTTTGATGAATAAATCCCCAAAATGTATCAGAAAATCAAAGATGGCGATGCCAGTTGGGGCTCTAATGAAAGATTTAAATTTAGTACATATTTGGAGAAGGGTTAATCCTACAGAGAAAGATTTTTCTTTTCATTCTTCCCAACATGATTCCTTTGCTAGAATAGATTTTTTTATAAAATATTGGCACATTTACAAGGAAAGGTGTTGCAGGCTGAGTATAAGAGTAGAGATCACTCTTTACTGTTTTTCTCCCATGAAAGTTCAGAGGTAATAAGTTCATCTTATAGATGGAAATTTAATATAATGTTGTTGAAAAAACCTGAGTTTGTTACTTTTGTTAAGGAACAGATTGGTTTTATTTAAACTGAAAATGCTAATTGAGTTAAAAGTCATTTCGTGTTATGGGATGCTTTAAAAACTTACTTCAGTGGGCAAATAATTAGTTACACTACTGAAGTTAAGAAAGGGTATGTCAAGATAATGAATATGTATGAGATGTACCGGAAGTCACGTGGTATGAGAGAGAGATAAGAACACAAGCAGGAGAACAAAGGAAACGGGAAAATAAAAAGCCACTGAGAAGTATACCTGATAAAACTTGTGTTTAATGTTTTATTAACTTCACATTTCGGGCCACAAATGTGACATTGGTGACGAGGATGAAAGAAGCTTGAAGAAAATTAAAGACTAAACAAGATTACAGAGGATTACAGACAACTTCAAGGTGATAAGAATTTTCTCTGTGACTCAGTACTTTTGGGGCTGGAATATTTCCTCATGGCTGGTGCAGACGGTGACTTTCTAACACATAGTGGAATTGCTCATTTTGACCCAACGGGTGATGCAAGCACTGTAAGTGTGAAGTGGAAGGCATGGCTGGAAGAATTTGAATCCTACGCCGACAGTCGTGGCCTATTTCTAGATACCGGTACAGTTGAACAAAAAGTGCAGAGGAGGGCGTTACTTCTTTTCACTGCAGGACCCTCAGTTCGGGAAACATTTAAGACACTTTTTGAATACTGGAAGAAAGGATGAGTACCAGAAAGCGGTAGATGCATTAAATGCACACTATGTAGTGACACCGAATCCTACATTTCAACGCCATTTGTTTCGGAGAACGAGACAAGAAGATGGCCAGACAATTGCTCAGTACGTGACGAGACTACGCCAGCTAGCTGTTGGATGCAATTACATGCCAGCTGATTTGGACAACCAATTATTGGATCAAGTCGTACAGCACTGCAGATCAGATAAACTCAGAAGACGTCTACTGGAAAGAGGGAGTGAGTTGGAACTCACCAATGCTTTAACCATTGCTGCTGCATTAGAGGCTGTTGAAGGGCAATTTCATACCATGACCCTGAAAGACAACTCAAGCCAGCAAATTAAGAGGCTCTCACATCGCCATAATCAGCCAAGATATACGCCGACACATGACGTGGAGTGTTATCGATGTGGAAACCGAGGTCACTTTGGAAAAGACCCATATTGCCCGGCCAAAGGCAAAGTTTGCAGAAAGTGTGGAGGTAAGGACCACTTTGCAAAGAAGTGCAAAAGCAAGTCCAATGCAGACCAGAAGAGGAAGAGTACAACTTCCAAAGGCAAAGCCTGGGGGAAAGGAAAGTATCCTGGAAAGAAAGATACCATTCGCCAGATAGACGGTGATGATGATGATACCCAGGAGGAACAGAGTTGTTACCAATTTACATTGAATGAAGTACATCATGAGAAGGTCCCAGTGATCATTGGTGGAGTAACAGTTCAGGTCATTGTAGACTCAGGCAGTGACAGTAATGTGATTGATCGACATTTATGGGAGAAGTTGAAAAGGAAAAAGATCATCTGTACCTCAAAGAAATGTTCCAAGAAACTGTATCCATACACAGCAACCAAGCCGTTGCAGACCATTGGATGTTTTACTGCAGCTGTTGAAGCTGGAGATAAGTACACCGAAGCAGAGTTTATGGTCATAGAAGAGAAGGGAGAACCATTGCTGAGTAGAAGCACAGCGCAAGACCTGGCAATACTTCATATTGGAGCTTGTGTCAATTCAATTCAGTCATACGAGGATATGAAGCAAGAATTCCCCGCAGTCTTCCAAGGAGTAGGAAAGCTGAAAGGTCGACAATTGAAGCTAGCGGTAGATGAAACGGTCAAACCCAAGGCACAACCAATGCGCCGAACTCCGTTTGGACTTCGTGGGAAAGTCGAAGCCAAAATTAAAGAATTGATCGAACAAGACATTATTGAACCGGTGGAACATTCGACACAATGGGTCAGTCCCGTAGTGATTGTGCCCAAACCAAAGGGTGACATAAGACTATGTGTTGACATGAGAATGGCCAATGAAGCTATAATTAGAGAACGACACCCTATACCAACAATGGAGGAAATACTTCAAGAACTAACTACCAGCAAGGTATTCTCAAAAATTGATCTGAAATGGGGCTATCATCAATTAGAGCTGGATCCAGGTTCCCGAGATGTGACAACATTTGTGACTCACTGTGGATTGTATCGTTACAAGAGACTATCATTTGGAATTAATGCAGCTTCGGAGATCTACCAGTATGAAATCCATCGAGTGATTCAAGGCATTCCTGGAGTTGCCAACATTTCTGACGACATCATAGTCCATGCACCAACGAAGGAAGAGCATGACAAACAGTTGAGGCGTGTGCTATCTAGACTACAGGAGGCAGGCCTTACCGTGAATGGAAACAAATGCCAGTTCGGTGTGTCAGAAATGGACTTCATGGAACACAGACTTACACGGGAAGGACTAAACCCTGCAGAGGCCAAGGTGAAAGCTATTGAAGAGGCACGTGCACCTCAGAATGTAACAGAGGTGAGGAGTTTCCTGGGATTGGTCAATTTTTGTGCAAAGTTCATTCCTAATTTCGCTACAGTGGCAGAACCACTAAGGAAACTAACCAGGAAAGGTGTACCATTTCATTTTGGATCTGAGCAGAAGAAAGCATTCACAGCGCTGAAGCAAAGCCGGACAGATGCAAAAACTCTTGGATATTACGATCCGGCGGCATCAACCAAAGTCATAGCGGATGCCAGCCCGGTTGGTTTAGGAGCCGTGTTGGTCCAGATGCATGATGGAGGACCAAGAATCATTGCCTATGCCACAAATCGTTATCAGATGTGGAGAGAAGATACTCTCAGACAGAGAAAGAAGCACTCGGACTTGTATGGGCCTGTGAGAGGTTCCCTGCATATTTATACGGCATTGAATTTGAACTCATCACAGATCATAAGCCATTAGAGGTGATCTATGCACCTAGATCCAAACCATGTGCCAGAATAGGGAGATGGGTACTCAGACTACAACCCTACAAATATAAAGTAATCCACATTGCAGGGAAAGCAAACATTGCTGATCCGCTGTCCAGATTGGTGAAGGTTGGTGGTCCACAATCCAAGTCAGAATTGGGAACAGAAACAGAGAGCTTTGTACGCTTCGTAGCTATTCAGGCGACACCGAAAGCTGTGACTACGAAGGAAGTCGAGAGAGAATCCGAACGTGATCCAGAACTCATGGAAGTAAGAGAATGCATACAGAGTGGACAATGGGACAAGTGTACTCACAAGGCTTACATTCCCATTAGAGACGAACTTTGTTGCATCGGACAGTGTGTATTAAGAGGTTGCAGATTGGTGATACCACAAAGATTGAAACCGAAGATCGTATCCTTAGCGCATGAAGGACACCTAGGCATTGTTGGTACCAAGCAAAACCTCAGAACCAAGGTATGGTGGCCAAGTTGTGATAAAGACGCAGAGAAATTTGTTAAAACTCGTCACGGATGTCAAATCACAAGTAGGAGTAATCCGCCAGAACCGATCCGGAGTACGCAACTCGACATAGCTGTTGATTTTCTTGGACCTTTACCGACGGGTGAATCAATTATGGTAGTGATAGATTACTACAGCAGATACTATGAGTACGTAGTGTTGAAGTCCACAACCACTGAAAAAACAATACAAGCATTAGCAGAGATATTCACAAGATTTGGATTACGATGAGGACCACAGGTATCCACCATCATAAAGTAACTCCGAAATGGCCGCAAGCCAATGGAGAAGTAGAGAGACAAAATCAGTCCATTGAAAAACGATTGAGAATTGCACACGCTGAAGGACAAAATTGGCGAGAAGCATTGTTATCTTATGTGGCTGTCTATCGAGCAACGCCTCATGCAACCACTGGAAAAAGTCCTGCAGAAGCATTTTTTGGGAGAAAAATCCGCACAAAAATGCCAGAAATAAAGGAAATCCGAGACGACCAGGAGATGAGGGACCACGATGCTGAAAAGAAAGGTGCAGCAAAGCTGTACACAGATTCGAAACGTGGAGCCAAGTACTCAGACATCATGCCAGGAGATAATGTTCTAGTGAGGCATGAAACTGGTGGTAAGCTAGACACACCTTATTACCATCAACCCTATACTGTCATATCCAGAAGTGGCAGTATGGTGACAGTCAAGTCTCCGACTGGAGTCCTGTATAAGAGAAATGTCTCAGGTGTAAAAAGGTACCAGTCCAGAGATACATCGAGTGAAGAGGTTGAAAGGCCAATACGAGATGCTGAAACTGAGAGACCTGATGATGTTCCAGAGGCAGTTACCAGCACTCCTGATGAAGTGATTAGAGCGCCAGAAACACCCGAAGCCGTGGCGAGCAGTATTTCCGACGCCGAGAGTGAACAACCGAGAAGCGACGACAATATCGCAGGCAGGCCGAAACGAAACCGGAAAGTGCCCAAACGATACGAAGACTTTGTGCCATAGTTTTAATAAGAACTTTGGGACAGTATTTAATCTTATATCATAAAGTGCATGTATGAATGCTGTAGGAAGTAAATTTTATGTAGTTGAGTTATAGTATTACCATTAGTTACGATGTTTGTAAGTTTCCGAGGGATATTGGTAAATGAAGGTAAAGTTTATTTCTGATTAAAGGAGGGATGTCATGATAATGAATATGTATGAGATGTACCGGAAGTCACGTGGTATGAGAGAGAGATAAGAACACAAGCAGGAGAACAAAGGAAACGGGAAAATAAAAAGCCACTGAGAAATATACCTGATAAAACTTGTGTTTAATGTTTTATTAACTTCACATTTCGGGCCATAAATGTGACAGGGTATATGGCTGAAAGTCTTAAATTAGAGAAGCAAATTGATGAACTGGAGAAGGAATTTCAGAAGGGAGTGACAGAAGATCAGAAAATAGCTTTAAATTGAAACTGCGATATAATACATTACAGACTTATCAATTTGAATGTTTAATTAATCGATCTAAGCAAACATATTATGAGTTGGGTGAGAAGGCACATAAAGTACTTGCATGGCAGTTAAAGAAGGAACAGACCTCACTGGTTATTAATGCTGTTAAAAAGAATTCAACAGTTACCTATAAAACTCAGAAAATTAATGAACAGTTTTATTCATTTTATAAAAAATTATATACTTCTGAGGGAAGATGGGACAATGGATCTATTGATTCTTTTTTATCTACACTAACGTTGTCAGCATTAGAAGAAGAGGATATTATAGATTTGGAAGCTCTGTTTTCTAGATTTAGAAATTAAGACAGCTATGTTGGAAATGCCTAATGGCAAGTCACCAGGTGATGACAGGTTCTCGGTGGAATTTTATAAAGTTTTTTATGAAGATTTATCTTCGGTGTTTGGGGAGGTATTACAACAAGTGACTCAACATTATGAGTTACCAGAATCTTGTTCTAGTGCTATAATTACTGTAATTCCAAAGAAAAATAGAGATCCGTTAAAGG
Source organism: Narcine bancroftii (assembly GCF_036971445.1). Classification (NCBI taxonomy): domain Eukaryota; kingdom Metazoa; phylum Chordata; class Chondrichthyes; order Torpediniformes; family Narcinidae; genus Narcine; species Narcine bancroftii. The sequence goes on along the minus strand of NC_091480.1, from coordinate 41,033,908 downwards.
TGTCTTCATATAGACCTATTTCTTTATTGAATGTGGATTATAAAATAATAGTTAAAATGTTAGCAAATCAACTTTGCCTAAATTGATACATGTAAATCAAACAGGTTTCATTAAAAATAGACATGCTTCAGATAATATTCTTCAATTAATTAGCTTGGTCAATGTATAAAGTTTGACAACCAAGTGGTTGCACTTGATGCGGAAAAAAGCTTTCGATAGGGTCGAATGGGATTTTTTATTTAATGTTTTGGAGAAGTTTAAATTTGGCCCTTTTTTTATTGGTTAGGTTAAAGCTTTATATATACAAACCCGACTGCTAGGGTGGTGACAAATGAACAAGTTTCATCATCGTTTAAATTGACACATTCTACCCAACAAGGTTGTCCATTGTCACCAGCCCTGTTTGCATTGGCTATTGAACCGTTAGCTCAATTAATAAGGCAAAATGAACAGATACAAGGGATGAGAGTTATGGATGAAGAGTATAAGATTAATTTGTTTGCAGATGATGTTTTGATATATTTAACAAACCCAGAACAATCTTTGCCACATTTACAGGAATGTTTATTACAGTATGGATCATTATCTGGATATAAAGTTAACTGGGATAAAAGTGAAATTTTACCAGTTGGTGAAGGAGTATAAAAATGTTATTAATTTGAAATGGTCAGATAAAATTAAATATTTAGGAATAATTGTGAATACTGAGTATCAATCTTTATATAAATTAAATTATGTTCCATTATTGAAAAAGATTAAAGCAGACTTAATTAAGTGGAAGGACCTTCCGTTAACTCTAATTGCTCAAGTTAACTGCATTAAAATGACTATCTTTCCACGTATTCAATATTTGTTTAAATCAATACCATGTTTTCTTACAAAGAACTTTTTTCAGGACTTAAATAAAGTCACGAGGGAAATTTTATGGAAAGGTAAATTACCAAGGGTAGCATTAAGTAAACTTACTTGGAAGTATGCATTAGGTGGATTACAATTACCTCATTTTCAGAACTATTATGAAGCAGCCCAGTTTAAATTTATTAGTGGTTTGATGGATCTGGATCGCCCTCCAAGTTGGGCTAAAGTTGAGATGGCAAATATTTCTGAAATTGCAGTACATCAATTTATATTTTGGTGTAATATAAATTTGTTAAGGGAGTATAATATGCCAATATTAAAACATTTATTGATGTTATGGGCAAAAAAAATAAGATTATAGGATCAAAAGGTAAATTGTCTTTTTAATGCCATTATTTAATAATCAGCTTATTCCTTTTTCAATATTTAATAGTCATTTAAAGAGTTGGGATTCTAAGGGTATAAAAACATTACAGGATTGCTTTGTAGAAAGACAGTTTCTTTCTTTTAATCAATTGAAAGAACGTTTTGATATTGCAGAAAATTCTTTATTTGTTTATTTCAAATTCGATCTTTGGTGGAAAATATATATGGTAGAGAGATGATTTTACCTGTATTGTCGGAATTCAAGTCTTTGATTTCCTCTATACCAAAAAAGAGCTCTATCTCTGTTATGTATCTAGTATTACATGATAATGTGGATAAGCCGGAATGGGAGAAATTTAAATTTAAATGGGAAAATTATTTAACTTTTGTTTTTCTTGAAGAATATTGGACAGATATATGTTATGATAGTGTTACTAGATTGACGAATGCACGGTATGGAATGGTTAATTATAATTTTTTACATCAGTTATATTTAACTCCTGAGAAATTGAAAAAATATGGTTTCAATAATTCAGATTCCTGTTTTAGATGTGGTACATGTGTTGGAACTTTTTTACATGCTGTTTGGTCCTGTGTGTGTGTACAACCATTTTGGGAAGAAATTAAGCAAATTTTTGAAAAATTGTACAAGTTTAAGTTACCATTAAATCCATCCATTTTTTTTATTGGGTTATATGATTCCTTTAAAGGGATTGGGGTTGGATAAATTTCTATTACATTTGTATATTTAGCATTGTCCATAGCTCGAAAATGTGTAACAGGTACTTGGAAAGATAATATAGTGATTAACATAATGCGATGGCATAATGAAATGAAAGCTTGTATTGTTATGGAAAAAATTACATATAATCTACATGATAATTATTCTTTTTTTGTTAATAAGTGGTTACCATATTTGGAGTATATGCATTTAGATATACTTTGAATTATTTTATTTTTAGTTTTTCTTTATATATTTTTGGCTCTCCTTAAGAGAGCTGGCTGAAGCGGTGGGAGGGTGGGTGGGGACTTAATTTTGATAATTTTCTTTTCTTTTATATTTTTTTTTTCTTTTTTTATTATTAATTTTTTATATATATAAAATATTGTTATTATTTGTATTTTGTATTATTACTAACAATTTTTCAAATAAATAAAGTTTTTTTAAAAAAGAAAACAATAGGAGTTAGTCTTCTGCTCCCATCTGTTGTTTATAGGTAAACCAGAACACAGGAGTGACCTTTGAGTGAGCAATTTGCAGAAAGATCAGAAGTCTTGTAAAAATGTTCAACACAGATGACCTGTCTCCAGTCCATTCATTTCACAACATCATTTCAATTAGCACCTGCTTGTGAAATGTGCATAGCATTCTCCATAGTTTCTGAAAAGTCACTGAATATGAATTCTTCAGTATTTCAAATAAGATTGGTTTTAAAATGTGTGTGTATGTATAACCTACTCTAATTTTACCAATTTATCTCCCAAATATATCTACAAATATTACATCACAGTTTACTGTTATTAAAAAAAGGAACACTAATAAAGAAAGATCTGAGTTAATTAAACAAATTAAACTGTTAAATCAACAATGCGCTCAAACTAAAAACTCAGGTGGATACAAAAAAGCAGATTGGACTCAAAACTAAATTTGATCTTCTCTCAACCTATCCAGTTAAATGCCAACTTTTGAAATCTAAAATTCAATTTTACACTCATGGTGATAAATCTGTTAAGTTTTTGGCTAACCAACTGAGAGGATTTGGTGCTAAGCATCATATTACAAAAGTATGTAAAGATAATGGTATTATGACTTCAGATCATTCTAAGATAAACAATACATTTAAAAGATTTTACTCTAAATTATACTCTTCTGAATGTAAGAATTATGGTAATTTAATAAAGAACATTTTAGACATATTGAATATCCCCAAGATTTCTTCAGATAGTCAAATTAAACTGGATGGATCTATCTCACTAGAAGAAATAATGGTTGCTATTTCCTCATTACAATCTGGAAAGGTCCCTGGACCTGATAGGTTTCCTATGGAATTTTAAAAATTATTTTCTCAATTGCTCACACCTCACTTAAATAGATTTGATTAAGCTTCCAGATTCATTGAATGAATTGCAAAGGAAGATTGCAAAGGAAGATAAAGGCATAACCGAATGTTCCTCCTATAGACTGATTTCCTTACTGAATGTTGATGCTAAAATTTTAGCCAATAGTATGGAAAACATTTTACTGTCAGTTATTTCTGAAGATCAGAGAGGGTTTATTAAAAACCAAGTACATAAAATTCATTAGGCACCCTCTGGGAAAACTCCTGAGTGTATTATTTCATTGGATGCAGAAAAAACTTTTGATCAAATAGAATGGGCATATCTATTCACAACCCTTGAAAAATTTAATTTTGGCTCTGATTTTATTATGTGTTCAATTATTGTACTTGCGTCCATCTGCCACAATTCTTACTAATTTACAACAACCTCATCCTTTAAATCTCCAATGTGGCACTCATCAAGGATGCCCGTTAAATCCTTTATTTTCTGATCTGGAGATTGAACTATTGGTAATTGCATTTCGTGAGTGTAAGGACATCCTACGGAGGAAAGGGACTGAATGTAAGGTCTCTCTTTATGCAGATGATCTTAAACTTTTCATCTTGGATCCAGTTGCCTCCCTCCCCCATATGATGTCATTACTTTCACAATTCAGTCAATTCTCAGGATATAAATTGAATGTACATAAAAGTGAACTTCTTCCATTGAATTCCTCTGCCATATTGTATGATGGTTCTCCTTTTAAGATTGTTAAAAGTCAGTTTACCTATCTTGGTATTACAAATACAAAGAATTATAAATTTCTTTTTAAGGAGAATTATTTTGCCATGCTTAAACAAGTGAAGCATTCTTTGATCCAACGGTCACCTTTGTCTGCAATAGTGATCCTCAACATTTTTCTTTCCACTCACATACCACTTTAAGTATTCCCTATGCCATAGATGCTCTGTGATTAGTAAGGGATTGCTAAAGGTGGTATGTAGGTGGAAAGAAAATGGTTGAAAACCACTGTTTTAATTGTACCTAATTGGCTCATTATGTGCATGGTTTCAGAACTCCAAAGGAAATGGGCCAATGACAATTTTTCTTAAGCAAAATATTTCAATAACAATTGGGTATGGAGCAGTGATTCTTAACCTTCCCTTCCTATTTACATACCACCTTAATCACAGAGCACTGATGGCATAGGGGTTACATAAAGTGGTATGTGAGTGGAAAGAAAAATGTGGAGAACCACTGATCTACAACTTTAGTTAGCCATATAAATTCTATTAAAATGAATATTTTACCTCATTTTTTAATATTTTTTTCAATCTGTTCAAACTTTTGTTCCTAAATCATTTTTTGACATCATATAAGTCGAGTTGTGAAACCTAAAGAAATCTCTCAAAAAATGGGATTTGACTTGTATGCTGGATATACTTTTGAGACCTTAAATTCAACTCAAAATCCAATCCACGCTTCAGAATAGATAATAATTTATATCATTTGTATAAACTAAATGATCAACCATTAATAAAGAAAATATAAGAGAATTTAAAGAACTGGAAAAAACTAACACTAACTTTAATAGGGGAGAGTAAACTGCAACAAAATGAATGTATTCCCACAACTACAGTACTTATTCCAATCGTTACTGATTCCCTTGACAGGAGAATTATTTTTAAAAATGAATAAATTAGTAAGAAAGTTCCTATGGAAAGACAAAAAAATCAAGAGTAGCTTTGGATAAACTAACATGGGCATCTAAACAAGGGGGATTGCAGTTACCAAATTTCAAAACTATTACAGGACAGCACAAATAAGAGTTTTGTCAAACTTTAACCAGGCGGGAGAAAAACCGGCTTGGCTTAAGATAGAGTTATATAAATTAGAGGAAAATGTTCCTGAACACCTACTCTATAGTGGAATGAGAAACTGGTGCAACATAACAACCAACCAATGCTACATCATATATTAAAAATATGGAGGAGGATACATCTAGAAGGAAGGATGATAAATGATCAAATACCAAAAATGTTACCAACACAAAACCCATTAATTCCTTTTACAATGGATAATTTATTCTTCAAGGAATGGGTAAGAAAAGGAATTAAAAGAATAAAAGATTGCTTTTAGGGAAATAATTTATTGCCATTCGACCAGTTAATAGATAAATATGGAATATCGCGTCTTTAAAAGAGAAGCTGGGAGCTAGTCTAAGGTTACCTGAGAGCAGTTGCTTTGAATATTTAATCAACAGCCACTGTAATAGTTAAAAAATTTATCACAAACATGTAATTAGTAAATTACAGAACAAGGAAAATGATGAAGTAAAATATCAAACAATGCTGGGGAAAAGATTTAAATATATGGATAAAGAATGAAATATCGATGGAACTATGTGCAGGTATCATAACTAATACAATAAACACACGGTATCGTATGATACAATACAATTGGCTCCATAGATTATATAAAAGAATGGAATCCAATACTATCAGACAAATGTTTCCATTGTACACAAGAAATTGGAACAACAATACAGGCAATCTGGGCATGTACAAAAGTGAAAACCTTTTGGGAGGATTTAAACTTAATATTAAATTGAATTACAAAAAAATAAGATACGAAAAGACCCAAAAAATCTTCTGGTTAAAATTAGACAGAGCTCAAAAACGATTCATTATGATCGCATTAATGGTAGCAAAAAAATGCATAATGCTAACTTGGAAAATGGAAACACCCTTAAAAATACAACAATGGTACATAGAAATGAATAAGAAATCATTAGAAAAAATTACCTACTACCTAAGAGACAAATACGCTTTATGTGAACAAATTTGGGAATCATACATAAAGTTTATTAGAAACTGCCAATTTCAGACCTCCATCTCTTGATGTGACACGATCTTTTCTGTTTTGTTTGTTTTTCTCTTTTTCTGGCTTTGTGATGGGGATGGGGAGGGAGGGGAGTTGGGGAGAAAAAAAAAGAAAATGTCACTGTGTACATATTAATACGGAATATCTATATATTGTTACTGACGTGTTTCACGGTAAAGTGTTAATAAAAAATTATTTTTAAAAACCCAATCCATGCTGATCCGCATATAAGTCGACCCTTGAAAAAACCGATTTGGCATTGAAGTCGACCCTTGAAAAGCAAAAAAAACCCGAGTGCAACAGATTTTCATTGAGATTTTTGTTAAAAAGAACAACACAATTAGCACCCTTCAAAATTGCTATAATTGTCTGAAAACAACAACACATTTAGAAGCTTTCAAAATCACTCTCACTGTCATCGCCTGAAGCAGTGGCTCTTGAGAACCTTTTTTCTTTCTACTCACATATCTCTTTAAGTATTCACCTTAACCAAACCCTTACTAATCACAAAGCACCTATGGCATAGGGAATACTTAAAGTGGGATGTGAGTGGAAAGAAAAAGGTTGAGAACCATTGGTCTGAAGCAAAGATGGCAGCAAGCACATCCATTCTCTTACTGTTTAAACAGTCATCATATGGGTCCCAATTCTGTATCTGATGAGGCAGTTTCAGCTTTGCCGACTGTGTCCCACAATAAATGATCTTTCGTGCCATCAATTGCACAAGAGATACCGCACTTTTTAAATGATTTTATCACAGTCTCTTCTTTAACTTTGTCCCATGCCTTGAGCGCGAAGTTACACAGCACATCAGGCGATGCAACCCGCATTGCCCTGCCCTTTGTAAATGACTTTTCTGTACTCGACATCCATGTATTCCATTCCTCATGCATATGGTCTTTGAATGGCTTGTTCAAGCAATCATTGACATGTTGCAATATAGATGTCAAACCACCTGGGATAACTGCCATGTAAGTATTATGTAGTGCTAATCTACTTTTAATGTTCTCAGTTAAGTTGCCACGAAACATATCCCAGACCAGCAAACTCTGCTATTTGACTAAACTGAGCCACCTGGTGACCTAATGGTGTAATGACATTGTGCATGACTTATCACCATATTCACCCCCCCTTAAAAAATTGTGACTGACCCTCCCCCCCCCCAACCGCCTCTGTCTCTTTGGACCCGTTCATAAGTCCAGTATTTGACACGGTTTCCTCTTCCTTCTGGACCTTCGGGAGAGGTGGGGTGGTGCCAGGGCCTGGGGGTCTCGGCCCTGGGTGAGGGTATGGTGCGTGGGTCTTCCGCCTGTGGGGGTGTGTTCGTCTGCTGCTCTTCATGCTGCTCCATGGGGGTCCGCGACCCTCCCGCGTCGACCGTGGTTCCTTCCTGCTGATCCTCCGGAGCCTGTGGTGCTCCTGCGTCGTCTGCCGTCCCGTCCTGCTGATCTGTAGGGGTCTGTAGTTCTTCTGCACCGCCCACGTCTCCTGCCAGTGCGAGGTCCCTGGTGGCCACTGAGTCTTCCCATCCATCCTTGAACACGACGTAGGCGTAGTGGGGGTTCGCGTGCCTCACTTCCACGGGCTTCACCAGCGGGTCTGTCCTGTGGCGTCAGCAATGCTTGTGGAGGAGTGCTGGTCCCAGCGACGTCAGCCACCTCGGCAGCACAGTGCCTGTCGCGGCTTTCCTTGGGAAAGAAAAGATATGGTCATGTGGTGTCACGTTAGTGGCGGTACACAATAAATAGCGTATGGAGTGCAGAGCCTCCGGTAACACGTCTTGCCACCTTGCTACTGGTAGGTCCTTTGCTTTGAAAGTTAGCAGGACCATCTTCTAGATGGTGGCATTCTCCCTTTCTAGCTGTCTGTTCCCCCTACGGTTATAACTTGTAGTGCGACTGGTCGTAATGTCTCTATCCCTGAGGTACTGTTGGACCTCGATGCTCATGAAGGCAGCACCTCTATCCGTGTATACGTAGCTAGGGTACCCACACAAACTGAATATAGATTGTAGGCACTTTATTACTGTGGCTGCGGTGACATCGGGACACAGGATAGCAAAGGGGAACTGTGAGTACTCATCGATAGCATTTAGGAAATAGATGTTCTTGTTATAGGACGGGAGCAGGCCTTTGAAGTCAAGGCTAAGCCACTCAAAAGGCCTGGTAGCTTTTATTAAGGAGACGCTGTCTGGCCGGTGGAACTGTGGTTTACACTCCGCACAGATGGGGCATCCCCTGCTTACCTTCCGTACCTCCTCCACTAAGAACGGGAGGCTTTTGGCCCTGACAATGTGGAAGAGCCTCGCGATCCCCAGGTGGCCCAGCTCGTTGTGCAAGCTCTGCAGCTGGGACATGCGCCCCTGGACAATGTGTCTGAGGGCTCATTGAGCCTCCCTGGACAGTATAGGATGTCGTAGCTGTACGTCGACAATTCTATCCTCCAGCGCAGGATTTTATTGTTCTTTATCTTCCCCCTGTTCTGGTTATCGAACATGAATCCACGGATCGTTGGTCTGTGACAAGGGTGAAGCAGGCCAGAAAATGTCTCCAGTGCCGCACTGCTTCCACAATGGCCTGGGCCTCCTTCTCCACTGCCAAGTGTCTTACCTCGGACCCCTGGAGGATCTGCAAGAAAAAGGCCACCGGCTGCCCCTCTTGATTCAGGGTGGCAGCCTGAGGCGTCAGTCTCTACCTGAAAAGGAACCGTCTCGTCAATGGATTGCAGGGTTGACTTCGCGATCAGATCCCTGATCTCTTTGAAGGCTTTGGTAGCAGCAGGGCTGAGGGGAAAAGTTGAAGCCTTTATGAGTGGGCGGGCCCTGTCAGTGTAAATGGGGACACACTGCGCATAGTATGCAAACAGCCCCAGACACCTCTTTAATGTCTTTTGAGAATGTGGGATGGGGAGGTATAACAGCAGGCGCATGCTGGCCGGGTCCGGGCTGATTTCCTTGTTTTGCACCATGTAGCCCAGGATCGCTAACTTCCTGGTGCTAAAGACACATTTATCCTTATTGTACATTAGATTGCGCTCCTTTGCTGCCTGAAAAAAACGTTGAAGGTTAGCATCATGGTCAGCTTGTGAGTGGCCTCAGATCATAACGTTGTCCAGGTATGAGAACACCGCCTTTAAGTGGTACTCGTTCACTATGCGGTCCATCTCCTGGTGGAACAGGGATACCCCGTTGGTGATATCAAAGGGGAGGCGGAGGAAATGATACAACCTGCTGTTCGCTTTGAATGCCGTGTATATCCTATCGCTGTTTCTAACGGGCAACTGGTGGTACGTGGCCTTGAGGTCGATAGTGGAGAATACTTTGTACTGGCCAATGCTGTTTACTATGTGCGCGATACGCGGAACCAGGTATGCATCCAGCTTCGTGAATTTGTTGATGGTCTCACTGTAGTCTACGACCATACGCCTCTTCTCCCCGGACTTCACTACCACTACTTGTGCTCTCCAGGGGCTGGAACTCTTTTTCTATAATGTTTTCCTGCAGGAGTGTACGGACTTCTCCACTGATAAACTCCCTGTCTTTTGGGCTGTACCTCCTGTTCTTGGTGGCCAGTGGGGTGCAGTCAGACGTGAGGTGCATGAATAAAGGGAGGTACAGGGCCATGAGGTTGCAGTAACGCTTCCTTCTAAGGATTAATGGGGGAAGCAGCCCATCATGCACCATTGTGATGCTTTACAGTTGGCACTGAAAATCCAACCCCAGCGGTACTGGAGCACAGAGACGAGGGAGCACCAGCAATTTAAACTCCTCATACGCCGTACCCTGGATCTCCAGAGTGACCCTGCAGAAATGGTTGCCCTTAGTCACATGGTTGTTAGATGCCATTAGGATCTGATGGTCGCTGGGGTACATTTTTAACGTGAGATGTTCTACCAACCCTTGGTCTATAAAGGTCCCTGTACTCCCACTATCCACCAAACAACTTACAGTAGCCCCGTTAACCTTAATACTAACGGTCGCGTCCAATAGGTCGTGCGGACTCGCCTGATTCAGTCATAATGAGGCCAGCCTGGTGCTTCCTCCATTCTGATAGGACCTTTCATCCCAATCTCGATCGTAGTACTCAGTACCGAAGCCGTCATCTGGTCGCTGTGTCCTCTGCCCAGCGTCCCAAGATGGCCAACAGCACATGGCACTCTGCTTCATCTTGCCTGTTGAGGAAGAAAAAGATCTTTCCCGCCTCTCATTTGCATGAGAGAGGGCTTTAGCGGGAGCCTTGAGGCTTCTGCATACCTTTGCATAATGCCCCTTCTTTCCACACCTTGAGCAGTCCTTCTCCTTAGCTGGACAGTGGGCTCTGAGGTGCTTTCGCTGCCTGCAAAAAACGCACTTGGAATGGTCTGATGAGGCAGTTGCTGCGGAATGTTGACCTTGTTAACCCGTGCACCTCTCCCTGTAAGTGGCCCATGAGTCCGGCTCAGTGTACTCCTCTTGCTCCCTCCTAGAGTCCTCCAGAGCCTCCGCAATGGTTTCAGCCTCATCTAGCCTCACTGTCTCCTTTTCCAACAGCCTCTATCTTATCTCCATTGGCCCGACCCCAGCTACGATTCTGTCCCTCACCAGGTCATCTGCGTACTCTTGGGCAAATACTGTCTTAAAATTGCAAGCCCTCGCCAAATCCTTTAGCGCGAGTATAAAGTCTCTAACAGACTCCCCTGCTTCCTGCGACCTGGTCATGATTCTGTTCCTGGAGTGCAGCTCACTGTGCCCCCTATTATAATGTCTTTGCAGAGTGTCCATTGCTTCCCGGTATGACTTGGCATCCTGAATTAATGAGTATGGATGATCTCCCAGCTGAGCCAGCAGTAGCATTAGCATTTCCTCCTCTGACGCTCTCTCTACCCCCACATAATTTAAAAAACACCTATACCACCGGCTGAAATGCATGCTCGCAACAGGGGTTCTGGGATCCAACTCAAGCTTCTCTGGCTGCAGTACCTGGCTGAGCCTCAGCTGGTGGTTCAATAGCTGGGGGGTACGCGCGTGCTGGGCCTGATCTCTCTCACACGTGGTTGCTCGCCCCTGCGGAGATGCGGGCATCCTCTGGGGAATCGGAGACGGTCAGGTGTGGCTCTGGGGTAACAGCCCGTCCCCCCGATCCTGCTGGTAACTTGCCGTATGCCCTTCACCCGTGTCTGGCATGGCTCCTGGTCATACACCAGGTACCCCGCGTGCTGTCCCGGTGAGTTCGCGAACAGGTAGGGCACTCTGCCACTCGTTACCTGTCCCAGGGTGTTTCTGACCCCCCTGAAATCCACCACGACTGTGGGGTGGGCTCCCCCCTCACTCTTGATCCTGATCTCACAGCTTTCTGGCCAGTTCATTTCCGTTCCTGGGTCCCTGAGTCGGGTCTCGGCTGAGTCGAAGTCTAGCGGGGCGTCGATTCTGGAGATGTATAGCAGACTATTAAGTTGTAGGCTACTAGCATTAAACCACACAAGACAGAGTGCAGGCAAAACACTCGTTTTAATAGACTGGTATAGAGCTAGGCTTTGAGGCCTTGGTCTTGGCTCTGTACAAGCCTAGGCCAGAATGAGGGGGAAGGGATCCCCCCCCCAGGCCACCTGGTGACCTAGTGGTATAATGACATCATACATGACATACCACCACACCCTGATACCTGCATCAGCCAATCTTGCCCTTCCTCCAGCCAAGTTTCAGAAATGGGCCCTATGTAATATCAGCAGCACCAGCCATATTCCAAGCAATTATGGATAAGTTTAGAAACTCAGAGAGGGCTGCTTGCCTGGTCTCTGGTTTCATGTGCTAAAAACGGACACAGTTTTAAAAACCGTAACTGGAGAGGAAATACAAGTCTTCGGAAAGTGCAAAGTACACGTTAGCTACAAAGAACAGACTAACCTGTTGGCTCTCTATATTGTGAACACTGAGGGGCCAGTATTGCTCAGTCACAATTGGTTAAGCAACCTTCAACAGAATTGGCTAAAACGGAATGAACAACCACAGCGAGCCACGGACCCCAGGCTGGTTCAAATTTTGAAACGTTATGGAACAGTATTCGAAAAAGATTTGGGAAAAATGCAGGGGGTACAAGCCAAGTTACACGTAAAACCCCAAGGAGAACCCAAGTTTTTCATTCCCAGAGCCGTACATTTCGCAATAAAAGAAAAAATCTTCTCTGCATCCTCTCTACCTTATTGATATCCTTCCTATAATTTGGGGACTAGAACTGCACACAGTATTCCAAATTTGACCTCACCAAGCAATTATGGACAAGTTGTTACACGGACTCAGAGTGGGCTGCTACCTGGACAACATCGGCATTACCAGCAAGGAATGATGCAGAACCCTTAGATATCATTCTGAACTGTTTACAACAAGCAAACGTCCATCTCCGACAAGACAAGTGTGTATTCATGGCACCATCGGTGACCTATTTAGGTTTCACCATCAATCAAGAAGGGGTATAGATGGAGTCTATGTTATGTAACCCCCTAAATGAACTGCTAAAAAAAAATCAAAAAACCAAACGAGCCATTGATGAATTGAAAACACTTTCTAACAAGCAGTAACCATGTCTTAATCCATTACAATCCCGACAAAGAACTAACACTAGCCGTGGACGCATCACCTGTGGGATTGGGGGCTGTCTTCTTTCTTTGGCTTGGCTTCGCGGACGAAGATTTATGGAGGGGGTATAAAGTCCACGTCAGCTGCAGGCTCGTTTGTGGCTGACAAGTCCGATGCGGGACAGGCAGACACGATTGCAGCGGTTGCAAGGGAAAATTGGTGGGTTGGGGTTGGGTGTTGGGTTTTTCCTCCTTTGCCTTTTGTCAGTGAGGTGGGCTCTGCGGTCTTCTTCAAAGGAGGTTGCTGCCCGCCAAACTGTGAGGCGCCAAGATGCACGGTTTGAGGCGTTATCAGCCCACTGGCGGTGGTCAATGTGGCAGGCACCAAGAGATTTCTTTAGGCAGTCCTTGTACCTTTTCTTTGGTGCACCTCTGTCACGGTGGCCAGTGGAGAGCTCGCCATATAACACGATCTTGGGAAGGCGATGGTCCTCCATTCTGGAGACGTGACCCATCCAGCGCAGCTGGATCTTCAGCAGCGTGGACTCGATGCTGTCGACCTCTGCCATCTCGAGTACTTCGACGTTAGGGGTGTAAGCGCTCCAATGGATGTTGAGGATGGAGCGGAGACAACGCTGGTGGAAGCGTTCTCGGAGCCGTAGGTGGTGCCGGTAGAGGACCCATGATTCGGAGCCGAACAGGAGTGTGGGTATGACAACGGCTCTGTATACGCTTATCTTTGTCACAGAAAATGGCAAAAGGAGAGCAACCAGTGGCATACGCCTCCACATCACTAACCGCTTGTGAGCTCAATTGGTAAGAGAAGGGCTAGCCATCATCTTCGGGGTAAAGAGATTTCACCAATACCTGTACGGAATACAGAATACAAACCACTGAGTCTAATCTTGGGATCTAAAAAAGGAATAGCAATGGTGTCGGTAGCCTGAATTCAAAGGTGGGCAATGCTATTGGCAGCATGCGATTTGATTTAAAACATAAACCAGCATTACAGAATAACCACGCAGATGCCCTCTCCTGTTTACCATTCCCACATATGGATCGGAATGAATCAATCGTAAAATGGACATCAGAAGTGGACAGAAATAAATCAAAGCCAACTGGGTCAACTTCTGATCACAGTAAAAGGGATCTGTAAAAAAACCCTGAAAAATGTGATATTGTCCAGTACTCTATTTCACAAACAATGGCTGGCCAGAAGATCAGAAACTGTCAAAGGAAATGAATCCCTATTATACCAGATGTGGTGATCTATCAATCGAAGAAGGATGCTACTATGGGGAACCAGGACTGTCATTCCCAAGAAGTGACAGTAAGATGTCCTGACCAAACTACACAATAACTATCCAGGGATAGTGTAGATGAAAACACTGGCCAGGATGCACAGCTGGTGGCCTTCCATAGTGGAAGATATTGAGCACACAGTCAGAAGATGCCAGGAAGCACAACCCAAAGCATTACAGGCAGAAGCAAACCCATGGAAATGGCCATCACAACCGTGGCATCGGGTCCACATAGACTTTGCAGGACCATTCATGGGAGAGAATTTTCTGATCGTAATCAACGCACACTCCAAATGGCCAATTGTAATCCACATGAGGAAAACGACAACAGGTCAGGCCATTGAAAAACTCAGAGGAGATTACCCATTGAACTTGTTTCCAACAATGGCCTGCAATTGGTATTGGCTGAATGTAAAGCTTTCATGCATAATAACAACATTCGCCACATACTATCTGCACCATATCATCCAATTACAAACGGAGAAGCAGAACATTTCATACAAACTTTCAAGAAAGCCATGAAGATGAGACAAAATTCTGACTCATCATTCTCCCATAAAATTGCTGATTTCATGTTGAATTTCCAAAATACACCACATTCAACCACCAAACGAACACCTGCAGAACTTGGGAGAAATTTAAGGACCAGACTGTCGGCAATATGTCCAAACATCAGCCTCAGATTGCAACAAAAAACTTCCGCTATCAAAGAAGTGGGAGAACCAATTTTGGTGCAAGACTACCACGTCAACAGAACTCCATGGGTACGGGGAGTAGTCCTGAAATCTAAGACCAGTGGAAGATGCCATGACACTCGAAGCCGGGGCAGAAGGTATGCAAAGTGAGAGGCTTACCCGACTAGTAGAAGCATCTCCACCACACGCCGATGTGCAAGGAGCGGCGTCGCAACCACCATTTGAAGAAATACCATCAAGAGGGGCACGTGAATCCAGAGACCAGGCAAGCAGCCCTCACACCCCAACTCCAAAAAGACTGTCAATATCATCTTGTCCACCACCTAGTTATATCCTAACTGATGAACCGGAACAGATCATGCCTCGAGCTCCTTTACAACAACAAGGATTTCCGACCGATGCCACTCCACTCCGTAGATCCAAATGAAACACACGTAGTCTTTGAATCATTCTGGTGGGTGTGTGTTTGGTGGGGGAGGGGGAAGAGTGTTGGATATAACACCATCATGTGTATGTGATGATGTGGGGAATTGATAAATATTGTGACAGATTATGTTATATTTATATATATGTTTTAAAGGAGATAAATTGTGGTGGGTTTTTTAGTGTAGGTCATATACAAACAGTTCAAAACAGATCTTATTTGAAATGCCAGAGTCCTGCTCAAGCCAGACAGTCCAGGCTCCAAGTGCCTTTGCAAAAACTTTGAAGGATACCTATAAGGTCTTCACAAGTAGGTGTTAATTGGACATGCTGTGGAGTAATGGATTATTGTTTTGGACTGGCTGATATGAAGGAATCAGTTGTGAGTGTCCAACGAGCAACAAATCTCTCTGAAAACCGACAAGAACCTTCCAGAGCGGTGACCATTTACCTTTGAAGCACCAAAGCCTGGTGAATTTCATAAATGTTAAATTCTGTGCACAGTATAAGAATTGCCTGCAACCAGTGAACTTGGAGGAGGGAGAAATGAGATTGGACTGTGAATCAAAGAACCTTTCTGAACTTACACACACATTACATGCATTTAGAATTAGAAAGGGGCTAAGTTAATAGTAATGTTAAAGTTTGATCCTGTTTTCAAGTTTAAAAATAATTAAAAGCAACTTTTGTTTAAGTAACCCTTTGTCTTGGTGAATTTTATTGCTGCTGGGTTTTGGGGTCCTCTGGGCCCATAACATTGTAAATGCATGTTTGTAGTCCTCCATTTTTAATACGTAGTT
Organism: Narcine bancroftii; assembly: GCF_036971445.1. Classification (NCBI taxonomy): domain Eukaryota; kingdom Metazoa; phylum Chordata; class Chondrichthyes; order Torpediniformes; family Narcinidae; genus Narcine; species Narcine bancroftii. The sequence goes on along the minus strand of NC_091480.1, from coordinate 41,017,993 downwards.
TAGTAAAATAATGAATCAACCTGCTATCAGTCTGTGGATGTTGTTTATTACTACAGAAGCCCCAAACATAACACAACATATTGATCCATGCTCTAAGTTTGTCTCCTTGGTCCATCTCCCCAACATTATCCCCTTTCTCAATCTCTCTTTCTCCATCTCAGGAGACAAACTCTCAACAGATACCCATATCCCACAGTTGCATCAACAACACTTCTTCACATGCTGCCCCCTGTAAATATTCTATTCCTTTCATTAAATTCCTCTGCCTCCATTGCTTCTGTTCCCAGAATGAGGTCTGTCATTCCAGAACATCTGAGATGTCCATCATCTTTAGAAAACATGGTTTCCCCTCTATTCCCATCTCCACCATTTCCCTGGCCCCTTCTGACACTAGATGCATCAAAGACTTTGATCTCACCCACCAGCCCCAAGGTATTATCCACTGCAATTTCCGCCACCCACAGCATAATCCCACCACCATACACATCTGCACCCTTTCCTTCCCTCTCCACTTTTTGCAGGGACTCCCACATTCATTCATCCCTTCCCACTATTTGTCCCCTTTTCACCTACCTCTGACCACAGACATGCTACACTTGCACCCACTCCTCCTCCCTCACCATCATTTTGGGGCCCCAAACAGACCCTCCAAGTGAAGCAACACTTCATACCTCTGCATCTGGTGCTCCCATTGTGGCCTCTTCCACATAGGATAGACTTGATGTAGACTGGGAGATCGCTCCTATGAATGCCTTCCCTTTGTCTGCTGCAAAAATGGGACCTCTCAGTGGACAACCAGTTCAATTACACACCCCATTCCCATCCTAACTTTCTATCCAAGGCCTCATGGAGGCTACCTGCAAATTGGTGGCTCAACACCTGATATTGCATCTGGTCAATCTCCCACCAGATGGCATTAACATCGACCTCTCCAGTTTCCATTTACATCCCTTCCCTATCTCTCTCTCTCTCTCTTTGTCTCCTTTCCTACAGCTCGCCACCCCCTTTCCTCTCCATTTTTTCTCTTCTGCTCTCCCACCCAAACCCAACTTCTACCTGTTGGCCTGTTTCCCCCCCCCCCCCCCCCCGGCCCTTCTTCCTTCCTCCCCTCCCCTCCCCTCACCTTATTCATTCCTTGTTGAAGGGCTCAGGCCCAAATCCTTGGTCACCCTTTACTTTCTACGGATGTTGCGCAACCTGCCAAGTTTCTGCAGCACATTGTACTACCATCAAATCACAGCGTCTGCAGCCTTCCCTGTTTCATGCTATCATTTAATAGTTAATAAGAAGTAAGAGGAGCAGGCGATCTGCCCTGTGGAGCCTGTTCTACCATTCAATGAGATCCTGGCTGACTAGTCATGGTCTCCGCTCCACCCATTTTCCTCCTATCCAAAAAACCCGTGTCTTGAAATTTTCAGGAAGCCGCCTCCAATGGACAATTCCGCTACTCTCTGGAAGAAACTCTCTCCTCATCTCAGATCTTGACACTTGCATTTAAATCACTGTTGCCACTTTTACAAGAGAGCCATGAGCAAACCTTCATTATCATTCCTCTCTCCCCAAGTTGCGGAGGGGTAATGTCGCCGGTCGTGTGTCCTGCCCTGCTGGGTCCCTGGCGGACAGCGGCGAGGTGGCCGTAACACACCGGCTTCTTCTGCCGGGCCGGCTCATCTAGCAAAAGATCCTCAGGGCATCAACTACCCCTGTGTCATGCATTCGGGCGGCAGCAGTTAAAGAAACATGATTTACCAATATTGGAATTTATGTTTATAATCCATGACTCCACAGCATGTCCAATTAACACCTACTTGTGAAGATCTTATCGGCATCCTTCAAAGTTTTTGCAAAGGCACTCGGAGCCTGGGCTGTCTGGATTGAGCAGGACTCTGGCATTTCAAATAAGATCTGTTTTGTATGTTTCAGCCGCACCTGAATAGTTGTCTCTTTTTCAATGAACTGTACTCTTCCAGCTTTTTTTTTGACGTTTATTTTACAAAGTAGCTATTCGGCCACGCAAATGTACATTGTGCGATGCATATGGCAATAGATTCATTTTCATGATTGAGGGGAAGATATGTGTGGGTTATCGCCTGCTGGGTCGGTGACCTGCGCCCAGCAATGTTGTCGGCTGCTCTGTACCCGACAGCGAGGGGAGTCCCAGCCTGAGCCGAACCGTTCGTTGACTGGCTATTTCTGCCCACGGCTGCTGCCTGGCCCGCGGAGTCCCTCCCCTCCCTCTTCCTATTGACATGTTCAGCCCACTGTGGGCACCGCGAATGCGTGGGAACATTACCCCGCGATTCTGGAAATATTTCTCCAGATTAGGGGCTAGTTAAGTCTGAGGCCAAGGGAAAGAACAAGTACAACCTGTACCAATAGTCAACCCCATTATTATTCCTTCAAGTTGAAGAACTGGTCCCTCGGTTGGAACATTAATCACTATTAATAGCTATGGGCGAGCAAAACGCTCTGCCCTTGGCAAGGGTGATCCACACCCCTTACTATCGGTATATGGCTTTGATCTCCCGCCCCCCCCCCCCCCGCCCCCCTTGAGGGACAGCTCAGGTAGCTCAGTAAAGCAGCTGAGTGGCGAGGAGTCGAGGGAGTCGGCGCCAACCCCCTTCCCTGGATGTGGAGCTGTGTCGTCGCGGTGAGAGTCCCGCCGAATTCCAGCGCTCAGCTGCAGCTTGGTGCGGTAGGTTGCACTTCTCAACGTAGGAGCATGTCGACTTAAACTGGAATGATACTGAAAGGGAACTTAGTGGGATCAACTCAACCGAACTCATTGGTGAAAATATTTCAATAACGTAACCAATGCCACCGTAGCTCGTTCTTTTTTATGAACCCAAATTCAAGTGATCGACAGGAGGTGACGGGATTTCTATAAAACTCAGATATGACACCGGGAGTGAACGAAAAGCGCTTTTAATAACAATTTCCGGAGGGTCTCTAGGAGATGAAACACTTTTAAAACATTAAATCTCCCAACACGTTGGGCAGTTGAACAATTACATTTAAATTGAATGGTGTGAGTGTGTGTGCGCGCGCGTGTGTGTAGAGCGTGTGCGAGTGTGTTAGAGAGAGAGAGGATGTGTGTGAGAGAGGAAGTGTGTGTGTGTGAGAGAGGGAGTGTGTGTGATAGACAGAGGAAGTGTGTGTGATAGAGAGAGGAAGTGTGTGTGAGAGAGAGAGGAAGTGTGTGTGAGAGAGAGAGAGGAAGTGTGTGAGAAAGAGAGAGGAAGTGTGTGTGTGTGAGAGAGAGGAAGTGTGTGTGTGTGTGAGAGAGGAAGTGTGTGTGTGTGAGAGAGGAAGTGTGTGTGAGAGAGAGAGGAAGTGTGTGTGATAGAGAGAGGAAGTGTGTGAGAGAGAGAGAGGAAGTGTGTGAGAAAGAGAGAGGAAGTGTGTGTGTGTGTGTGAGAGAGGAAGTGTGTGTGTGTGAGAGAGGGAGTGTGTGTGTGAGAGAGAGAGGAAGTGTGTGTGAGAGAGAGAGGAAGTGTGTGTGATAGAGAGAGGAAGTGTGTGAGAGAGAGAGAGGAAGTGTGTGAGAAAGAGAGAGGAAGTGTGTGTGTGTGTGAGAGAGGAAGTGTGTGTGTGTGAGAGAGGGAGTGTGTGTGTGAGAGAGAGAGGAAGTGTGTGTGAGAGAGAGAGGAAGTGTGTGTGAGAGAGAGAGGAAGTGTGTGTGATAGACAGAGGAAGTGTGTGTGATAGAGAGAGGAAGTGTGTGTGATAGAGAGAGGAAGTGTGTGTGAGAGAGAGAGGAAGTGTGTGTGTGTGTGAGAGAGGAAGTGTGTGTGTGTGAGAGAGGAAGTGTGTGTGAGAGAGAGAGGAAGTGTGTGTGATAGAGAGAGGAAGTGTGTGTGATAGAGAGAGGAAGTGTGTGTGAGAGAGAGAGAGGAAGTGTGTGAGAAAGAGAGAGGAAGTGTGTGTGTGTGTGTGAGAGAGGAAGTGTGTGTGTGAGAGAGAGGGAGTGTGTGTGTGAGAGAG